>NW_009258952.1:7388627-7425274 GCF_000687185.1 Egretta garzetta | reverse complement strand
CCCGCGATTTAATTTTAGGTTTTCACTTGTGCTATTCAAATAGTGCCATTGTCTTAGAATAGTATGTTTTAGGTAGAGTTATGTGGTGCTTATTGTAAGTTAGCTGATGAGGTTTGATGTTATCATATGGCAACCACAAGGTGCCAATCTGGCAAAATTGCCCTGATCTTAATATGCGCATCCTTTTCAAACATAGTATATGGTTAGTCCTTGAAATGGTAAGAATTCCAGAGCATGTATAAGAGTTAACAGTATTTTGAATGATTCCCAGCAACAACTATGAAAAATCTCTGAATGCAGTGTATGAGAGTGGATTTAATTAAATAAACATCTGGTTTTCTGCATTGCCTAAAAATAAAGAGGCAAACTTGTTGGAGATTTCCTTCCAGAAGGAAATGCTTAGCACATTGCTTGGCCCCAACTAGAAGGAAAGGGAAAAAATTAAAGACTATTTTTAGAATCTGATCAAAGCATGACTTGAATTCCTATACATAAGTGTCATAAAATGAAGCTTGTGTTTGTTATGATAAAAATACAGATTCATGGAAAAAGGGAACATCTGTTTCAAGAAAGAAAATTTTGAGTATAATGACTTTCTCACTTAATTTCCTAAGTGGTTAAATTTATTGGCCTGAATTCAGAACTTGTGTAGGTGGCTGTCTCAGCTGGAGAATGGCTCAGCAGCTGAAGGAGTCTGTCAGTAAAATTTGTGTGGATGTTACAGTGAGAGAAGAAAAAATAAAATTGTTGCATTTGTTTTAAGCTGGAAACCAAACAACCCAGTCTGAGTCACAGGCTAACTTAGTGACAATAGTATGGGGTATTCTGTTCCTTTCCATTCCACCGTATCATCATGTAGTATTTTAATAGAGATTTCTGTTTTAAACTCCAGATTTTTTAGCCCTTTCCCCTTATTTATTTCTGTTTCCTATGCCCATGTGCAAGTACTGAAGAGTAAGTTAATATCTGCTGTTTCTGACCTTTATCACTGCTAGGGTGATGACCACTGAATCAGTATGGTCAGACCTCTGTGCTTGACTGATATTTGCCCAGAATACGTGGATAAGTAGCTTTTGTAACAAATTAAACCAACAAATGATGCTTTTGATCTCAAGGTAGCAAAGGACATTTTTAAATGACTTAAGGATGGGGGTATGTATGTGTAAAGTTTTGTATTTCTTGCATATAGTCTGTCTCCTTCCAGTGCATTTTAAGTCTATGTATTTTGTGATATGGCCATGGTAGCCCACATTTTGGAGCTCTTGCTTGAGCTATGGCCTGAGTGGACTGATAGGTGACTGACTGGCAGCCTGGGGTTGTTAGGAGTCAGTTTTATCTAAATAGCCTGCAAGCTCTGAGATCTTACAGGCTTTTAATTTCCACATCAGCTATCCTGGAAAACCACACAGTCGTCAGCTCCACTGTGACCCCCAGGAGAGAACTTCTCTACAGTTAGATGTTTAGAGTCTTCAGTGGCTCAGTAGGAAAGTCGGGGGGAAAAACTAGTCTAGATTCACAGTAGAAGTGTGCTCTGAAAAGCAAAAACTTGCTTTGCATTTTTTCCCAGTTGAATCCTTATGTTTTGTTGGAAGATGATTAGAACAGGTTTGTTTCTGTAGCATATGGCACCCGCGATTTAATTTTAGGTTTTCACTTGTGCTATTCAAATAGTGCCATTGTCTTAGAATAGTATGTTTTAGGTAGAGTTATGTGGTGCTTATTGTAAGTTAGCTGATGAGGTTTGATGTTATCATATGGCAACCACAAGGTGCCAATCTGGCAAAATTGCCCTGATCTTAATATGCGCATCCTTTTCAAACATAGTATATGGTTAGTCCTTGAAATGGTAAGAATTCCAGAGCATGTATAAGAGTTAACAGTATTTTGAATGATTCCCAGCAACAACTATGAAAAATCTCTGAATGCAGTGTATGAGAGTGGATTTAATTAAATAAACATCTGGTTTTCTGCATTGCCTAAAAATAAAGAGGCAAACTTGTTGGAGATTTCCTTCCAGAAGGAAATGCTTAGCACATTGCTTGGCCCCAACTAGAAGGAAAGGGAAAAAATTAAAGACTATTTTTAGAATCTGATCAAAGCATGACTTGAATTCCTATACATAAGTGTCATAAAATGAAGCTTGTGTTTGTTATGATAAAAATACAGATTCATGGAAAAAGGGAACATCTGTTTCAAGAAAGAAAATTTTGAGTATAATGACTTTCTCACTTAATTTCCTAAGTGGTTAAATTTATTGGCCTGAATTCAGAACTTGTGTAGGTGGCTGTCTCAGCTGGAGAATGGCTCAGCAGCTGAAGGAGTCTGTCAGTAAAATTTGTGTGGATGTTACAGTGAGAGAAGAAAAAATAAAATTGTTGCATTTGTTTTAAGCTGGAAACCAAACAACCCAGTCTGAGTCACAGGCTAACTTAGTGACAATAGTATGGGGTATTCTGTTCCTTTCCATTCCACCGTATCATCATGTAGTATTTTAATAGAGATTTCTGTTTTAAACTCCAGATTTTTTAGCCCTTTCCCCTTATTTATTTCTGTTTCCTATGCCCATGTGCAAGTACTGAAGAGTAAGTTAATATCTGCTGTTTCTGACCTTTATCACTGCTAGGGTGATGACCACTGAATCAGTATGGTCAGACCTCTGTGCTTGACTGATATTTGCCCAGAATACGTGGATAAGTAGCTTTTGTAACAAATTAAACCAACAAATGATGCTTTTGATCTCAAGGTAGCAAAGGACATTTTTAAATGACTTAAGGATGGGGGTATGTATGTGTAAAGTTTTGTATTTCTTGCATATAGTCTGTCTCCTTCCAGTGCATTTTAAGTCTATGTATTTTGTGATATGGCCATGGTAGCCCACATTTTGGAGCTCTTGCTTGAGCTATGGCCTGAGTGGACTGATAGGTGACTGACTGGCAGCCTGGGGTTGTTAGGAGTCAGTTTTATCTAAATAGCCTGCAAGCTCTGAGATCTTACAGGCTTTTAATTTCCACATCAGCTATCCTGGAAAACCACACAGTCGTCAGCTCCACTGTGACCCCCAGGAGAGAACTTCTCTACAGTTAGATGTTTAGAGTCTTCAGTGGCTCAGTAGGAAAGTCGGGGGGAAAAACTAGTCTAGATTCACAGTAGAAGTGTGCTCTGAAAAGCAAAAACTTGCTTTGCATTTTTTCCCAGTTGAATCCTTATGTTTTGTTGGAAGATGATTAGAACAGGTTTGTTTCTGTAGCATATGGCATTTTCAAATTGACATACTACAAAAATGCTGGTTTCACTGAAAATACCCCATCAGGTCTAATTGCAGGTGTTTTAAATGTATAGAAACATGAATTGTAGCATAGCAGTTAGTGATTTTACATTTAGGTTGGGCAACTATATGATCGTCCTTGCAAGCACTGAGTATAAATGTACGTATTCATGAAAACTTTAAAATAGCAAATTACTTTTCATATTCAAATTACTCATATTTGAGACTTCCCTGGTAGTTTCAGTTCAAACACTGAATGAAAGCATGTTTGTGTTAGAAGGTTTTGGTAATATTTGTTGCAAAAGTATTGCTTGTAGGTAGTATAGTTCAGTTTTAGCTGTGCAGTAGATAGTCTCTCTACCACTTCTTAGACAGGGGTGACCTCTCTTGTATTTCTGCAGCCTTGAACATTCCCCCATGAGAGGGATAGCTCAGAGCTGGATAAATGAATTATCTTACTGGGCTGGCTATCAACTGTAGCTTGGTGTTCCTGCTGCAAACCCATGTGGAAGTTCAAGGTGTAGATACATCCTTCATGGAAATGTTCTTACAGTTGTCAGTCCTCCTTTGAACTACATGGTGATATGGCAGTGCTTGTGTACTCTCTGCTTTATCCTTCTTCAGGCATGTTTTTCATCCCTAAGGGATGTGGTGGAGAGGACTGCTCACCCCAGGTGTAAAGACAGCAGTACTTTCACATTATATGCCCCTCCTCCTTTGTCCCTATCAGCTCCATGCCCGCACAAAGTCTAGGAACAGGCTGATCCTAACAGTGTTACATAGGCAAGGGGGTGGCAGGGGATTTTTCTGCACTGGCAGTGTTATGTAGGACAGCCAGATGTGACTTCTGATCCTGTTATCTTATTCCCTTGGACTTCAGCAAATAAAACCAGCAATAACAAAATTGACTGACCTGCGGCCATACCAGCATGGGTTGTGATCTTGTCAAAAGGTATTCAATAAGTGAAGTTAACACTGTTCAGTATTTGGACAGGAGGTCTCCAAGGGAGGAAAAAAATCTCTAGAATGTTTTTTTCCATCATCTAGCAGTTTATGTTAGAAAAGGAGGAAAACAAAGAGGAAAACAATAGCAAAGGGTACTAATGTGATACAGATAATACCCACTGTCATATTCCAGCGTTGAACTTGAATCATGAATGAGGCAAATCCTGGTAATTCAGGTAGCCTGAATTATATACATTTAAAATATGTATAAAATACAGTATTTTCTGACACGATGCTGGCACAGTAGCAGATCTTTCTAAGACTGTTGGGAAAAGGTTGTATTTTTCTACAGTGAAAATGAATTTTTTCAGTAAAAAGAGACAAAAAGTTTTCATAAAACCCTTTCTATGAAAAAATACACCCTTTTGTAGAAAGCTGAAACTGCTGAAACAGTTTCGAAGCCTTAAGCTGAAATTTTTTTGTCTCCCCTACAAAAAATTACAATTTTTCAGCAAAGCTGAATTTTTCTGTAAAAACAAATGAAAAACCTTTAAAAAATATCCAACCTTTTAAAATGCAAATTATTAGCAAGTACTATTCCAGCAAATTTTAAAAGTGGCATAAGGTACTGGTTTCTCTTTTTAATACGCAAAAGCAATGAAATGCAATGGGAAGAAATGACCTGCTTTTCTGAAGTTGGCACCAGCAAACATTAAGCACAGCCCTAATTTATGCTTAATTTATATTACTGAGTGTCCTTTTAAGGTGTTTCAGTGTTTGGTTTCAAACAAAACTGTAAAATTAGTATGGCAGCTTCTGGTGCTTCTTCTACCTTGGGAAGGGAAGTACAGTGTAGTGGCTATAGATGACACTCATTTTTTGGCCCATTTGATCCCGAACGGAAACAAGGGTGGTTAGTTAATACCGGTACTGAAGCTGCTTTATTTAGAGACCTGAATTGTGTTCCAGTGGTTGTGCAATCTCTCTTATCATCTCTGTAAACAGACTGTGCTCTCCTTAGAACAGCGTCTGAACTATTGCTCAATATTCAGTGCTGTGACGTACAAAGGCTGAACAGTAAGATGAAGAGCTGAGAGCAGAACCCATGATTGCTTCTTGGCTCTTAATTGAATGCATTTTTCTTTGGGCTACTGTGGTTAGATCAAGAAGAGGAAGTAACTACAGCTATTGCAGGCATAAGTCATTCAGAACATGTGTAGATGAAAGGAAAGTCCTAGCTTTTGCAGGTTTTCCAAGCTGATTGCTGAGTGCCTCAAGTTAGGAAACTCCTTGAGCCATGGGTGTAATATGCTCAGTGCAGCCAGCATGCATAATTATCTATAGGATCACATGGCTGGATGCATATAGTACATGGCAGGAGCTCTGTCCCACAGGAGCCTGGATTTTCAGAAGTACACCTCTGAATTCAAGGCAGGCTTCCTTGAGAGGTAAATTTCTCTTTACGAGGCATAGAAATACCATGACTTTTTCATAGAAGTATTTTGGGGAGAATTTTATCCTTTGTTAAAGGTACTTCTTTTTCATTAACCTTTATGGAAATGCCTGCCTTCTTTTGACATGGAAGAACAATCTGCCTTGAAGCAAAAATGAAGCATGGGAAGTCTCATCCCAAACAGTTTAAGCCTAGCAAAATTCTGATGACTTCAGAGTACGTTAAGAGGAAGTATACTAGACAGTCTTGTTGTATGTGCCACTAGTAGCTTTGTCTGAATTTTAAATTTTGCTGTTTTTTCATTTTGATTTTGTGTTTAGCTTAATTTAGTGTGGAAGCATATACCCATAACGATGTTCAAGTTCCAGGTTGCTTTGGCTTCCAAGTTCATCTTGGCATGGATTATGTCTTGTAAAGCCCCATTTTGAGACATTTCTGACTAAGTAGTAAAGTTACTGAGGATAAGAATTATTGTATAAAGTTGCCCTGATTTTTCAGGTGAGGTCTCATGTACAGATGTAATATAATTTGGAAACTTTAGTGATATAAACTTTATCCATTCAAAAAAAGCCACAAACCCTCCCCCCCAGTTAATGGCAATTCTAAATTAATACAAAGCTGGTGTTAACATCATTAAGTAAACAGTAGAAGATATTTAATTACAATGCAATAAATTACCATAAGTCTTATTCTTGGTGTTTTCAGATAATCATTATGGTCGTGAGTTTGTATATGAAACTTTTCCTTAATTGGCGCAGAATCTGTCAGTTCTCACAGAATAAAAACTAATCTCTTTCCAATTGATTTTAGGGGTCCAACATCACAGACACTTTTTGAGGATATTTTTTCTCTTTTATAACCTTTTGGTCTACTGCAAAAAAAAGCACAGGTAAATTTTAATTTGTACTTTGAAAAATAATTTCTATTTTTCTCACAGTAGAGTTAATCCTCTGTATCCTGTTTCATAAGAAAATTTGAACACCACTGAATTTTTTACTGCAGATAATTGCAATATGAAAGTCAGCATTTTTAGAGGAATAGGTTTTTTCACACTCCAAAGAGAAGCGTATTTAATTCAAACATTGGAAAAATTTTGTAGGAATGCAGAATCCAAATGATGAAGTGCAGGGAGAAGGAATCTTTTGTCAGTCTTCCACAATAGGTTATACGCGATGGCCTCACTCTCTTCTAGGAAGGGTAACAGACTGCATTTTTAGTTCAAAAAGTCAGTATTGTAGCTTCTGTTATAAAATTAGTCTCCACAGATTCAAGTGTTTCGAGCTTTGTATTTCTAATGAGGGAGAACAGCCAGAAAGCTGCTGCATGCTGCATTGCAAGGAGCAATTCCTCAGTTCAGCAACAAGCTTTGGCAGCTAAAGTTTGCCCAGTGCTCTTATGCTTCGGAAAAATAAGCGTTCTCCTATGTACAGGCATCCCTTTTGAAACTGCTTGAGTTTGTTTCTTTGATCCAAAACCTGTTCTTCAGTAGCCACTTAATACATATTACTGGATAGAGCCTTGATAGATTCCTAGATACACAATAGACCTTGAGTACGCTCTCTAACAGCACTGTGAATGCCATTATCTTTGCCTCTACCCCTGCACACTTCTGGATGGTTTCAGGGAAGTTCACCATCAGCTTCAGTGTAGAGTCAAGGAAACTGTCTGAAGCTGCTGAAAGTATAGCTTCATAAATCCAGGTTCTTCTGTCATCACTGCAGCCGTGTCCATCAGATCAGTGCGTGCGCTGTAAGATTTTCAAGGGTAGTTCCAGGTTTGATAGCCAACTTTCATCCTGTTTTTTCCATCTGTCTTTTACAAGTGCCCTGGATTGTCCGTAGCATCCAAATGAAAGATGTCTTTCCCTGCACCTGTAATATCCCTTTGTTCCGATCAGTGTTCTGGCTTGGCAGTGGTTGTGTCTGTTAATGGGTGGATCCTGGCCCAGCTGCTTTTGAAGGCTGTGCATGAGAGGATGGTCAAGTGCAATGCTAACAGCAAAATGTACGCTTGGTGCATTCAGGTGAAGGTTATTGGCCCTGCAGTTCAGTGTGTGGGAGCACCCAGCACCATCAACTTGAGGATGAAAAGAGCGATCAGGCAGCTTGATGCCATAATGATTTCCTCCTCTCCTGTTGTTTTAGCTGGAAGGAATGGGTGCTTATCATTTTCTTCTTGCTACCTGTTCTTGGTGGATGAAAGGGAAGGGGATATGAGGGTTGGATAATAGAGACCAGAACTCCTATGTATGTGTGCCACAATATCCATGTGTGGTGTAGTCTAGTTAATAACCTCAGATGTATATATACAACTACAGCCAGCGAAGCAAGTGGACATTTATGTATAAAACGCATGCATCTGAAACCAGTTTTTAGTAGATGCTTTAAAACTTTATTAGCAACCCCTTATTGTCTGTTACTGCAATATCTTATGTAATGTCTGTATGTAATTTCTAATATGGTATTTTTCACATGAGTTTTTGCACAGGACTCATAATTCCAAAGTATTATTTTAAATATTTTTTTAAAAAATTTAAATATTTAAAAAAATATTTTTCCAAATCAGTTCATACTCATATGCATGGTGTCATACATAAGAGCAGGTGGCTAGGGGATGGATATCTCTTTTCTCTCCTCCTGTGCTAATTATAGACTTGTGGTTAGATACACTGTAGCACCTGCAGAGCTTCTTGCTGAACCAATACATGGGGAAGATCAGACTCATCAGTATGTGGTATGAGAAGTAGAAGTGGTAGTAGTGGAAAGTAGCCATGGACCCTATTAATTATAATAATCTCTTTAAATTGTAAAGCTCCTGAGCTTGTTCTGCAGGGATCTTTTTCAGACTGGATTGGAAATGCTTTTTTTTCCAGTGGGCTACTGCAGAAGAAACTGCTGGCTAACACTGAGGAAGGCTTAAAAATCTTCCCCAGGGAATATTGTTTCCTCCTATTAGATTACTCTGTTAACAGGGAAGCATTTACATGTGAGAAGATAGGTAATTTATACTTCACTAGCTACAGTGAATCAGTCCTTTGCTTTTAAGTTTTCAGCTCTTGCTTAGGTTACAGAACTTTTCTAACAGTCGAGTATGAACAGTTTAAGAAGTTTGTGATTATATCTAGTGTTGAATACTGAAATTATTTCAAGGATATAATTCTGTGACTGCTCAGTTTCATTTTTATGTAGATTGGTTCAATATAAACTCATGCTCTTTTCAAAATTTCTGATTTTTGCTATATTTTGTTGTCTAGCAATTACAATTAAGTTATTGATTACATAGTATCTCTTTACTTGTCCACTACTACATTACGAATTTTTGTAGCCATATTCTAGCTAAAATGCATGATCAGATGAAAATCTCAAAACACATGAAAGGTCAATGATTTCTTTAGTTTTGAGCAATCATGTCCTACATGTCATTGCCTGGTACCTTGCTGACACCTCCGCAGACATGAGAATAACTCAATTTAACTCATAGTTCCAGGGTTTATGGTGGAAAATGAATTGATTATATGCCAGCAAGATACTTCGGGTATTGATTTGCAAGTAGATAAAGAAAGCATTGGTCACAGCAGGTTTGTATTTTGGAAATTTTACAAAAATTTTCCTGTTTCTGTGGTATGAGATATTTTATGCATCCTTGTGCTGCAGAGCTGTATAAATGTGGATTGCTAAATTTGGGTTCATAGGTACAAAGGTCACTGGAGTTACTCGATTTATCTCACTTCGGAGAGGAAAAATATGTGATACTGAACCTTTGTGTTTGCTGCTTTTTTTTTTTTTTAAATATATTATTTGTTTTTTGAATAAGAAATTTATAGTAGAGTAACTCATTAGACAGTAATGATTGAGAGGCAGGTCATTTTCTTAAGATTGGTACCTCTCTGGAGTGCGTGAAGGTCAGAATTCAGAGGATCATTAATTCTCAGGAACTGACCTTTGATTGATATACAGTATTAATTATCATTATAGGCCAAAATGGACAGAGAATCATCCCTAGCTTATCTGAGGTGGGAAAAGCTGCCTAGAACTGGGATTCTCAAAAAGCCTTGATTTCACTGGTAACAGACTTACAGCATGCAAAGTGCATTGGAATATGTCGCTGTGAAACTTTCTCAAAATTTCAGCAATTCTTAATTATAATTCTTGGTTAACCCTTACTTGAGGAAGAAAAAAATGTGTTCATAGTTCTTCCATGCATTAATCCCACTTACGAGGCTAACGTGTGTACGTCAAGATTTATATCCAAAAGTGTTCTTATTTCCTTTTTTTCAATCATGCTACCCTTGTGTTGAATTTCTTGACTAGCATTAAGGAAGCTTAAACCATTTAGCAGGAACGATCCGCCTGATGCAGTAATTTGTCTTTGATGGCAGGCAGTAGCATATAAGTAGCAAGTGTTGGAACAGGGCATTAACAGAATGAGATTTCCTGATAAAACTCTCCTATCAGCCAGCAATTTGCAGCTTATTCTTACCATAGGTAGCTTCTTTGCTTTAGCATCAACAGTGTCCCATTCAGCAATGGTTTCCACAGTTCGACTGCACATGTATAAAAGGGTTGTGATTCTTACAGTAGTCCTTAAACACTACATGTACAGGTGCCATTGCAGAAACATAGCAAAAGGTGGTGGATGACATGCTCTCTGTTCTTTCTTTTATCAGGCGGTTGAAGAACAGCAAAGCTTCTACAGATGGCCATCGTTACCTTTTTCGGGGCAGAATAAACACAGAAGTGATGGAAGTAGAGAATGTAGATGATGGAACAGGTGAGTATATTTGTGTTGCTCATTTACAGAGCAGTTTTTCAAAGTGCTGGAATCAAATGCAGTTTCATGATTTCTTTGAGAATGGAGAGTGCTCCTTGTACTTAGAAAGAAAGAGTAAGATGCCACTTTAAAAGGACTATCTGCTCATATCGACACTCAGCTTCTGTGACACATCATTGCTTTCATACATTATTAGCTGGGCGGTCACAGATGACTGTTTTATGCTAACATGAACAGAGTAATAAAATAAGGTGACATTTATTGCTCAACTGAAATCCAAACTTAACTTCACTTTACAGCATTCCAGCACTCCTAAATAGGTTATCCCTAGGTGTGTGTTATATTTGTAAAAGCAAATGGAAAAGTTACCTCTGTTGGAATGAAACCTCAAACACTATAAATGCTGAAATTGTAACATAAGTGTTTTAAGAAAAAAGGAAACTTTTTTTTCTTAATATATCTAGGGATATAATTCATATGATTGCTTAAAATTTTCCTGACACACATTAGAAAAGTGAAAAGCCAAAGTATTTCTACAAATGTCATTTTTCTTTTAGAAACTTACAGAATCGTTTAGGTTGGAAAAGACCTTTAAGATCATCAAGCCCAACTGTTAACCTAACACTGCCATCCCACCACTAAACCATGTCCCCAAGCACCTCGTCTACCCGTCTTTTAAATATCTCCAGGGATGGGGACTCGACCACTTCCCTGGGCAGCCCGTTCCAATGCTTGACAATCCTTTCATTGAAAAAATTTTTCCTAATGTCTAACCTAAACCTGCCCTGGCACAACTTCAGACCATTTCCCCTCGCCCTATTGCCTGGGAGAAGAGACCAACGCCCACCTCAGTACAGCCTCCTGTCAGAGAATTGTAGAGGGCAATAAGGTCTCCCCTCAGCCTCCTCTTCTCCACACTAAACAACCCCAGCTCCCTCAGCCGCTCCTCGTAAGCCTTGTGCTCCAGACCCCTCACCAGCTTTGTTGCTCTCCTCTGGACATGTTCCAGAAACGCAACATCTTTCTTGTAGTGAGGGGCCCCAAACTTGAGTTTAACCTTTGAGGTTAACAATTATTGTTTCCTTAGAACTAATAAAGAAAACCTGAAACATTTTGGGCTTTTTAATGTAAAACTGGAAAAAAAAAAAAAAAAAAAAAAGGGAAATTTTTGCAATGTCATTGCAAGTATGTAGGTCTGGAGGAAATTTCTGCGTGATATATTACTTCTTCTGATTTTAAAATAGCATTAGGTCTGCCCTACATCTACTATGGATTCCAAGCATTTCTTAATGCAACTTCTTTCTGAAACTGAGCATTAATGACAAGGATTGTACAGCTTAAGTAAGCTTCATAGAAGTCCTTTGCAGAAGTTAAGTATCTCTTAAAAATTAAGTTGCTTTTTTCTTCTAATCACGAGTTCCTTGTATTCAAAATAGTTCACTCACTTCTTGTTCTACTGGATAGACTTGGAGAACAGTTTGACTATTGTTCTTATTGCAACAAAATAGTTTATGGGAAGGCTGTTGTGTCTCTCCTTCATCTCTTCTTTTTAAGTCTTTCAACTTCTTGTTGTGGGACATGTTTTCCAAGTTTTTATTACTTTTTGTGTCCTTTCGAGTTTCAGGGTTTTTCTCAGTTTGTTTGCATCTTTTGTATTATGAGGTGTCCAGAGCTGAAACTTCACTGGCACCAAGTAGAATAGAGTAATTACTGTAGTGTTGCATGTGTGTGGGATGTCTATTACCAATCCCAGGATTGTTTGGCTTTTCTGAGAGCATTATTTTTCAGTTTTTTAGGTTGAGTCCCAGAATACCACACCAGATCCTTTTGTGCAGTACTGGTGCCTATCCCATTATATCTTACACTGTTTTAATGTCTGAGAGTAGGTCCGAATAGTTACTTTCTTTTCTGCACTGAATTTTATCTTATTATTTCCACAATTTATTAAGCATGCAGAATTCATGTCTTACTCCCCAAAGCTCTTGCCATGCTTCTTGCCTTGGTGCCATGAACAAACGATGTTATTGCTGAACCATTTAAGCTCTTGATAAAACTATTGGAAAATGCTGAACATAAGGTAGGGCAGTGTGGCATCATGCTTGATTCATTCTCTTTGTTTACTAGACATTTTTTGTAAGAACTCCTTGACATCTCTTTCGGGCTATGTCCTTCACCAGGCCCACTGATTTAGTTAGTGGTTCAGATATATTTATGGGTTACACTATGGTGAATTTCATCAAACTTTGTTGACTTGGATATAATTTATCCTATATTCTATATCCTGCTATTTCCCTTTTCCGGCCTGAATTCCTGCTCAGTTGTTAGCTTTATTAGTATAAAATCTCAGCGCTGTGTTTATGCAAAAAAGACAGGTGAGAGTTTGAGTCTTCTGTGTCACGTATTATTTAATGTTCATTTCGTTTCCTTCATCTTCCTTATGTATGCCTTAGAAATAAAGACAGTTTTCCTGTTTCCATTATGTCACTTTCTAAGATGGCATCTCTTTATTTATGTCTCTTGGCATTACTGTGGTCACAGAGGCTTATACCCACCCTCTTCTTCCTGATGAATATTCCAAGAATTCTGTAAATTTTTTCTTTCACTGGTTCTGATCCCACATATTGCCACGCTTTTAGTGTTGGCTTTAGCAAATATTTCTTCCTCCTTCCATGACTCAAATCTGTCCTACCTTTCTTCATTTGCTTGTTCCAGCTATCCAGTCTTTGATCGCTTTCACAGTGTCCCATTTTCCTTCCTGCCTGTTTGTGTTCTTCCTCAGTGAATCCTGAAGTATAATTTGGCCAAGACAAATAATCTTCCTCTCTACTCCAGACACCAGTAGTCTAATTTCCTCCAGCCACAGGAAATTTTGCTGCTGTCCCCATTTCCTATAGCCTTGTACACAGTACTGGAGGCTATCATGCTTCCTTCCCACTTGCTCTCCTGAGCCATATAAAATCTTGTCACTTTTATGTATGCAACATTTCTAAAATCTGTCCTCCTTTCCACACTTCTGAGACATCAGTTAATGGTTTGGTTATTTTGATTTCTAGATTACTCTTATCTCCGTTTTTTTTTTTTCCATATCCCCACATTTCCTGCCTTCTCCATTTAAGTTTGTGCAATATCCTAGAATATTTTTTCTTGTAATTACTGCTATTTCATCCCTCCTTTCTATGGTTCTCTTTGAAATACAGAAAGTCCGTATTATTTCCCTGGCCTGTGGCATCTTTCTGCCCTTTTCTTGCCATCCTCTACCCCCCTTTTAAAAAAAAAAAAAAAACCAAAACCCCAAACTGTTTTCTCTCCTTACAGTCAGAAGTGTATTACTTCTCCTCACACTGGTACTTTTTCTTTCACTCAGATCACGATGCCCTTCTTTAACCTTACTCTGTCTTGGTTTCTGTACTGTTCTCATTTGTTGCACCCAGATGGCTTGTTTCTCATCCCCTGTAGTCATCTGTGTCTGAACTGTAACCCAGTACTATTCTCCTGAGTTCTTTTTGTTTCATCTCTTTCCCAAGTGATTCCCAGTAATCTGGTCGTTTGCGCCTCATTCGCATTAGTTTTGCAGGTGCTTTTTTTGGTATTGTATTATTTTATTCTTCTTAATCATCTATTACTGATCACTTTTTGTAATTCTTAGAGTGCAAGCTCTGAGTGCAGAGTGCTTAGATTTTCATATTTACACATGACTTTCTCCTACACTCTTCATAGGTGTCTTTATAGACTTTAAAGACTTGAGTCTAGATGATATTTCTACAGTTCTTTAATGCAGATTTTGGGATCATCTGCTCACTTGGTATAAGGAACCAGAGGACTCCAGGGAACAGGGTAACTGAGAGCTTTTGCTCTCAGTGTCAATAGATGTAGGAATGTAGTCTTCGTTGTTTGTAAGTAGAAGCATAGAAATAGGAAAACAGCTTCCCAGTGTGGGTTATTGTCATGCTAATGACATGCTAACAGATATTAACAAAGCTTTTTCTGAAAAGCAATTTTTCTTTCATGAAATTAGGCCTTGGCTGAGCAGTACGGTTGGTATAAGCTTTCTTTTTTGTTTCTGCATCATGAAGCACTCTGCCTTTTTTTGATTGCAGTGATTAAAGTGGAATGCATATTATTTATCAGGGCAGACTATTTGTGTTCCTAAAACAATGTGGCTACACAGCCAGTTGCAAGTATTAGAAGGGTGGGTATATTGTGATGGTATTGGTTGTTCTGTATTCATTTTTTAAAATTAAATTTTGAGAGAGAAGCATATTTCCAAAGGCATTCACCAGCCTTTAAATGAATATTATTTAGTTTATGAAGACAACCACTTGAGACTTAGGAAATACTAGATTTATGGTTGCTTATACTATCTTACTTGTGTCCCCTGTTGTCTTGAAATGAGGCATGAAATAGAAAAAAATACTACATGCTAATAGTAACCAGTGACTGCATGAAAAAGTATACAGAGAAGGAAGGGAATTGATACTATGCAGCAATTATTTCCTTGGTATTTGTGAGCATCAGTGCTACTAAGAACCTAAAGTCTGAGAAACTTAGAAGAACTTCAATACAGATATTTCTGTTTGGTTTTTTAAGGGAAGAAACAAATTCTATTGTATGTGGCTGTAACATATTGCTTGTTATGTATCTCTCAAAGGTTTTGAGTCTTGAATTTTGAACAATATATTACTGCTCAAATTACAAGCTTTAATGTATTACCAAGTATCATTAGAAGATGATGTCATCTTTCATCACCTTTTCTTGGGAAGTTGGAGGCTTAATGATTTGTTGAGCATCCTTACTCAGACTTTGCATGAAGCAACTTTAAGTCTCATGCTCTTAGAATCACAGAATCATTTGGTTGGAAAAGACCTTTAAGATCATTGAGTCCAACCGTACCTGTCCATCACTAAACCATGTCTCTAAGCACCTCATCTACCTGTGTTTTAAATACCTCCAGGGATGGGGACTCAACCACTTCTCTGGGTAGCCCCTTCCAGTGCCTGATAATGCCTTCAGTGAAGAAATTTTTCCTAATGTCCAGTCTAAACCTCCCCTGGCACAATTTGAGGCTGTTTCCTCTCATCCTATTGCCCATTACCAGGGAGAAGAGACCAACACCCACTTTGCTACAACCTCCTTTCAGGTAGTTGTAGAGGGCGATAAGGTCTCCCCTCAGTCTCCTTTTCTCTTCTTCCTTCTGTAACCATTATGTCAGGTTTGCAAATCGTTTGTTTAGACTCACCGGCAGCTGTGATTGCCTTGATGTGAAGGGTGTGCATATATCCTGTGCAGCTGGCCAGTCAGAACATGCATACCTCCTGGTTGTCTGGCTAGCACGTCTGCAGCTCTTGGCCAGATTTTGTCTGATAGCCAGTCCAAAAAAGGTATGAGTTTATACGGGATGATAGCAGAATGCTGAAACATTCTTCAGGAGACTGTGGACATGGATGTATTGAGGAGAACAAATTGCTCACGAGAGCCTTGGAGGATTGTAGTGATGGGGAACACGGGGATCAAAAGAGAAAGCAGGGGTGTTGCAGTTAAAGGCAGAGGTTGGGGTCAAGCTGGGCATCACAGGAATGGGTTACCGTCACAAAACTGGGTGATAGCTATCCACTTTCCTCCAGCTGAACTCATTGCCATCTGTATGCCTTAGGCAATCTTAGTACCTACCTAGGTGGTTGGGCTTTTCGCAAAATTCAGTGAGTTTGTAGTGGCATGAGATAAATGCGGTGCCAGTATGCTTGGCCCTGCAGTTACAGACCTTGAGATGCCAAGGAAGCTGCATGTTTAAAATGTCATCTCTACAACGAGACATTCAGGTGGCTGGATGAGCCATTTTTTCTGCATTGAACTACTAAATTGACACCAAATTTCTGTCCAAAGTGAAATGGAAGGATATAAATCCATTTGTGAGTCTGAGCCATTATTCTTAAATTTTTTTTTCTGCAATTTTAACTGCTTCAGCTCACTGCATTAGTGATCATAGTAGTTGCCTATGTAACATGGGTGTTGTGATGATAGATACACAGTAACAAAGACCCACAGGAAAAATAGCACCCTGTAGTTTTATATGTGTTAACCTCTAACTTAATAAATAAACAAAGAGGTGCAGCTAGTGCTGTATTGTAAGGTTTGTAAGTATATCCTTAAATAATACAAAGGGACCATAACCTTCCTTCCTCCAGTAGTGCTCCTGCCTCTGATCTCCAAAGGGCAGTCTGTCAGCTGAGAGCTCCTGTCTGAGGCTTCTTTCTTTCTTCTGACTTTTGCCTCTGATTTTTTGAGAGTGCATGAATGATATGATGGCTAGTTTTCAAGAAACAACATTTTTAAAGGGATAAAGGGTATTATGGGTAGGTTATGTGAATAAAAATATGATAAATAGGTAAGTGGTATAAATATGATGTTGCAAAAATAACTTATTCAATTTTTTTCCCTGTCATAGACTTGCTTGCACCTTTTTATACAGTTTGACTACTAGAAAGTTGTGTTGGTTTAGAAATTAGCCATCAGTCTTATGATTTTCTAGTAGTTCCTGACATTTCCCAGCCCAGTATACAAAGCTTGGCTGCCTTCCATCTAATTAAAATGCAGAGTTATTGAAAGGATACTACCATGTCTGCTGAGATTTATGATAAATCTTAGCAAGCATTTCAGCAAGGGTTTCAGTTTCAGAAAATCCCATCTCATTATACAAAACAGGGCTGAACTATGAAAAAGTGTTTACAAAGTAAAAAGCTCTGTAGTTATTATAGTAGTTCAGGGCTGGCCCCAGGACTTTCTTGCCTCTTAGGGAAGGTTCATGGTGAGAGAATGTTGACCTGTGATATTTTAATGTTTTGTACAATAGTTGTGAGTTCTAGTTCTAATCTGTATTTTATGCAAAAAATTGTATTTGTTATCATGGGACACTTATACTTCACTAATTTTCCCCCAGGAAATGTGTGTAATCCTAGTGAAGGATATTCAAGGGTGTTAGTTTTGGAGAGGAAGTCTGTTTAGCTAATTTATGGATAAGATTTATGGACTAGCATGTTAAAATAAAATGTTATGTAAGTAAAGAAAGAGTAATGAGTAGTAAATTGCATTTTACAGCATAGCAGTTTACATGTTGAGTCAGAAGTTCTAGATACCTAAGAACATCAGCGATTGTTACCTCTCTCCCACAATGTGCCCACTGAACATAGGGCTGTTAGAAACATATTTCAAAAATGATGCATTTCGTTAATGCATTTTTTGAAATCATAGTAAATCTTGTATTATGTTTCGGTTTGTGTAAACAACTAAGTGTATATATATTTCTTTATTCAGGTAACCAGTAAAGATACATCAAAGCTCTATGATTTGCTTACTCATCAAATGGAAGTTGTATTTGTCCCCTGTATATTTAGTCCTTTTTAAAAATTTAGTAGTAAATCATTCAATCAGCACAGCAGCTCTGAGTAATTTAAGGGGCAAAACCATAGTGCTGCTTTTTATGGAATTATTTATTACAGTTTAACACAAACAAAAGTACTCCAAATACCGTGATCTGTTCTTTTAATAGGACCCTGCCTGTTTTAGTGTCAAGTTTATACCTTCTTCCATATGCTAGGCAATTCTCAGTTACATTTTAAAAAGGACATTATTTACTACAAGTTAAACATACAGCTTATTAAGTTATAACATAGTTCACAAGCAGCACAGATAACTTAAATTTGTTTCTATTCTTCTGTATTTCCTGAGCTTTATGCATAATGATAAGAGTTCTTAATAATTATAGCTGTTGCTTTTTTAAGAGTTGGTGCTTTTTAAGCCATTTTGTCTATTCCCAGCTGACTATCACAGCAGTGGCCACACTGTTATTAATGGCTGGAAGATCCACAACACAGCAAAGAACAAATGGTTTGTATGCATGGCAAAAACCCCCGAAGAGAAGCAAGAATGGCTGGAAGCTATTTTGAAAGAGCGAGAAAGAAGAAAAGGTAGGTTAATAACCTTCCTTGCTTTGCTTTGCCAGAAAGCCATACTGTATTTTTATGTTGAGATATAAAGCAAAACCAGCTGCTAGGCAAACTTGTGGTGTCAAGTTCAACTGAAGGTTTATGACTACGAGCTCAGAAAAAACAAATCAAACTTGTACTGGGAAGGGCATAATGACTTGAATCATGTATGCTGGTAACAAATGCTGTTTTGGAAAAAGTGAGATGATTTAATCTATGATTTTACGGTTTATCCTCAACCAGTTTAAATTGTCATCATTTCATTGAGTCCTGTGAACTATTATGGTTTGTGGTATATGAGGGTCTGTCCTAAATGCCTTTTGGGATTTGCATGCATCGATTCCTTTTTGTGACTGTACATCTGAATCACTGAAATGATCAGGTCTTCTACGTTGGATCTTCATGCAGATGATCCCAACACAAAATGGTACAGACTACACCTACAACCCCGTCTTTGATGTATTCTCCCCTTCCCTAGAAAGTAAGAAATCACTATTGGCAAACAACTGTCTTCTTTGAATAACTGAACTTGGATGAAATATAATCCTGATCTCAAACGTGACCATGAACCAGGGAAAGATGACACATCATCATCTTCTGGAGCTAATTTCATTTGCAAAGAGAAATATCCTGATCAGTAATGATGTTTGAAGCCTTGGTATTGAACGAAAATATGACCTTGTAGTTAGATATGGGATTCTTTTCCTGGGCTGTGTAGATTTTCTGTTGCTTGTTGCAGGAGCTGTTGTTTTGTGCCTCCATTGTAAATGGAGACTAACAAAGCTTTCTTTGGTCTTTTAAAGTTTTATACTGGATGTTTGTAGAACATCTGCCATAGAACCAGCGTTTCAACTAGGGTGTCTGAGCACTGGCTAATTAATAGTGCTGTCAGGAATTAATAGCAGAAAAAGCGAAAAAGATGCCGTAGAGGTCTAAGAACATTTTTAAAATAGCAAATGAGAAAGCAATGTGGTGGAGATGGTGCCAAATACAACAAAACCCAGGTTTGCCTGCTTCTGTACAGGGCCTTGTTTGGAACTGGCTAAAAAGTTTTTTAACAAATCCCACTTCACTGCTAAGTTTCTTGGCTCCCTGAGACTCTTGATGCCTTTAGGTAAGAAATAGAAAGAGTTAGTAGGAGTATTTTATGTTGATGTATCCTTACTATTTCACACTATACAATTGAGCAGCTGGTAGTAGAGGTGAGTTTGAGCTAACCTTGCCAAGTGTAAAGTCTGAGGTAGCCATCCCAAAGTCAAGCCATGTCTTAGGATTTTAGCATTCTACAACGCAGGGAAATTTTCAGTTCCTGATGTTCTCAGTGGGTTTGCCACCAAGGAGTCAACCATGAAAGAAAGAGGAGAGAGTTTGGTACACACTTAGACTCAGTTTGCAACACAGAGTCTTCAAAAATATTTCTTGAATGCCTCTGTTACTCTGTCAACTTATAAATTTATCCATCTCCTCCAGCACAGTGATTTTTTTTCAAAATATCTGTATAAACACCACTTGCAAAGCAGGATGCATCAACTTAATTGCAGTCAAGTTGCCAAATGACTCAGGAACCAAACAGCTATCTTTTTAGAATTCAAATACTGTATCTAAATGTAGCTATAACACTTTCCCATTCACTGTGAACATAATGATGCTTTAATTGTATGTTTACTTAATAAGACATGGAGCCTGTTCGTGTGTGTGTACATATAGGCAATTACACTGAAGTTTAAGTGACCGCACATGTGAGAAGTGTGTTTCATTTCCTTTGCAAGCCTGAGATGAACTAAATCAAATGAACACACTTCCCAGATCTCTTGGTCTAGGCGTGAGGCTCATGTGAGTGACTCCCTCCTGGTTGTGCTGTGCATGCCTGTACATTTCTTTGTAGCGGTGCTGTAGACCCCACATCTTGCACAGAATGGCAGAGCTCAGTGATCCCCAGAGTAGGTAAATACAGCATCTGGAGCAGGAGTGAGGCACGGAAATACAGCTTGAGTGTGCTCTGTAGCTGGGGTTTGCTGGGCTGTTCATGTTGGGAGACTCAGAGTGTCAGTTTGCTTAGGGAAACTCAACCTATAGATTTATTTGGAATCCATATAGAAAAAGCTGAGCAAAAGGGAGAGCATGCCCTGAAGGAAGTACTTTAGCCCTATTTCAGTGGTTGTAACTGAATTATCAACGAGGACCACTTTATAGATTGTATTTTCTTGCTAGGGGAAATCAGGCTGAACTTGAAACTTTTTGCTAGGAAGTCTTTGGCAAACAGAAAGTTAGAAATGTATTTAAAAGATTATAATCTTTAAGGCTGATGATGCTGTGATGACCTGTCTCAAACAGTCAATACAGATTCTAACCAATAAACATTCTATAAGGTCCAAAAGTAGTATATTGGTGAAGTTTTCTTTTCTTGGCAATTCTGTTTGTGTGGCATCATCACTATCTGGTTCATGAATAGTGCGAGACAATCCTGTATCTCTCCAGTACCTTTGTTAGCTTTTTATCATGAAGGTACATTTTTTCTGGCTATATTTTCAGAATTAAAGAAGTGGCAGACTATTACTCAGATTGAATATGTATAGTTATAGTTGTAAAAATGTGAAAATCTGAACAGAAACTGAGAACATGTACACAAGACATTCCAGAAGTGTGTGGGTTTGTCCAGAATTAATGATTGTTTATTGAGAAGGCACATGGGATGTGAAGGTCTGTGGTATTCCTTGGAAGCACAAGCTTCTATGAGTTGCCAATAGGATGCATAATTCAACAAAAACTGGTTTTGATCATCTGTTACTCAGAAAACATAATGATTTTCTCAAGAAGAGAAACAGGAAAAAATAAACCAGTAAGAAATAAAACCCTTGATAGCTTTGTGTTTTTGAAAAAATTGTGATGCAAATAAAAATCAGGTTGTATATATGCTTTTGTGGAAAAGGGCTGAATTAATCTTATGTGAAACTAACAAATATGTAACAGTTAAGTAGTTACTATTAATTGGAAATTTGAAAAAGTTTCCTTTAAGTGAAAACATTTTTATTAACCCATGGTAAGAGCAAAACCAAGGCCCTTTTCTTTCAAACTTGTGAAAACATGACTACTCCCTTCCAAGTGTTCATATACTGAAGTCTGAAAATCACAGCATTAGTATTTATTACTACAATATCAATGGTCATGTCGATACAGTAACAGTTTAACTTCGCTATGAGAAATTTAAAGATATCATTTGATTATAGTTTATGAAGATCATATGCTCATGGTTTAATTTTGATTGTGAGAAAAGTAATGGAAAACAGTGCCTTTACTTTTTTGTATGAAAATATTGGTATTGCTTCTCTATTTTGGGGAAGATACTGAAATAAAATGGTAATATCACTTCCTAAAATTTTAATGCATTTTTGGCAGGTTTAAAATTGGGCATGGAACAGGACACTTGGGTGATGATCTCTGAGCAAGGAGAAAGACTGTACAAAATGATGTGCAAACAAGGGAATCTCATCAAAGACAGGAAGAGGAAATTAACCACTTTCCCCAAATGCTTTCTTGGAAGGTATTATTTGGATTTTATAGCATGAATTTTAACCAGCTAAAACCACATTTTAAATCTTCTTTGGGATTCTGTGGAAACCATGCTTTATTTGTAATGTCTGTTAGGCCTATTTGCCTCCCAGAACGTAACCAAAATGTAAATTGGTCTGCCTGAAATTTATGGATGTGTAGTCGCATTCCAAAGTAGCTTTATTAAAGGGACAAGGCTGCAAAGGCATCAAAAAATAGGTTGGTTTTTTTTTGAGTAATTCCCAAGTTGTTTAATGCATTTTTCTCTCTAAAATGCCTAGCTTAGAATATCAAATTTGCTTTATTCCACGTAACAAAATCTCTGTCTCTAAAACTGTTTCTGTCCTCTTGCCTGAATGTCAGGGACAGAGTTAGTAAATAAAGTTTACATGTTTCAAAATTTAACCCTATTATCAGGAGGATCTTCATAATACAGTGACTGTTTTACACAAACACATTGTAGTGAAGATACTCACCACTGGGTTCAAAAGTGAGAATGAAACTTGGAAGACTTTCATGTGCTGTCAGAAGTCACACAGCTTATGGGATTTGAAACCAGGATTAAGATTAAAAGATTGAGTTGTGGTTGAATCATGTTCCCTCAGTGATAGTTGTTGGAAGCAGGTGAAGAATACAGTCATGGTGCAGAGCCATGTGTGAAACATTTAAACCTACCATCAAATGGCTGCTTTTCTATGCTGTCTTTGAAGTGGACCCTTTTGAAGTATGCTTTTCCTGGTTCCTGGGTCACCAGTTAAAACCCATGAATGTCAGTGTTGCACTACTTCACTACACTTGTTCTTTTGATTTGTAATGCACATGCATATCTTACGTGCTATAAATTCGATGTTTCTGAACTGCATCAGGTTTATTGTGAAATAAGCACATTTCCTGCCCATACACTATGTACTTCGTGTATATGCTGAGGATGTCCATGTGTCTGACACATCTCAGAAGTAACAGGCGTACTGTGCTATCACAATGTGATTATGTTCTGCCTTCATGGCATATCTGCCCTGGTCAGGTGCAGTAAGTATGCCTGGGATTGCCTTATATTTGGCAGTCTGGTCACATGTGGCTATTCTGCTGTAGGAAATCCCAGAAAACATGGAAATAGAATAGAATAGAGTAGAATATTTTCAGTTGGAAGGGACCTACAACGATCATCCAGTCCAACTGCCTGAGCAATTCAGGGCTGACCAAGTAAAAGCATGTTACTAAGGGTGTTGTCCAAATGCCTCTTAAAAACTGAAAAGGTTGGGGCATCAACCACCTATTTAGGAAAACTGTTCCAGTGTTTGACCATCCTCTTGGTAAATAAATGCTTCCTAATGTCCAGTCTAAACCTATCCTGGTGCAGCTTTGAACCATTCCCATATGTCCTATCACTGGATACCAGCGAGAAGAGATCTGCACCTGCCTCTCCGCTTCCCCTCCTCAAGAAGCTGTAGAGAGCAATGAGGCCATCTCTTGGCCTCCTTTTCTCCAAACAAGCCCAAAGTCCTTAGCTGCTCCTCACTGGATGTTCCTTTCAGCCCTTTCACCAGCTTTGTTGCCCTCCTCTGGACGCATTCAAGGACCTTCACATCCTTCTTAAATTGTGGTGCTCAGAACTGTGCACAGTACTCAAGGTGAGGCCGCACCAGCGCTGAACACAGCGGGATAATCACCTCTTTTGACCGGCTGGTTATGTCATGTGTGATGCACCCCAGGATGGGTTTTGTCCTCTGGGCTGCCAGGGCACACTGCTGGTTCACACTGAGCCTGCTGCCGACCAGCACCCCCAGATCCCTTTCTGCAGGGCTGCTCTCCAACCACTCCTCTCCCAGTTTATACTTGTGTCCAGTGTTACTCCATTCTAGGTGCGGGATCCAGCATTTGGACTTGTTAATTTCATGGCATTAATGATTGCCCAGTGCCTCAAGAGAATCATCAGCACCTCCCAAACTTGCTAGTGGCGCACTGTGTGCAAAAGTAAAACTTCTGAACAGAAAAGACCTCTCAAAGGAAACCATATGTATTTATGTCAAAATAATAAAAGAGTTGAAATGAATGTGTTTTGGTTTTTTTTTTAATGCGGTATGGGTTTCAGAAGATCATTATGCTTAAGATCCACTTACTAGGCTAGTAAGAAACAGTAGTAACTGAGAGGGAAATGTAGTAGATGTGGTGGTATGACATTCAAAGTTTCTTTTTTGTATCTGTTTTTAATTCAGTGAATTTGTGTCCTGGTTGTTGGAAATTGGAGAAATACACAAATCTGAAGAAGGTGTTCATCTTGGCCAAGCTTTATTAGAGAACGGCATTATCCATCATGGTAAATATAATTAGTTTTAACTTACTTGTTTTCAAGGTAATTGTTGTAATTAGAGTGGGCTTAATTTTGTTTGACAAAAAGATGGTCTTGTTAACGCAAGACAGCTTGTTGAATCTGCATTATATCCTTTCAGGGACCTCATGGGGCCATTGTCCATGCCTAGCAGATTTACTGGGAGAGGCTCCATTGATTTAATCAGATTACATCTACGCTGTTGGATCACAACATTGCAAACAGGGACCTAGAGAAACATTGCTATTCTCTTGTAAGCAAAAATAAATTCTAGGGGAACAGAAAACTGTAGGCTGCTTTTAAGGATTTAAACCTTTTATTAAGGCTAGGCTTTTTAGGGATCCGTGCTCAACTAAGAATTGTAGAAGACAGTGAGTCACAGTTGGCGATTGATAAATGTGCCTGCTCATCTGTTAGGTATTACAAGTGGAGCTGGTGGAATCCAACCTAGAACCCAACAGTTTAATCTTTTTAATTTTGAGGCCTTACTTTCACTGCATTGTATAGTTACTAAAATTGATACTTTTATGCTGAAACTTTCAGTCAACTATCTGTGTTTAGCTCATTCTGGAGAGAAATATCACTGAAATGGTTCATTTTTTGAGCCAAGGAGAAGGTTTGATTTCTGGAGGTAATTTGCATTGGCAACACTTTTCTCTTAGCAGAGCAGGTCCTCATCTCTGTCCCTTTTACAAGGTATAGTCCAACAGGACCGTATCGCGAACTGGAGAAACTTCTGGTTTTGAAGGCATGTTTGTCTTGCAATAGGTACAGTCACTTAAAAAAACCAAATAGTGAAACAGTTGTGAAGTTAGCTACTGTTCCAGCATAGATCCAGGGTGTAAATTTAGATGGAATCCTTGATAATATACATTTTAATATGTCTATACTTCAGCCAGCAGTGAATTTAATACTTACTTTTTAAGTTCTTTGCCATGATGTTTTCAGTGTCCTTGACTGGAAAGAAAGTGGGAGTAGCAGTGCCACTTAACTTTATGCATTTTAAACATACACAGAGTAGGAGGAAAAACATTAAGGTTATTCATCAGTAGTCATGTAGTCTTTAATTCTTTAACGTCAGTCTACATGATTTTCCTTCACCATCATTCAAATGTCAGATCCTATTATGTTTACTACACACACAGAATTGTTTTCAGTGGAATAATTCTGTTGCCAAAGATTCTTCTCCTGATCTTGTAATTTATATCCCAAATACAGTCATAGACTTTCTCAATACAGAGTTAAATGAATATTGTGTAATTTCATGAGATAAAAGGGTAATTATATTAGGGCATAGAAATGTGAGCCAGACATGCTACTTTGAATAGTGGATCCAGCTGTGGCTCCGTGAAAATAGAATTCTTAAAATAAAGTTGAATGAACCATCTGTTTTCGCAGAGGGACCAAGGGAGAAAGAAAGTTTGGCTGTTACATTGCAAATGTTATAGACGGCTTTGTTAGACTTTGCATATTCACTGTGCTGGCCATTGTTTTCCCTGTGCCGGGCTTCATTCTAGCAATGCAATACCCATGTTGTGATGGGCATTGCTTTACTTCCATATGTGTGAACTCTTGCAAGTAGAAAAGTTATGGGTTTTCCTTTTTTTTTTTTTTTTTTTTCTTCTTTCTCCCCAGTTTTGCAAAAAAAACCAAACTGCAACCTGTTCATATGTTGCTCTTCTAAATCCTCCTGGTGGCATTCTCTAATACCTGAAATGACTCATGTAAGCCAGTGGGCTGAGATACTTTGTCTGGTCTCTTGCTGCTGCTGCTTAGAGATGGAAGCTTCCTCTCAAGGCAGTAAAGAGCTTTGTAGTTACAAAAATAATCTGAGTATCAGATAGTTTTAAAATGAATAGGTATTTATATGGTTGTGCAGTTTCTGGCATTGGTGTACTGATCTGAGTCAAAATTACCCTGGCAAAAAAGTAAAAGTAAAGACTAGTTTAAAACTGGATCAGTTCCCTTTTCTTAGTGTGTCCCATATAAATATCTATCTCAACACAAAGTATAGGTACACTGTTGGGATTGACATACAACTTGGGCTTCCTTATTTTAGTGGTAGTGATGTGTTTTATCAGCTTTAAGTGTTTGAAAATATGGTCTTGCAAATGTACAGCTGATAATAGTTAAAATGAAAGTATACAGTAAGCTAAATGTTTTCCATGTTAGTACAGTAGCTGATAGATCATCCATCCTTCCTCTTGAGTAGAACAAACCAAATCATGTCTTTATCATAGAACCTCCCCCCCTCCCAAATGAATAGTGAATTACAGCTTCCCTCACAGCATTCACTAGATACATGTGGTACTTTACAGAATACAGTAGAGTTGGAAGTGTCCTTGTCTTCTTTCTAGAACTCAGTGTGTGCCAGCTCTGTGGACCTGCTCCCCTAGTTTCTGGTGCACTGTGTGTAAGTAGGGGCTGCAAAGACAGAGCATTGCTTGTGTTCCTCAAAGGGCAGAGCCTGCTCTGTTCATCGCAGGCATGCAGGAAAGGAAAGGTGCTTTGTAGTTCTGGTTCCCTCCCTGCGAATCTCTGTAACAGAGAGGAACCATTTGTCCTTAAACAATACTGTTGTGGTGGTGTTTTTTCTATTTTCTGTAGTTGATCGTTTTAAAAACTCTTAATGTATGCTGATCTAGTGTAATATATTTTTTCTCTAACAATAGGAAATTATTTTTAATTACAGAACTAAAAGGTATCTTTTTTTCTGAGTTAAATGGTCACAATCAAAATTAATTTCAATAGTTATAATAGGCATTGTATGTGAAAATTTTGTAGTCTATATTGGATATATTGAGAAGCAATGATCAGTAAAAGAGCTTAGGGGTTATTTTGGATAATCACCTTAGTGTGAACCATTAGTTCAAGGCAATTGGAATAGTGTCCTGGGCTTTACTGTTAGTAGATATATCAAGTACCGGTAGAGAAGTCATTTGGCTCTAACACATGACACTGGTGAAATGACTTAATATATGAAGTCCACTTTTTTATGTCCATATATCAGATGATGTGTGGAGATACTGAAGAGCTTGGAGGAGCATGAAAAACAATGCAGACAGAAGGCACCTTACTATGCAGAGTTTATGGTGCTTAACTATATTTTTGAAGAGAATAAGGGGAGATGATTTAATGACTTGGTATAGGAAGGCACGCACAGAAGAATTACCTAACACTGTCAGGCCTGTTACTCTGATTAATGAAGACATTACAGTAGCCTCCTTTATCAGTTGATGACATGCAAATTTAGTTTCAAAATTAAAGCTTACATCTGCAAGCAAAACAGTGATTAATATCAGACAGTTATCCTAGGATGCTGCTAGTGCCTAGTGCTGTCCTCAGCCATCAAATGAATCAGCTGTTTTTCAGAAAGACTTGCTGTAGTACCTTTGCAGGAGAATTTTTGTATCATATATGACTGTTTTGACAAAACACTTGAAGTTGTGAAGTTTGTTGCTGGAGTCGCATGATGATTACCTGTTAAGGTCCTTTTTCATGGGTCTCTGGGGATACGGGTTATCAACACTTTCATTATGATTGCAAGTCTCTTGCACTTAAGACCTTCAGCTGGCTAACTATAGAGAAAGACGTTCCCTCTCGCTTTCCTCCCCAGTGCAAGACTGGTTAGATATGTTGTAGAGGATCTGTGTCTTTATTGACTCATCTGACATTGGCCTCAGCAAGAATTAGAACAGAGAATAATGTGGAACAATGGTATGAATAGTTGCAAAAGAAGCTTTATTTGGCTATTTGGTTGATAAGCTTTGCAAAACCTCTGCAGACTAGAGCAAATCTGAGGGCCTGATTTTTCAGGCTGTTCCCTGCCTGTTTGTCTGTCTTATTCTTTGCCCTGTGACTTAAAGTTGTTTGGTTTCTTGTGGACTACTTAAATGTTGAGAGAAATATTGTCACCAGTGACATAAAGGAGCTTAGGGCAGATGATCTAATGGGGCTTCCCACCCTCCCTGTCTGAAATCTACCTATTGCTGTGTAATGGGCTGTTATTAGAAGAAATGACGTTAGCTTTCTTCTCTCTTGTTGATTTCTTCAGAAAGTCACCTAACAATACGTGATTGGTTTTTTTAAATTTAGTTACAGATAAGCACCAATTCAAACCTGAACACATGCTGTACAGATTCCGATATGATGATGGAACATACTACCCAAGAAATGAGATGCAGGATGTGATCTCTAAGGTACAGAATAGAATAGTTGCTATTATTAGGAAGAACACATTAGAAATTGATATTCTGCTCAAAAAATAATATAAAATACTGCGCTAGGATAAAAAATATATCCCCTCACACTTGCCCATCTCTATATTTATGTGAATCAAATTTTGGTTTCCATTTGTAAAGTAAGATTTTGGTTTGTTGTTGCACATTTTAAATACAAAATTAAATTTTTTTATTTTTAATATTTTTTGTTATTTTTAATAATTTTTGTTATTTTTTAATAATTTTTGTTATTTTTTAATAATTTTTGTTATTTAATGTTTTCATAGGCTGAATGCATTGACTGTGTTTCTGGGTGATTCTGAAGCTGGTGTTTCAGTCTATTGTATTTTTCAGTCCATTTTAATACATATGAAGCTATATACAGAAAATTAATTTTTTCTTATATCCGAGTGTCCTTTTTAGTGCCTTAACAAGGCAGTAAATCTGCAGTCATGTAGATGTTTAAATACAGATAGGTAGTGCTGTCCATCTACATTACTGAGCGTAACAAAATGATTGAACACAGTTGCCTTTAAGCTCATTAATATTCAAACTTTTCATGATTTTGAGGCTGTAGAAAATGTCAGCATTTGGGTATTACATTACAGTGTCATGCACTTTTCTGCTGGCATTTGTTAATGTAAGGTATATCTAGAAAAATCTTCAATACTGAACTACCAGGCACAGCAAAGTAGAATGGAATCTAATTTGACACAACTTCTAATTGTTATACATGGCTCTTCTTGCGTGTTATATACATAATTGTTTTTTGATAGTCTGCTAAGGAATACTAATGTGATTTATTTTTTTAAATAACATTTTTTGGTGGTGGTTTCCTAAACTCCAAATGTTTTATTTTTTGTTTTTAATTGGAAATGTTTCCGATCTTTGAATCTTCTTGCATTTTTTTTAAAGTTTATTGGTTAGTTATAATTTCAACTTGTAAGTAAAGTATCGATGCGCATAATCAAATGCATTGTTTTCTACTTTAATTGCTCACTGTGTGTGTAGAATAGCAACCAGTGATTGGGAAAACCTTAATGCATGGAAACACGGCTTTAACTTTCAGTTTTTGTGCACTTTTCTTTCAAAGTATTATACCTTCAGAATTTTTTAATAATACCTTAAAGCTTTTTGCATGTGTCTCAGTAAGCTTAGATTAGATTGAAAATGTTTTATTTCTCATTTATTTCATTTTATTAAATTATTCATTTATTCATCAGTGTTGTTATCTGAAAATAATACATTTTGGAAGATGAAAATATATAGAAATTCAAACAGGCTTTTTTTGCTATCTGAATAGTTCATTTAGAACATACAGGCTTCCTTACTGCGTCCATTCCTCTTATGTTCTCTGTAGTGTGAACGTGTGGTTAACTAACCTTATCTTCCTCTTCAACAGGGTGTACGACTGTACTGTCGCCTTCACAGTCTGTTTACCCCAGTAATTAGGTGAGTCCAATTGGGAAATCCTTCGAGACTCATTTGGAAGAAGTATGTAATCTGAAGATACTGTGTCTGAGTGTAGGAACCTAACCCATCCTTTCAAGATTGGTCTCCTGGGAGTAATCAAACAAGATTGAAGGGCTATCGAGACAGAAAGTATAACTGAATCAGTAAATGACTGCAAACTCCATTCAATATGACCTTTTTATAGACTTTTAGAACCTTCTAGGTCCCGATGGATATGCATAGGTGCTTACTGTATATATTAATGCACTGCTTTACTAACACTCCGTTACCTCATTTGGAGAGTCCCAGCTGTGACAAGACAACTGCCTTATGCTCCAGTGACATTGTCGCCCAAGTAAGATATGGTCAGCCTCTTCCTTTCTCCCTACACTGAAAGGTTTGACTTGCTTTTTTACTCCAGAGGTGACTTTTGAACCACTACAAAACGCTCAATTCATGCTTGTACTAACTTGTTTATAAAATACAAGTTTTTTTTTTCTATTAGGCTCTATTTGAGTTTTTGTTTGTTTGTTTTTTTTTTTTATTCTTTTGTTTTGAACAGGGATAAAGATTATCACTTGAGAACCTACAAATCTGTGGTCATGGCTAACAAACTCATAGACTGGTTGATTGCACAGGCAAGTGTACACCTTTGGATTTATGTACAATTTGCATTTAAATTCTAATTTGAAAGGTAGTGATGTATTAAGCAGAATAACATGCAAACACTTTGTGTAAGGGTTATTAGAACAGTGTGTGTAAGTGTAATCCTCTTAAACTAGTAAAGTAACAAATCAGCTGTCAACAGCCATGCTGCTTATCCCTTTTGTGCTTATCTTCCTTATTTGCAATTGAACTTTAAATGTTTTAATGAGACTTAGCTTTGTGATTCAGCATGTAACATTGTTCATGGCTTAAAATGAAATGGGTAAGCTCTGAAAATTCTAAATTACTAACTAGATGGAGAAAAGTCAGTACCAATTTTCTGTCATCAGTGCTGTTTTATCCTAAGTGAACTAGGAACAAGAACAGGGTATCCTGTTCACTCAGTCAACATGCACCAGTTTTATAAAATAACAGTTAAAAACATTGATACTTTTAGATTCTATTATGTTCAATTTTTATGGAGAATGTAGTGTTAGTAAAATGTCTACATATTTATTTGTAACTACAAAGAGGTATAGCATATACACGTGTATATGCTGCTTTATATGTATGCTATAAATGTATATATAAAGGTGGCAGTGGTAAATATAGTCTGTAACCATTGCTGGCCCTGTGAGCTTATCCCATTGTGCATTTTGCTGCTATATTAAAATATATTAAAAAGAATCTGCTGTGGTTTAACAGGGGGATTGCCGGACGAGGGAAGAAGCTATGATATTTGGTGTAGCTCTTTGTGATAATGGATTTATGCACCATGGTATGTAAATACATTCTGTACAAGCTATGCTTACATTTTGTTTAATGCTGTCTTCGTAGTACAAAGGAAATGCGGGGCTGGTAAAGGTATTCCAGAAGGGATGGGAAGTTGTTTCGTTGTATCACTGAAGAGACCTAAGCCACAATCATCATGAAAAAAAAATAGCTATTGTATACTCTGAAAATGATTTTCAGTCAATTTTATAGCATGCACAGAGGGCTTCATCCTCTGAAGTATTTAGGGGTGCAAGTTTTATTAGCCACTTTGAAGAAATTTTGTATGCAAGTAATACATGTTTGCACAGATGAGACAATAAAAATTGAGGAAATATGTGGGAAAGAAAGGAGGGGGTTTTGGAGGTAGGAATAAAGTATGGAGAAGCATGACTTTAAAAAAGTGAAGTGGTGACAGTAGGAGAAAGTGGACTGTAGAAAAATGAGAAAAATCATAAGGAGAGCAGAGATCAAAGAAGGGAGAGGAGAGCAGAAATATCTGCAGTACCAAAAAATGAGGTGAACAAGGTCATATGTAATGGCATCAGAGGGAAGATTTCAGTGAATGGATTGAAGCAGTGGGTCATTTACTGAAATGAAAAGAGGAAGAAATTATTTTCTCATCAACTGTTTAGAGGAGGGAGAATTAACTTCCTTACTGGCACGGTGTGTTCTTTTTCTTTTGATTTTTAGACATATAAACTGCATCCGTCTGCTGTTCTAGTTGCTTCTACAGCCCCACCAAACCCATTTCTAATATTGAACCTGGCATTCTTCACTACCTGGAGAGTGCCAGGTCTTGGTGGTGAGCAGCTGCCCAGCAGAACTTTTCAAAATCATGTTTTTTAAATCCATTTTAGGAAAAAAACTTGTGCTTGGCATTTTCACTAAAACTGTGTCAGGCTAATGCGTCTTCCTCAGCTTGGTGAAATCCAGATGTTGTAGTTGAAAATGAGCTTAGTGATACCTGTCTGTAATGGATCCAAACAAAAATTGTTGTTTATGTTAAAAATTAAGATTTCCCTAGGTTCACACACAAAAGTAGTTTGCTAGCATTTAATCACTGTACACATGTCCAGTATTATGCCTCCTAAAAGACTTGATATCCATAAGCTCAAAAGAAAAAAAAAATTAATATGTATGGGTTTGTATCATACAGTGTTAGAGAAAAGCGAATTTAAAGATGAACCACTGCTGTTCCGTTTTTATGCGGATGAAGAAATGGAAGGGTCTAATATGAAGCACAGACTCATGAAACATGATCTGAAAGTAGTGGAAAATGTCATAGCCAAGTCACTATTGGTGAGTGAAACCAAACGATTGTGTGTTTTGATGACTAAAATAATTGGTTGTAGTGACAATAAATTAGCACTGTGTATTGTTATGTAATGGGGATATACTTTAGTTCTTCTTAATGCCTTTCTGAACTATATTTTGAACAATTTTATTTTTCAGATTAAATCTAATGAAGGCAGCTATGGTTTTGGTTTAGAAGATAAAAATAAGGTGCCAATTATTAAAGTGGTGGAGAAAGGATCAAATGCTGAGGTATCAAGTATTATAAATCATCTTCCCTATGTTACTGACTTGATCACAGGTGTATGTTTTGTACATCAGTTGGGAAATTTACAGTAGTAAAAGGTAACAATGACAACTTTCCAAGAATGCTGTGGTTATGGATCTTTTCCCCTTTCTTTCTTGTTTTGTTTTGTTTAAAATAGAGCTCTGACCATTATCAACACTTTCTGCTCAGGTAAATTGTGGTATTGATGGGTGATGTAAGAGTTGTAATTTTATTTTTTATATATTTTATAAAATTCCAGTGATGACATTCATCATGATTGGAATAAACATTTTTGGTAGAATATGAAATGAGTATAAAACTGATGTATCAAGCTTTGGATAAAGTCTGGAATTTGAGAATCTGAATGAGTTACAGCCTCTTTGTTTGTTATTATTGCTTTAGATACTCTTTGGGTAAATTAATATTCTTCTACTGAACTGCATGGGAGTCTCTGTACGTAGAACAAGATAAAAAACAAGTCTCCTCCACGAGAGAAAAATTTTAGACATTAATTTCAAGCCTTTCTAAATTTCATGGTGGGATAGGAACTTAAGATAAAAATATCAAAATCAGTAATACAGTACAGCCACGGAGCTATGTCCAAGGTGATTTAGCTCTGCTAGCTTTGCATAATTCTGTATTGTCTTTTCCAGCAGTCAGGTTCTGCCACGATCTCAGATGGTGCTAAGGCTAACCTGTGCTCTGAGCTGATCTATGTACTCCCGCCATCTGAGCCAGTTACAGTTCCTTTCTCGTTTACAGTTTAAAAACTGTATGCAGTTTGGCTTGCTGTGCCTTTGGCTCAAGGGCCATGAAACTTTTAAGGATATTGTTTTGTTTTAGAGCTCAATAAATATTCACTTACTAAAATATTCATCAGGTCTTGCCTTATGAAAAGACGCTTTAGTTCCTTTGGAGAATGACGGATGGGCAAATTAGGTAACATCATAAAAAAAGTAAACTGGTTCAATGAAAGGTGTTGTGTTAATTATTACAGATATTAACTAGTATTGTAATAGTGTCATAAAACCTTGATTAAAACTAGGTCTTGTATTTAGATGTCTTCAGAATGAGAATTTACTGTACTCTTCATGTCAATTTAACCAGTTCTAGAAGCATTTTATGGTACCTTTTGTGCGTGGTATGTGAAGGAGGCATAAAGAATGTAAAGAAAACGTGCATGTTGTTATTCCTATTGAGGTTACATGCAAGCAGAAGAAAACACAATGTCAGTGGTTATGAAAGGCAAACATATATACAACTGTTATTGTTTTCTAGATGGCAGGCTTGGAAGTTGGGAAAAAAATATTTGCCATTAACGGTGACCTGGTTTTTCTGCGACCCTTCACTGAAGTGGATTGCCTCCTGAAAGCATGTTTAAACAGCAGAAAGCCCCTGCGGGTTCTTGTGAGCACTAAACCACGGGAGTAAGTTGTCATTTCTTTAGGGGAATTTTTGCGAACTACAATTGAAGTGAATTTTAAAAGACCAGTGGAACTTCAGATAGCACTACCATAAAGTTATTTATTAAATGCTGTGTCTAATCTGACTTTCAAGCAATTTGATCTGCTTTGATTTTGTTTTATTACATTTATCAGTCAGCAAAAGCAAAACACAAGTGCTTTAGATCATCAGCTCTTCCACTTCAAGTACATGCAGGAACCACAAGTGTAAATGACATTTTCTTGACTATATGGACAGTTTTGATCACTTATCTCTCACTGTGTTTATTAAACAAGTTCCTCTGGGGATTAGTTGCTGGTTTGGCACAAGTCAGACTCTGTGGTCTAGTGGGCCCCTTCAGCATGTCTGCTGGTTGTGCAAACTGCAGGAGCAAGTAAACAGCTCCTGATCTTTGAGAGATGCGTTTCCTAACACAGTTTTGACCATTCCTACCTGAGTGCAATTTTTGTTACGTAAAAGAACACAAAGTGAGGCCTAATGGCTGGGTTCACTAAGTATGTAAACAAGCATAGGTCTGTTAATAAAGTTAATACAGTTGTTACTGGTTTGTGCATCCCAAAGAAAGAGGAGAGTAAGAAACAGCAGTTAGGAGTGATTTTGATCAAATTGTGCAGGGTAAGGAGGAACCATCCTGTGTTACCAGGTAGCACACACAGAGTGCCTTGGAAATGGCTGTGCTTCAGTGGTAGAGTGGAGACTTATTTCTCCTGTTAATAAGAAAAGGTGTCTTGAGAAATACAATGGCACCCAGAAAGGGGAAAAGAGCAAAGAAAGAAATGTGGCATAAAGATGACCATCTGGAATGATACTCCAAAAAACCCCAAACCAACCAAACAAAAACAACAAAAAAATCCCCCAGACCAGTAGATCATAGTGTTGCAGCAAGCATAAAAGGCATAGTTTGGCCTCTCTTTAATGTTGATGCTATATTTATGAAAATGTTTCAAATGAAATTTATTAACCTCAAGAATATTTAATATTTAAAAAAAAAAATATAGACTTCAGTGAATTTTGGATCTCACCTCTGCTGAAAATCGTCTCCAAATGCTAAACATTATGTATACCAGAAAAAAATAAAAGTACAAGAAATGATGCAATGATATTATTCAAAACTACCTGTAAATCAAGTTTATTAGAGTCCAAATGTATTTTAAAATCACTTTTCAGCATCAATTTTCATTTGTCTGCTTTTGCACTGGCAAATGGATCTCAGGGCAAAGATCCCTTAAATAATAATGGAGCTGGCTCTGGAAGTAAAGGCTGCAAAGTTAAATCAGTGCTCTGTTATTCATGACCTAACTAGCTCTGATAAGGCCCAATGCAGCTGTGTTGCTTTTTCTGGAACCTGAGCTGAAACCACGTGGATATGCTAGCTTACTTTGGGTGAGCTCAGGGCTTCACGTTGAGTGGATGTGAATTTTGATTCTCAGAACTGTGTTTTTGTTGGTTATGTTTGTCAGTATGTTTATTACTGCTGCACTTAGACCAAGCAGGAGTGTAGCACATATGTACAAGTTATATGAACACCAGGAGGTGATTCTTGCTTTACAAAACTCAGTACTTTGCATAGCTGCTCAGAAAAACTGCAACAAAATGTTTTTTTAATAAAACTCGGTGAGTAGATGCTTTAGATGTGAACAAACTGTAATACAGATCTAGTCTCTGCAGTCTTCTGTAGCTCATCTGAGAAGGCCTGCCGTGATCTGTGGTCCCCAGGCTTTGCCCTCTTGGCTGAGAGACTGCCTGCCTTCCCAGGGCTTTCAGTGTTGCTGTGCTGTGGCAGCTTAACCAAATTGCAGTCCTTTTGGGAGGACTTGTAAAGCTATGGTGGTGCTTTGGTTGTAATCGGCATATTGAATTTCCCTGTGAACTAGTATCGCCGTCCTCTAATTGGTTTTGGTATCTCAGCTTGCTCTTACATCTGATGTCAGTGGTGCTAAGTATCTGGAATATGAATGGTGCTGAATCTGAAACAGTGAATTGAATGAAAGTGTGGAGTCTTACTCCCTTGTAACCTACTAATTGCTGTCCACTTTTATCTTGAATAACAAAATGCTACCTTTTGCTACATTCATATTGAATCTTTGCTTGTATCAGGACAGTGAAGATTCCCGACTCTGCAGATGGACTTGGATTCCAAATCCGTGGCTTTGGCCCGTCAGTTGTCCATGCTGTTGGGAGAGGTAAGCTGTAAGAGCTGTCAACAGTAGTGGTAAATATACATTTAATACCTAAATTTTG
>NW_009258952.1:7376789-7388492 GCF_000687185.1 Egretta garzetta | reverse complement strand
TCATTTATTCCCACGTGTTGGAGCATTTGATGAATAATTGCACCGGTGGAGCTTTTATTGATTTTTAAAATAGATAAAGAGACACCTCTGCATTTATCCAGAGATATTCCTTTCCCTCCCCCCCCCCCCCAAAAAAAAAACAAACCCAAACAATATTAAATAAAACCAAATAAGATTATTTTGTGATCTTATACTTTGTAAGCTTTGGATAGATTTTCTGTCTTTTGTTTTTTTTTCTTCAGTATTTATACAAATGTAGGAAAGTTCAGTTAAGGCCATGCATTCTTTACAGACTAAGGAATAGCTGATGGATGCAAAATCACCTTCTCCAGTGAATGGGTGTTGGGAACCACTCAGTTCCTGAGCGTTAATTTGTTAGGTGGCCAAATGGTTCTGCAATGTTGTGAAAACATTTTACAGAAAATGCACTTTTCACAAATCTTTCCAAGGGTGCTAGTGACCTAGTCTGTCTTAGTGGTTGCAGATGGCTCCTCTAAACACTGTTTTGTCCATTTTGTGATGTGTTTGTCAAATGCTTGCCATTGCTAACTCAGTATGTTCCTGACTGCTGCACTGGCGATAAAAGAAGTTGAAGCATTCTTTGTTGCTGTTGCATGTTGTTAATGGTGGAGCCAACAAACACTGTATTTTCATCTATTGTGGGGCAGTTGTGTCTTTTTTTCCCCCCTCCTCCCTTTGTAATTGAGGAATTTAAAATGAACTGATCTGCAAAGCAGCCAGATTTGAACAGAGCTCGATGACTGTTTTTTTTTCTAGGCTGCGGTGCCAGAAATTAGATTTTCAAGAGAAAGTCTAATAAACTACAGACTGTTGAGCTGATGTGATAATTATTTCTGCACCTGGATCTCAATTCAACTGCCTATCCTTATTCATTAAGCACATACTTTATTCCAATTAGCCTCAACAGTATGTAAGTGCTTGCTTGTGTGGTTTGCTAAACCTGAAAGATTTTAAGCATATGCTTAAATACTTTGCTGAATTGGGACCTTAGGTTTTTTTGAAGAGATTTTTTTTTCGAGAGAGATATTTAATAAGGCCTATTTAAATGTTTGTTTTTAAATCCTTTTTTGGGGGGGATTACAATAGCTGGTAGTGGTCTCATTTCCAAAAACTTTCTTTGATATTAGATTTTAAATGCAGCTATCGTCTAACCTGATAGTACCTAAAATAAGGGAAATCCAGGTATACTTTTAAAGTTATTTCCTTGTCAAAGATGCTCAGCTGACAAGTCATGATACAGCTTTTCTATTTGTCAGCCCTGCAGATTCAGTCTAGCCTTTTCTTCCATAGCAGCTAGCTTCTGCAGCTCAGCCTTGCGGTCTCTAGGCAATAGATTTTGACTTCCTTGGCACCTTTGTGGCAGTATCAAGAGAGACATAAGGAGGCGAACGTTCAGGTAGCTGGAACTAAGGTCATAGTCCAGCAGGCTGTCTTTCAGGAGTGGGCTTGAGTCACACTGAAAAGACCTGGAGACAGCTGCTATTTTTGTAGCACCTATTCAAGATTTCCCCAAGGTGGTTATTCCGTTGTGAAAATAAATCGCCAAACCATGTATTTTATGTTGCTCAAAGAGAATATTTTTTCTCCCCCTCAAAATAATTAAATTTCACATCTCCTACTTGATTATCTTTGGGTATTTTGATTAAAGCTGTAAGGCACTATGTTATAAATGAGTTGGTAAAAAGATTAAAATAAGAACAACATCCTTCTGAAATGTCTTAATGTTTAGCAAGAAACTCTAGTATGCTCTAATACTTCTTTATGAATTGTCAGAAAGCTTCTGCTTGGTATGTAAAATAGAGACACCTGAAGTAGTCAAGAAGCTCATAAGCTTGGGGCATATAAAAGAATTCCAAATAAAAGTGGTCTAAGTTATAATTAGTGAGTTTCAAGCTAAAGCCTTTTTATCCTTTTAAAATCCTTTAAGACAATTTTTCCACATTTTCATATTACTAATCAGCATTTGTTTTATGAAGTAGCATTTAGAAAATAGTCTGGTCTCTTTTTATGGAATCATCTGCTGGGGAACTCCATTTTCTTGGAGTCCAGTTGACTGCAGAAGCACCCTGTGGTCAGGGAAAGTATGTAAGAATCAGTGAGAGCAGATGCTGATTAAAAAATTAGGCTTTTGGACTGCAAGCTTTAAAGGAGATGTTTAGGAAAAGAAGTCTGTTAACTGTTGTTGGTTTTTTATAGGAACAGTGGCAGCTGCAGCAGGTCTCCACCCTGGCCAATGCATCATCAAAGTGAATGGAATTAATGTCAGCAAAGAGACTCATGCAAGCGTTATTGCTCATGTCACGGCGTGCAGGAAGTACAGGCGGCCAATGCAGGTATGTCTCACTGGGTACCCTTGCAGATTTTCTTCTAAATTTTTTTTTTTGGTCAAAGTCAACAGTGTGGTGTTTATCTCTGTCCATGTATCTGTTGTGTTTGAGTGTGATGTGGGGAAAGGAGTGGTGGATAAAAGTGAAGGGAAGCTAGTTGAATTACAAAAGCTGAAGACTTCTCAATATATTGCTTATCTTCAAGGTCTATTTAATTTCTACACTGAAATAAATCTAAGCTTATAGCTAATTTTTATATGGTATTTTTTAGGATTATATCAAGTGTTTCTGCAGTTATATGCAGAAAGCATTACGAGGAATGTTCTCATCATGATGGAGAGGGATTTACACAGCTTGCTGGCTGCTCAGCAGCATGAGAAGGCAATGCAAAAAACTGGTAGTCTTCCAGAATTTTGTAACACTTCAGCACATAGAGAGCAGAGTGCACATATTCCATATATAAAAGTCTCTGTGTTCCCATTGCATTCCAATCTTGGGAATAAACATACATTGAAGGATGCAAAATTTCACTTTTTTTAATGTAAGCATGCAATTTTTGTTATCTTTTTCACATTAGTATAGAAGAAAATATAAGGCTTCCAAGGCACAAATTTAAGGAATAAAACCAAAACCAGCTGGATTCTATAATGTAATTTTTTCAAGTCTCTGCAAATTTTTCATAAACTATGAACTGATATCATTAATTAACTTCACAAACTCTTCCAGTGCATGTTAATTGAGAAGAAAAATCCAATTAAAATCAAGAGTGAAATCCTTCTCCCACACCTACTGCATAGATATGAGCTAAGAATTATAAGTAAGAGTGAGTTAGAACTGTGTATGCAAATTTATGAAAATGTTTGTCTGGTTGTTTGTGTTCAAACTCTAATACAGAATTGAAGTTGTTACATAGCACATCAAGATCAAGCTTGATCTGTTCTTTAAAGGAAGATGCACTCTAGTAAAGAGAGGGTGCTTTGTGCACTAATAGCAAAACTGGCTAGAATAAAAGATAAATTAAATTCTTTATAGCAGGTGTGTTCTCTCTGTGTGTAAGTGTGGAGTTCCTATAGAGATTAGTGACATCCAAAGAGGATTGATTAATGTAGGCTGACATGAATGCCTTGACGTGCAAAATTGCCCTGTTTTTTTTATCCATTTGTGTAGTATGTTGGAGTACATAACTGGTTTTCCTATAGAGAGTATTTATTTCAATCTAAAAAAGTAGCTGATCATAATTCAGCAAATTGCAAATAACTAAAATCCCCCAGACTGACAAGAAACACTTCATTCAGGATGTAGTGCTATCAAATGCTATGGGAGAACTGTCTAGACTGAAATAAATGGCAGTATTCCCACTGGTGTCAAGACAGCTAAAATTTCATTTCCTATTCAGAAATTTGGGGTTTTAATTATTTGGAAGATGACTATGGATTTCTCCTATTTTCTAAGTACAGTGCATTAGCCTATCATTTAATTAACACAAATGTTGCAGTCTCTCCTGTGGTTGGCAATTGCGTAATTGAAAGGGGATCTTTTTCAGTTTCCTGTATATTCCACTTAGGGTGAAGAGTCTCCCTGCTTGTCTGGAGTGTGTCGTTTCATTTCAGATTCTTGCAGTGTGAATAACTGTGTAACTTCTGTTGGACGATGTTTATATTCTTTGTGTCTTGTCTGGATAAAGATAATTGAAAGCAGATTTTACTTTCTGGAATTACGTACAATTTATTTGCAGTGATACTAATCATGATGTGACAGATTTATGCTTAGTTTGTGCCTCTATAATGCTTTTGGAGAACATTGCTCCCAACCATATTGCATTATGTCTTGTGTTAACTTACGAAAGAGGGACTTCCAGTTTAAGTTAATCCTTCCATTAGGCCATATTAAGTTCAAATAATGAAGGAACCCTTTGACATGATGTAAATCTCCTATTACAGATTGGCATGGCAGTCTTAATGCTGCCAAGCAAACCTGTAAGATTCTATAAATAAGGAGCAAGCTTTCAGGTGTACCTGCAAAGAAATGCGGGTTTCAGAAGTGTTTCTGTCGATCAGCTTGTGCACAGGTGTCTTTCAACAATCAACAGAGAGCTCTGAAAATTAAGATTCCTTATTAAAATATTTCAGCACCATTGAGTGGAAAGTAAGGCATGGATGAATCTGGGAAACTTGGAAAGAAATAGTACCTTAATCACACAAATATTTAGTTGTTTATGATTAATGGGACAAAGATAGCGGCTGAATATTGTATATTAGCAAGGCATAGTTGGATGTACTTGGCATTTTGTGTGAAAATTGTAACGTTCAGAATAAACTTTTGCTATCCTTGCTTCACTTTAAATTTCTCCGTAAACTTCTTTAAAGTCTATGAATTCAGATTAGTCATTAGTCATTTATTCTGCTCTCGCTGTTGGAGACGGAGAGCTTCTTTTGAAGTTTAAGGGGAAGAGAAGGGTAGTCTGGAGATACCATGCTTCATAGGGCCTTCCACAAAGATGAGATGGGCATGTGGCTGAGTAAGTGAGGGGGGAGAACAAGATGTGAGGCATAAACGTGGCTTCTTCATAGGCTTTATGACCAAGCCACCATTCCTGTGTTCACGTATCCCTCAGTCACAAAAGATGCTTGACTTTTGGGGCCTGTGATTCTGTCCTTTTTGGGGGTTTTGCTAATCTGGAGGAAAAATAGAGAACATCTACTAAAGTAACTGTAGTAAAGGCAAATACAAGTAACAAAGGCTGTAGTGTATATTCTTCTTGCCAGTGACACATGGGTGATAGATTAACTGGACATTCTGGATCTTTGGTTGGTATTCTGTAATATTTGCCAGCAGGTTGTGGATGCGCAGCAGATTTAGCAAGGCAAAAATCAGTTCTCTTTATTTTTTCACAATTTCTTGTCTCAAATATTTTTCAATCTGCAGTTTGATTTGAAATGTCTTAAATTATTTTTGGCAGAGACATGAAACTGATGGATGTCATGCTGCCACAGATTTCATACTATCTCATGACAGTATACTCTGAAACAAATAAGCTGACAAAATGTTTCAGATGGTTGTAGACAAAGCCAAAATTCTCTGTAATTTTCAAAATATTTTTAACTTAGACCTCAGAAGGCAATAAAGCTGATAATAATCAGGGAATTAAAGCAACTACTTCATGTTTGAGAGCAGTGAAATAAGTTGCTATCAATTGCACTTGCACAGCTTTTCCTAGCTGTCTTTTTTTCGTTGTTTTTTAGCAAGATTCTATACAGTGGGTTTACAACAGCATTGAAAGTGCACAGGAAGATCTTCAGAAAACGAACACCAAACCCTCTGGAGATGATGGAGGAGATGCCTTTGACTGCAAAGTGGAAGGTATGTGATGCTTGTTTTGATTTTGTTGCTCAGAACATTGGTGTAGTAGCAAGGAAAATATAGGCAGTGTTGTTTTCAGAGAGGAAATTGCAAGGAGACCGTAAGATGTGTTTTACATAATGATTTGCTTTTTTATGTATTCTAAAGACATAAATGTAACATGCTGTTCTCTGAAAATTATTATATTTCCCATTTCAAGAAGAAGCTTCTGTGAACACTTTAGGGAAAATCTGTTCACTTTTCATTCATAGGATACGTGATCCTAGGAATTACCTGATTTATTTTCACCCTAGTAATCATTTAAGGCTAAATTGGATGAGTTAGTCACTACTGCATGAGAAATAACGAATCAGCTATCCTTCAGATTATTTTCAGGCAATTAACATTTAGATAAATCTGCATTCATGTGCATGATGGTAATTAAAGAGACAGTTAACATGTGAACTGTATTTATGTTCTCTGGCTAAATGCTGATATTGTCGTTTCATTTCTGAATGTTGACACTTTTCATGGTCATTTTCTTCTAATTTATTTAGAAGTTCCCAGTTCTCCCTTTTTTTTGTTGTTGTTGTTGTTGCTTTTTTATGACTCTGGATTATAAATTAAATTGAATTAGTCCCCTTTAAGACACTTCTGTGACTTGTCTGGTCATGCCTCCTTACCAGTCTAGTATTTTAGCATCCATAAACCTACTGGTGTTCTGATTTTTAAATCATTCAGCTGGTAGCTGGGTTTTTTGATGAACGTTTTTAAATAGAATGGTCAGAGCATACCTCTTTCTAGAATGTTTGCCTATGTCCTTTCTAGTTTGTTTAATGGCCAACCCTGCTCAACCAATTTGTATTGTTTTCTTTATTCTAGAGGTAATTGATAAATTTAACACTATGGCAATAATTGATGGGAAGAAAGATCATGTGAGCCTGACTGTTGACAATGTTCATCTGGAGTATGGAGTGGTTTATGAGTATGACAGCACAGCTGGAATAAAGTGCCACGTGTTAGAAAAAATGATTGAACCAAAGGGATTTTTCAGCTTGACTGCAAAGGTATGAAGCACTGTATATATTAATCCTCACTATGCTTAATACCAATGGAGCAACATCTGTCTTTTGCTTATTCTTAGGATTATATTATTTGATTTCATATCTTATATTTGGTCATCTTTATCCCTCTGACATTTGGAGGATGACTGTGTACTCAGGAAGCAAACTAAGTTATGGTGCGGTTATGAGTTGAGCCTCTAAACTGAAAAAATGTTAAAGAACTTTAAAGTCTTCCTTTCCTCCTGCCCCTCTCCCTTTTTTCTTAAGTATCAAATAAAACTTGAAAGTCAAAGACTCACTGAAGTATCAAAACTTGGTGAAGGTAGGCTGTAGTTTCCAGAAGTTATTTAATCTCATCAGAATTGCCTGTGCAACTTTTAAAATTTGTTTCAGTAGAGGGAGTAGCACAACATCTGTCGTTTCTGTGCCTGAAAGTAAAATAAAGCTGTGAATGTACAGGTGCACACATTGGCAAAATCACAGAGGAAGCAAAAAAACAAGTGCAACTTTAGAGTTTACTTTGGAGTTTTTATATTGTGAATATTTCCAAGTGGTAAAATCTGTGATTGCTATGAATGGGATGTGATTTTTTTTTTTTAATATATATAATCTGGTATTATCTGGGTCAGATTGACAAATAATGTAGTATATAGCTCTTCTAAGTTTCACACACATATGCATGCTAACAAAGTACACTTAATAACAAAAGCCCAAACTTTTGGGGACTGTATTGATGTATTGCCATCAGAAGTGTAAACTAAAGTACTGATCTTTTACTGAAATGACTGAGGCATGGGCATGTGTTTCTTTTCCCTGACTTCACTTTGGAGCAGGTCAGGTTGACAGACAGAGGAATAACTTCTTGCACCAACATCACAAGATTTGCTAGAGCTGGTCTAGTCATTGCTTTGAGTCATTGGCCTGAAGGATGTTAATTCTTGTCATTAAAATTTCATATAAAATGTTTAAGGTATTGTTTCCTAACTGCTTAAGAAATATTTTTCCATTGTTGTATATGGAGTAAAGAAAAGAAGTACTTCCAGCACACTGATTCTGGCCTTAAATAATGTGGTGTCATCACCCTTAGTGTTTAATTAAGTATTTAGCTAATTAAAGATTTCAAAATGATTAAAAAACAATAAGGAGATGCAATGTGACTATGTTAGAATAATATAAAGTTTGTATCAAGTGATAGTGGTCTAAATGACTACAAAAGGTCCACTGATAGAAAAATGACTTAACTTAAAGGCAATAATAAAAATTGTAGTGGCACTTTATCAAATATAACTGTCTGCAAATGGTTTTAAATACTCTGAACATTAACATCTTTGTGCATTCAGTGGGGTCTTATGCTTCTCTCCATATGCTGCTTCTTCTCTTTGCTGTGTATTTATTGTTGCTTTACATTTGTAAACATCTCTATTCTGTATCATAGGTAGTAGGGGAGTGAAGTAATCCTGAACTGCTTTCCTATATTGTGCAAATCTTTGTGTTAATTATTATGATGAGAAGGTATCCAAAGTTGTGCTGCAAAAGTTACTGGTTTTGAATGCATTTATTTTAATATACAGCTGCAAAAAGACCCACTTGAATTATTTAAATTTGTATTATTAAACTTGACATAAAGGAAGCTCAAAAGTATGACCAAAGTGACTGAGGTGTTCTAATACAGTAATTAAACACAGTAGCAGAAGAGTTAAAGGCATTCCTTAATTCATCCTGCTGGGGACCTGAGAAAAAAATTCTTGCAGGATCTATTAATTTATATGTGACTCCTTAAAAACTTCAGATTTTGCCCTCCAAAATTTCTGTAAACTGTCATTTTTTTCTGAATGCCTTGGTCAAGCTTATAAATTGTCTGTTACATCTGTGATGGTGGATGGTATAATAATGAACTGTAGCAGAAGTGAATTACAGACATGAGTCCCATGATGGATTAATACTGTATGTGTTGTTTGTCCAGACTTCTTTGAGTATCTCTAAACTGTGAGCCTTTTCTTATTTAGGTGCCTTAATCTGGATTTTGAGTGCCTTTGTTAGAAAGTTATTCTGGGTGTTTTTCAAGCACATCTTCAGAGTTGGACCCAACCAGCAATAGGCATCTCCCGATTTCCATAACACAGTGAATTTTAATGCCTGAAATGTAACTCTAACTCCAAAAAAAAAAGGGGGGGGGGCTATATACTGCCCTCATCTCTTCAACATGCCCTTTTTTTTCAGTTTTCTATTGCTATCATTTGCTGGTGCTATTTCCATCATAGCAAGACTTCAGTCTTTGCTGGGCAGTACAGCTTATTCTGTTCCCTATTTCCTGTTTATATATGCAGAATGTACAAGAGGATAGCACTCGCTTTTCTTGTATGCTTTTTCAATGTGTTAGTATTGCTTATGCTGCCAGACAAAAAATTTGCTACAAGTAATGAATGAATTCATCAGCTTTGCATAATATGTGCTGTTCAAGTAAATACAGCAGATAATGTATTTCAGAGGAGCCATAGTGATTACATTAGTAGGAAATTAGTATTAAATCCATTATCAGACAATGTCATGAGAAGCCAAATAAAAGTAGTTCTTATGGGTATAACTTATGCAGGGGATAGATTTAAAGAAACCTCTTTGCTTCCCAAGTTTCATTAATTGTTATGCAGCATTGCCTGTAATCTTAAAAAGCAACTGATTATCAGGCTTTTCAGCTTTAATTATAAGGGGTGATAAGTAAAGGGTTCAGTAAGGGGTTATCTTAGTCATCTTATTTCATAACGTACTGCTCTTGTTTTTATTATCGTAGATTCTTGAAGCACTGGCAAGAAGTGATGAACATTTTGTGCAGAATTGCAACAGCCTCAATTCCTTAAATGAAGTGATCCCCACTGAGCTTCAAAGTAAATTCAGTGTCATTTGCAGTGAGAAAATTGAGCATATCTACCGAAGAATCTCTAGTTATAAAAAGGTATGACCAACATGTCCTAAGCTTGCTGATATTTGTCTGTTAAGGGAAAAACAGGGGAATGAGATACAGTTTGAATAACTTCAAAATGTCTATTGCAGTGACAAAAATATGGCTGAAAGTTTAGCTATTTTGAGGCGTGAATGCCTAAACTGAGTAAGTGCATAAATTGTTTTCAAACCATGCTCTTTATTATCCCTTTTTTAGACACTGGGTTGATCGTATCCGTTCTTGCTTGCTGTGTTCAGTTGTAGATACAATCAACTGCATATTTCCCACAAAAAGCCCAGCGTTCTTGTAAATGCCTTAAACCAATACTCAAGTGAATTTGCAGATGTTAACCAAAAATGAAGCAATAACAGGAGAAATTTTTTTCCCTTCTAATGTATCTTAATTTTAAATACTAAATTGTGAGCCTTTTATTCATCTTTTATGCCCTTCAAATTGGTATGACTTTTTCTAGCATGACTATTAATAGTAATAGCTCTTTAAATTGTTAGATTAACTTGGGTTAATAAAACATTATAGCATGGAAAGAAGGAGAAGGTCCTGACTTTCATACACTTGAGATCTAAATTAATGAGATGTGAATGAATAAATAACCCAAAGTATGACCTCTAGTTGCTGTCAATGTGTTTCTCTGTAGTTGTTTAGCTAAGCAGGGCATAAATGAATCAACGATTTGCCAATTTGTTAATGCAAACTTATTTTCTCATCCCGGCTTCTGGTTTGTCTCCCATACAACCTAATTCTTGGGAGTTTGGAACTAGTTTGAAGTAGGCCTAAAATGGATACATAGAACTGGCTCTGCCCTGTCTTATCACAGTTGGGGATCTAAGTTGTGACATTTACAAACTGGTCTGTTCTGATAGTTAATATGCAAAATATTGAAAAGAAAAAAAAAAAAGAAAGGGAAAAGGAGGTTCAATGTAGAAGCTTCACACAGTTCTAAAAGTTGAATGGAAAAGAACAGGTAATGTTTTCTGGTTTTTCTAAGGAAAAGGAGGGAAAACTGTAAGGAAAACCTTTAGTTCAGTAGGATGAAGGCCAAAAAGCGGCTTTCCAAAGACTTTTCAAGGTGCTTTCTGACAAGAAATAGAATAAACTGAGTTGAGGCACAGAAGGAGACATCAAAAGGATTCTGATACTGCATTACCAAACATCCGATCTCTCTGTTGTTTGCCTGAATTATAAACCTCTGTGTTTTCAAATTGATTAAAAATCAAAGTATCTTTTTTAAAAAACAAATTAATTAGTTTTAACATTAATAATAGTGTATTTAGAGTTCAAGTAACATGTACGTTGTTCATACCTTTCCTGTAGCCAAAAAATGTATGATGTACAGTCTTTTTACAGGACGCCAAGACAATAAATGAAATTTTATTGTGTTATGCTGGTTATGAAATGAACAGCCTCAGGGAAGTTTTCATAGTGCTTATACTGTCTAGAAACAGATATTGCTGATACAGACTGCACTTTCAAGCTCATCTGCTCAAAAATCAGTATTTTCACAGATACAGCTTTTAATGACAATTAGTAATGCAATGAATTTCAGGAATAGATATGTCGTTTTCTTGGCAAGGTAAAGGTAACCATAGTTACAGGAGACTTTCGGAGCGCCTGAGCCCGGCTTGGCTCCTGGTTTCACTGTGAAAGTTCGAATTCTATAAATAGAAACCCTGTAGATTTCTGCAGTTCCTACTATTATTATTATCAGAACATTTTGCTCATAATAGGCCTCAAGTGCACTGCCATGAGTCCCAGATGTTTCTGAACACATATATGAAAAGAATTTTGGGCCTGACTTATGACCTGATTAAATCATAGCCAGGCATTTGGTCTCTCCGGAGCAGGATGTGTGGGAGATTGAGATGTGAAATATGTACTGCTTGCAGGAACATTTTCATCGTTGAATGTCCTTAGTGCCCTTCTTAACTGTTTATACATTCTTCAGCCTTCGAACAATTCCGTAATTGGATTTCTTGTAATCTTCCAGATCTTGTTC
>NW_009258952.1:7371531-7376741 GCF_000687185.1 Egretta garzetta | reverse complement strand
CAGAATAAACAGAAATTTAAATCCCAGCACAAAAACTTTTTATTAGTCAGACGGGACATACCTTTGTTCAACTGAAGTGTTAGTCAAAATTTGACTGATTGAATTTGTAGTGACATTTATTAGGGAAGGAACTTTGCAAGTTAACTTTGAAAATATTCTTATGCATGAGCTGTGCTCCATATCTGAGGTAGTCTGTGCAATATTTTGACTGGAGAGATACTGTGATTAAAATACCAGGGACTTGGAAAAAATTCTCCCCTAACAACAAACTGCACTGGAAAGGACACATTTTGACAAAAATCATACTTGTGACTGACAAGTCTCTTTTCCAGTGGGAGAGCTTGATCTCGTGATTTTTATGATTCTGAAGTAGGTGTATTTTCTAAGTGTCCAAATTTAGTGCAGTTCAATCTCAGCCATTTTGGGTTGTTATCATCTCATCAACTTTAAGTCTGTTCAAGTATGTGCACAAAATTTCAGGTGTTACAGTGAGGAGATGTAGCTAAGCACTGTATTAGAATTAGACCATAAAACAGAGGGGGGGAACTGTTCATCATTGCTGATCTGATAAATGGGGGAGAGAAGAGGTGGTGGACTAGCAAAGTCTGTAAAACATGGCATTTGCAAATTTTATTTTCTAATGTTTATCAGCTTTACAGAATCACCCAAAATCACAGAATGGTTGAGGTCAGAAGGGACCTCTGGAGGTCTTGTCCAACCCCCCTGCTCAGGCAGGTCCACCTAGAGATGGTTGCCCAGACTCATCTCCAGATAGCTTTTGTGTATCATCAAGGACGGAGATCAGACAAACTCTGTGGGCAACCTGTGGCAGTGCTTAGTCACCCACACAGTGAAAAAGTGTTCCTGGTGTTCAGAGGGAACCTTCTTGTGTTTTGGTTTGTGCCCACTGTCTCTGGTCCTGTCACTGGGCACCACTGAAAAGAGCCTGGCTCTGTCCTCTTTGCACCTTCCCTTCAGGTATTTGAATACATTGATGAGATGCCCCTGAGCCCTCTCTTCTCCAGGCTGAACAGTCCCAGCTCTCTCAGCCTTTCCTCATGGGAGAGATGCTCCAGTCCCTTAACCATCTTAGTGCCTTTCTCTGGACTCTATCTGGTATGCCCATGTCTCTCTATTTCTGGGGAGCCCAGAACTGGACGCAGTACTCCAGGTGTGGCCTCACCAGAGCTGAGCATAGATACAGGATCACCTCCTTCTACCCACTGGAACACCTCTCCTAAGGCAGCCCAGGAGACCATTAGGGAGGATTTCATCCTTCCTGAATATGAAATTCATAATTCATAGCTTCCAATTCTGTCTTTATTATAGCTTCAGGCAACAATTTCAGAAATTTTTGCAAGACATTGACTTGAAAATGTCTATGTCAGCAGATGTTTATAAATGTCATGTGCAGTACAGCACTGGATCATAGAGCATTTCCAGACTTTCTCCCCAGGAAGACACTTAATATTTTATTATGTTGCAAGGAAAATAAATTCTGTGTCCTTGTTACAAGGCTATTTATGTTTGTAAATATAATTTACAACCCCTCAAAAATATAAAAAGAAAAATATTTTTTCTTTCCCTTGTAGAGAAAGGTGGAAATTATGAAGTCAAGGCATCTGAAGTCAAGGATGCCTGAATTATTTTAAACTTTTGTTTTCTAGTCAGGTACCCAAGTTTTTTCAGCCAAGTGCTGACACATCAAAAGCTGTTAATCAAAATTTTTTCTTTCTCGCTTCTAGTTTTCAAGAGTATTAAAAAACAGAGCTTGGCCTACCTTCAAACAAGCTAAGTCAAAGATTTCACCACTTCACAGCAGTGATTTCTGTCCAACGAATTGCCATATCAATGTGATGGAAGTGTCTTACCCTAAAACCTCAACTTCCCTTGGTAGTGCCTTTGGTGTACAGTTAGACAGCAGAAAACACTCTTCCCATGAAAAGGAAAATAAAAACACTGATCAAGGTAAGTCAGTTGAACTTGAAAGAACTATTTCCAGTGCTTCTGATATAGCATCTTAAAAGGTAACTGGTTTAGGTTTATGTCCCAAATATTAAATTAAGGACAAGCCTTTATGAAATCCCCCCATTTTCGATACTTAGGTTTATTATGAAGCATAATAAAGGTTAGTCGTAATTTCACAGCAACTTTTTCCTTAAATAGCTCGAGTTTGATATGCAAAATAAAATGCAAGATTAAATAATTACATGAAGCTTTAAGCAGGAAAATATTTCAATGTCTGTTAGGTATTTTACTAACTTCAAAATGTATGCTATAAAAAAGATAATGATGTAACCTCTTCGGATTATTCCCAGGTAAACTGAATCCCATGATTTATGTCCAACATACCATTACTACTATGGCTGCCCCTTCAGGACAGTCTCTTGGCCAGCAAGAGGGCCATGGTCTGAGGTACCTCTTAAAAGAAGAAGATTTAGAAACACAAGATGTCTATCAAAAATTGCTGTTCAAATTACAAGCTGCACTCAAAGAGGTGGAAACATGTGTCTGTCAAATAGACGAGTAAGTAAATGTTACCATCTGGACTTGCCTTTAATTTTTCCATTGAAGGTACTGATAAATCTGGGTATCCTTTTTGTCTAGTGTAGGATCAATATTGACTTCAGACAGAATTGAAATAAGGCAAAGAATTTAAGTGAGGGTAATATTCTATTTTGTTTTTTTTCCCAGCATCCCTGATTTTTTCCCACTTTAGTTTGTAGCTTTTCTCTAGAATGTGGCAATGCTGATTAATTTGAGGTGAGAGAAATATGAAGCCCATATGTCATCTAAAATTTCCCTAGGAATGGAAGCAAAGGGCAGAGGTATAAAAATAGCTTTTATTGAACTCTTCAGGTATTGCTGAGCAGCCCCAAAGATTAATTTATAGGTAGAGCATTTTTGACCTGTAGGAAGATTATTAATTTGTTAGATATTTTTCAAAATCAAATTGCCCTTAGTGAAGAACTATGAATCTAAGGAAGAGCCACTCCTAAGTGATTTGGATTCTTGGCTTGATTGTGGGAGACCCAGAGTCTCATCACAGTTTGTCCTAATTCAGGACAAGAATTTAAAACTTGCTTTGCCATTTGTGAAGTAAGTGGGTTGACTGCTACGGTATTTGCTGTGTTGGGATGAGGATGATAGGTCTTTCAGTTTTGTATGATCCTGTATGTAATGCAAATGTCAGAAATTATTAATTTTGAAAACATAAATAACATTATTTTTTAGTTTAAAAGCCAATCTTTAAAGATCTCCAGTTTTGAAAAGTGGTGTATCATTGCTTCTACTCTTATTTTGAAGGCTGTACAATGATTTGTTCTTTCACAGTTATTTCAGAGTGGGAATTTTTTGTACTGTTCTATTTGTCATGTAATGTAATAGTTACACAGTAATAAGTAATTGTAAAGTATTACATACTGCAATAGGAATGAAAGTAAGAGTGGCCTCAAATTTTTTAAAGAAAACATTTTATGTGCCTTTGCATAGTTCTGCTCATTATCATGCTGAAGGTGAAGTCAGTTAATTAAGATAATTTCAGTGCCTGGGTGCACTTAAAAGTGACTGTCTGTAAAGGCTGTGTTGTCACTCTTCCTCAAGGAAGTCAGAGAATTATATATGGAAGTTCAGTCAGAACTTCAGGAAGTTCCAGTTACCAGTCTGCCGCGCCTTTCCTTTCCACTCCCTTGAGCCCATGATGAAAAGCGCAGGAACTTCTGAGCCTTTCTTTCGGTGAAGTCAGTTAATAAATACACACACACACACACACACACACACACACACATATATTGTGTGTAGAGGTGTGTATATATGTATAACACACATATATTCATTTTGAGAGTCATACAGTTGTGACAGTAAATGCAAGGGCTTACTTTTTTTTCTTTCATAAATTTCCTATACACTGACAAATCTTCCATAAGGTGCACAGATTTATGTAGCAAATTTTACCTTTTGCTATTTGTAAGACTGAGACTTTTCATGCTTTATTCCTCACAGAGTTTGAGTGGACTGCCAGTGCATAATTACTGCGGAGGAAGGCGGTTCTAGGCAGGAAACAGAATAGCCAAGGGACCGACTTACAAGTGCTGAATAGGGAAGAGGGGAGTTGGGACTATCTGGGTGTGAGCAGCTCAGCAGTATGTGGTGTATGATATTAGAACACAGTTACAGCTACTAATTAACTCTTGAGAGAAAAGTTAAGACTACTAAGAAACAAAAGATAGGGTAATAAGTTAGGACAATCAAATAGCTGTGCTTTAATTAGAAGTATTCATACTTCAGCAGCTAGGAGGAAATGCTTAAACATAGCGATCCTTGAACTTTATAAAGACTGTAGAATGTCTGTTTTCTGTTACAACATAGCAACAATAAAAATGATATCTTTATTTACCGAATTGCTTATTATTATAAGCAATTCTCATTATTATAACTTTCTCAGGGCAGAAAATACGAACATGGTATCGCAATTCTAAATTTATATGATATTGAATGATAGAAAAATTGGGCTACTAAATGACTCTTTGGTACCTTTATAACAGTATTGTTGAAACACTGTTGCTCTTTCATGTTACTAGGTGTCTCCGCATTGTGTTGAGGTCAGTAATGGTCTGTCTCAACTCCCAAAATCTTGGGGCTTTGTTATCTGCCCAACCTCTCCTATCTGTTGGTGAATCCAAGTGAACTGAAAACCAAGTGTTTCACCTGAGAAGCAGGTCTGTGAGAGCTTGTAGATTATGGGAAGGGAGTGTCTTAAGAGAAGGTTGTGTACTCCTAGCACTATCTCCATAATAACTTTTGTCATGGCTTGTTGATGAGATTGGGTTGGAGGACAATCAGGGGATCAGGCCCAGTCAGCATGGGTTCATGAAAGGCAGGTCTTGCCTAACCAACCTGATTTCCTTCTACGACCAGGTGACCCACCTGGTAGATGAGGGAAAGGCTGTGGATGTTGTATACCTGGACTTCAGCAAAGCCTTCAACACAGTCTCCCATAGCATTCTCCTGGAGAAGCTGGCAGTTCATGGCCTAGACGGATGTACTCTTCGCTGGGTTAAAAACTGGCTGGATGGCCGAGCCCAGAGAGTCGTGGTGAATGGAGCTAAATCCAGTTGGCGGCCGGTCACAAGCGGTGTCCCCCAGGGCTCAGTCCTAGGGCCAGTCTTGTTTAATATCTTTATCAATGACCTGGATGAGGGGATTGAGTG
>NW_009258952.1:7360510-7371198 GCF_000687185.1 Egretta garzetta | reverse complement strand
GAGAAGAGGAGGCTGAGGGGAGACCTGATCGCCCTCTACAACTACCTGACAGGAGGCTGTAGGGAGGTGGGGGTCGGCCTCTTCTCCCTGGTAACAGATGATTGGACAAGGGGGAATGGTTTGAAGCTGCGCCAGGGCAGGGTTAGGCTAGACATTAGGAAAAACTTCTTCACCGAAAGGGTTGTCAGGCTCTGGAATGGGCTGCCCAGGGAGGTGGTCGAGTCCTCCTCCCTGGAGGGGTTTAAAAGAAGGATAGATGAGGTGCTTAGGGACATGGTTTAGTGGTGGGATGGCAGCGTTAGGTTAAAGGTTGGACTCAGTGATCTCAAAGGCCTTTTCCAACCAAAGTGATTCTATGATTCTAAGAAATACAGTACTGATGGAGAGATATACATACAAAAAAGACATATATTCCCTTCCGACAGCCTCTCAGAGTTCCACTGACTCCTTGTTCAAATAGTTTAATAGTATCCCAGTACTACTTTAGTACCACTGCCAGATACCCACTATTGATGCCAGGTGTTAGACAGAAATAAGTCCTTCTTGAAGTTGTTTTCTATATTGTGACTCTGCTGTGTTCTTGGGTCGCATGCACTCAGTGTGCTCCCATGATCCCAGCTGTTTTTTTAAAAAATGTCTGCTGGGAGTATACAAGAAGCTCAGTATTTTCTGAGCCTCCATGGAGTGAAGAAAAAGCAAAGCAGCTCACAGGTTGCATAGGTTTTTTTGTTACTGCCTGTGGCTATCCATTTTTAATGCTTTGACCATAGCAGGTTTTGTTTGTTTCTGACATACTTCTAGGATTGTGTTGATTTGGGTTGCATATAGAATTAATTCCACATGTGAGGATTTTTTTTGTTTGAGATTTAAATTTCTCTCTTTCATGGAAATTTTCTTCATAGTTACAGAGACTTTCTAGCTGTCATTTAGTACTCATTCACATAGTGCCGGGTCCTGCACTTCGGTCACAACAACCTCCTGCAATGCTACAGGCTTGGGGAAGAGTGGCTGGAAAGCTGCATGGCAGAAAAGGACCTGGGGGTGCTGGTTGACAGCTGGCTGAGTATGAGCCAGCAGTGTGCCCAGGTGGCCAAGAAGGCCAACAGCATCCTGGCTTCTATCCTGTCTTGTATCAGAAATAGTGTGACCAGCAGGAGGAGGAGAGAAGTTATCGTGCCCCTGTACTCAGCACTGGTGAGGCCGCACCTTGAATACTGTGTTCAGTTTTGGGCCCCTCACTACAAGAAAGGCATTGAGGTGCTGGAGCTTGTCCAGAGAAAGGCAACAAAGGTGGGGAAGGGTCTGGAGCACAAGTCTGAGGAGCAGCTGAGGGAACTGGCATTGTTTAGCCTGGAGAAGAGGAGGCTGAGGGGAGACCTTATCGCCCTCTACAACTGCCTGACAGGAGGCTATAGTGAGGTTAGGGTTGATCTCTTCTCCCAAGTAATAAGTGATAGGACGAGGGGAAATGGCCTCAAGCTGAGTCAGGGGAGGTTTTGATTGGACATCAGGAAAAAATTCTTTACTGAGAGAATGGTCAAGCATTGGAACAGGCTGCCCAGAGAGGTGGTGGAGTCACCATCCCTGGAGGTGTTAAAAAAATGTGTAGATGTGGCACTTTGGGACATGGTTTAGTTGGCATGGTGGTGTTGGGTTGATTGTTGGGATTGATGATCTTGGAGGTCTTTTCCAACCTTAATGATTCTATGATTCTGTGATTTCTCCTATGAGAGAGAGATGTCTAAGATAATTTTGTTTGGGGAAGACCCACCTCCAAAGGAAATATAATGTGGATGTGCTGTGTTTAAGTCTATTTAAGCATGATTATTGGGGTTTTTTCTGTGTCCAGGTTTGGCTTTGTGTGTTTTAGACTACCTGAATTGGGTTTCTAAGCATTTTCAGTGACCTCAGGAACTACCATCTCCAGAACTCTGTTATCCAAAGTTCCAGCTTTCGTTCATGGTAATTCAGCAAAAAAAAAAAAGTCCTTAGTAAAAGAGCCTGCCTGCTGAGAGAAAGTGAAGAGATCCCTTAGGAAAAGCTCCAGCTACCTTCATCAGTCTTTTACTGAGATCTTGGCAGCAGTGACTAAACAGTCACATAAAAGAAGAGGATATAATAGTCTGTCTGTGCCTTGACAAATAATTACTCAGGGGAAGATGTTTTCAGGAACTGAAATTGCAGTTCATTATGCTTGTTTCTTACTCTTGATGATTTTCTTGCAACAACAAAATCCACAAGAAGTTAGCAGAATGAATCTGCCCAAAGCCCATTTTTGTGTAGTTTTTCTGTCCTTTAGTTACAATTCAGATCAGTACCTTTCCTATATGTGGGATAAATATCTGTCTATCTCTTGTTAGCTCTTAGCCAGAGAAAGTTGTGCAGAAATGATGAAAGAAGTTACTAAAAAGCTTTATTTATCATCCTTGTTTCCCTAAAGTTAATATCAAACCCTATGTTAACATCTGTTGGGTCATGATATACCATTTGACGTATGCATTTATTGCTGTACAGTCAACAGACAGCATTATAGGGATCATCTACCCTATTGCATTTCCAGAGTATATGGTTTCTTTCTTAAAACTCTGTTTGTTCCTGAGAGTCAGGAAATTATTTGTGTATGCTCAAAACCAGTATAGTTGAACATGGTGTTGAACACATTGTGTTTTGCATGCAAAAAGTCACTGCTTTGAGTCCAGAAACCTCAACTTTCAACAGCTTAGGATCAGGTTGTTTTCTGGTAGAATATCTTTGTCAAAAGAGTAGAGAAATTGATAGCTCAGTACTGATGTAACTGTAGCTGAACAAACTGAACTTTGTTAGGATTAAGAATGAATTACTTCAACTGGCAGAGCCCCGCAAAATTAAGATGGAGCTCTAAACCATTTAAAATCAGAATCCCCCCCTTGTGTAATGTAACAACACTAATACGTGTGGCAAGGAATAAGAATAGAGGAAAGAACTCTGAATGCTACCCTTTAATAACAATTAGGGGAGCATTTTTGTTCTCACAAGATATGCATCTCCCATAGTTTCCCTTCAGAAGTAAGAGTTACATGTGACAAGAAGATCTAACATATTTGCATCCTGCCATGTATTTGGTAGAAAGTTTGCCAGTTGACCCTTCTGACTGCTTCTACAATAGACCCCTGCCATTCTGTCTGAGTACTTAACAGGAAAAAAAAGCTTAATTCAGTGTCTTCTGTTTTCAGGTAGTTAGAAGGTAGTTTTTGCAAGAAAAACGCTGCCTTTCAAATCCAAATATTAGTTTGAAAACGTCATTCTAATGGAGTGTTTGAGTAATAGGAATTAAAGGACAGTCACCCATTATAGCTGTTCTGATCTTGAAAGTAAATTAGAACATGTCAATATGAGTTAATCGCCCAAGGATATGAATCTTTTGCTCCCAGTGTTTGTGCGTGTTCTAAATGTAGCAGTTCACACTGTTCTCTCTTCTTGACTGGATGTCACTTGTGTGCTTGTCACAGAAGCTTGCAGATTAATCATCAGTTTTACTAGTGATAGTGGCTTAGACACTTTGAATGTCAGGAAATACACAGCTATGTTAATAAAGATGTTTGAAATGCCTTAGTAAAATAGCTTGTGATGCAGGCTGGCATGTCTGGTACAGTAGTAATTGAGAAAATACATGCTTTTCACACAGATATAATTTCCTTGGTTTGTTTTCTTGAGTTGTGCTGAGAAGTACATGGTTCATGTTTAAAAATAGTCATGTTAATGTAAAATTTGACCCCAAGCGTTCAGGAATGTGCTGTATTTCTTCCCCAGCCAGAATCATTGCCTTCATACAAGATTGAGTGTTTAGTAATGCTAATGGGTTTCACTGTTAACTTTTTAACAGCAGAATGTGTCACTTTCTTCCCTTTTTTTCAAATAGATATGGACTAAATTAAGATATAGTTGGAGGATGTTGACAAGAAATGTTATCCTGTTGTTACCTCACTTTTGAAAAACATGAAATTATCTTTTTTTTTTTTTTTTTTTGTCTCACAGCCTTCTTTCTTCAATAACATACTCTCCCAAATCTGAACGTAAAACACCTGAGCCTTTAATACCAGCAGACAGTGATAATGAAAAAGGGGAAAGGAACGGGAAGAAAGTCTGTTTCAGTGTGACAGGCGATGAACAAGAAGATTCTGGTCATGATACCATCAGCAACAGGGATTCTTACAGGTAACTTTATTAATATTTTTATTTGTCAACTGAAACAAACCTCTGGGTTTGTAGACTGTCAAGTGGCCATGAGGACTGTCAGAATATAATGATTCTGACATTTCTAACAGAGGAATAACTAGCATCAAGATGTGTTACAAGATGTGTAAAATAAACTCTTTTCTGAGTACAGATTAGTTATTAGACCTCAGTATCCCTAAGCTTTATTGGATATCACAGCCAGAGCTGTAAAGCTTTAGTTCAGATTAGTTTTCTTATAAAAAACAGAAATAATTTATTTTGTTATGTTTCCCAACAACAGACCAAATATCTGCTATGGAGAGCAAGATGCCAGAGCCACCACTCTTGCTGATCTAAAGGAAAAATACCCTGATTTCTCAACATATATTCCTCCTTCACATACCTTCGTCCACTCAAAATATTGTAGCATCATCTCATCTCTAGAATTCATAATGCATCATATTTACTGTGAATGAAAATACAAAGAATTTTGAAAAGGAAGGAGTAATTATAGCAAGCATAGGTCTTACAAAGATTATTTTCTGTTGCTTAGAGAGAACTGGTTAACTACATGATATAAAACCTAAATTAAAATTTTAGCTGCAAGTAAAATATGGGTTCATTATTTGTTCATTATCATGGTTCATTATTATGCTCAGAAAGTAGAATCTCAGTAGGGTCATCGTTTTTCTACAGAACCCTGTGTTGCTGAGATCTCTTTCATAAGCTAATATTTGATTACTGCAGCATGATAGAGAGGAACTCTTTGTCAGAGTAGAAACAGAAATATACATCTAAATTTGAACAGAAACAAATGTAGGGATAATTTGCACAGATTAAGTTCATCTTGTTCTAATCATGGTGAACACACAAGCAAAGTGCTGTTGCAGCTGAAGTGTGTTTAGGGGTTTCTGCATGTTCACGATGCATCAAAACAACTGTGTGGGAGCTGCTCCAGTGGTCTGCAATTGCTCCAGTTGGGAAGTTCCCCAGCTAGCACAAGATTTGTATGTGGAGAAAGAGGGTGTGACTCAGGACATGACTGTCTCTTAGTTTAAAATATTTTCTTTATTCTAATTCCAGTCATTTATAGTCCATTCTGACTGTTTAGGAATGATAAAATCTAGGGTTCCATATGCAGAATAATCATAAAATCTGTGAGTTTAAAACAATTGTTGGAGTGAGATTGGAATTTTTTGTTTATTTGCTTAAATAATTACATTAGGTAATGCTTAAAATCTCAGATCCCATAATGCCACTGTGGTTATTATTAGAAGTAGAAGGCTAATTTCAGCCATTAGAATGCTCTCATTTTGTGTTGTAGGGTCTCATTATAAACCTTACAATACAACACAATAAAAATGCAGAATGATATAGCCAATACATCTAATCTGTTTCTCATTTCCCTGTGTTTTATTTTCTTATGCTCTGCACAATCCACTTTTAAATAACCTTCATCTTCCCTTTGGAGACTTTAATAAGTGCATAGAGTTAGTTAGAAAACATTTCTTAATATCCAGCCAGAAATTCTGAATACTCCTTGGGACTGTTCACCCTCTGTTAGGAACATGTTGTTACTCATGTCTTTTCATCTGCTTAATGGATCTGATAGTAATTTTATCATATTGCTTCATTTAAAAGTTTTCCCTACTCACTTACCCGGTTGGCTACAGGTCCAAAACATATACCTTAGCCAGGAAACGCAAGTCAGGATGCCAAAACTAGTAAAAGACCACTTCTGTATTTACAAAAATAAATAAGTAGGGAGCACATGGGTACATGTATAACTGCAGTATTATATATAAAATATAAATAAGTACATCTTGGTGAATGGGTACACCCAATTCATAAAACCAAAATCAGATTATTATATATGAATATCCTTTAAGTACACTTCTACATTATCTTCTATTCACTTGGGTTTTTAAGACTCCCTCTGCTGGATAATTACTTAAGCATTTCCTGCATTGAAGCTAAACAATCTTCATGTGGCTAAATAACTCTAAAGACTTTGAATTCAAATTTATAGCATTTTTAGTACGAAAGGCTATGTTTTACTCTGTTTATGCTGCAGAAGTAGGTATGTTCTCCATCTATTTTCTGTACAGAGCAATTTATTTTTGAGAGAAAAGAGCAGGAAAAAAAAGTACACATTTTAATCTCCACATGTCCTTACTAGAGCAATGTCGTTGACCTTTTGTATGCATAGAAGTTTTCGTGGAAGTCACAGATGTAAATGTCTATAACTCTCTAATAAAATGAACAGCTGGAAGAGGGATCATAAACTATATTTTGGCTGGCAGGGAAAAATAATCTGTAATTTGAGTTTTGGTGCTATTCAAATGGATTAAATCTCTTCTGAGCCCATTACGGACTCTAGTTTGCAAGTCATAAACCAGAGTATTTCATCATTTGTATTAGCTATGGACTAGCAGTACGGAATTTAAATGCAGAGTTACCAAAACAAAAACACTTGAGGCCACAGTTTCAAAAACTGTCACTTGTGTAAGTAAAGTTTGTTGTTTTGCATTGAAAGTGTATATTACCATTCTGCAAGTACTTGTTCACATGCAAGGTGAAGGGAGACAACTGAATCATCTATTTTGGGAATCTGGTCCTGTGAGTCCTACCAGCATTGCAAATTAAATGATAGCCTAAGTACAGGGATCTTTATGATTGATAAAGAATTGTACAGACCATCTTGTCATTAAATTTAAAAGGGGAAAAGGGGAAGAATTTCCATAATTTTGATACAGAACCTGTGTGAAAGGACATGACTTTATTTGGTTTTTTGTTATGTGTTTTTTTTTTCAAGTGATTGCAACAGCAATAGGAACTCCATTGCCTCATTCACCAGCATTTGCAGCAGTCAGTGCAGTTCTTACTTTCACAGTGATGAAATGGATTCAGGTATGTTTGGAAAAGTCAGCTATGAATCTGTCATCTGTTCCTTTTACTCAGTTTTATTCTTTTCATTTGTGGGGCAGTTTTGTTGTTTTTCTTTTAAAAATTGATCCTCCTTGGTAATAGAAGTGTAGCATTTTTCTTCTGTCAAGCTAGTGCTGCACTTAAAGAGTCCTGTGAAAGAGAGCCAACATTCCAGCATCTCTGTGAATAGACTGAATTAGTTAGAGCTCTTAGAGTCACTGCTTTTAACCACTTTCATGCCTTGACCTTGACAGTGTGTTGTGTTGCACAGACTAAGGAGCATTTTAGGTGAGTGTGGAATGCTCTCCCAGCCTGTGTCTGCACCCGGACGGCAGGATACGGCTGTGTATGTTTGTAGGAAGGAATGTGAGACCCCATAGAAGCACATTCTTGTTTACGCCATGACAAATTGAATTTAAATAAATGCAGCTGCTAATAGGAATGAGATGGGATTTAACTGCGTGGGGTACAAGGTCATATACTCAGGGACTAATAATAAAAAATATTTGCTCTAAGATGGGAGTTTATCATTTGGGAATGATTTAGGAAAAGAAAGAACTGGGCATATTAGTAGAATATGAGCCACCACTGAGACTTGGCCATAGAGAAGGCAAATTTTATCGCTAGTTGTAGCAGGAGAAGTATTTTCAGTTGGGACAGGGAAGTATTAATGACATTATGCAAGGTATCTGAGATACCTTGTGAATAATGCAGTTCTAAGGCGGCTATTTCCCAGAAATGATACGTTCTTACAGAGCTGAACAGATACAGAGGCAAGGATGAAGGACATAGAGAACTGGTAATAAAAGAGGAGACCCAGGGTCTGTATCTTCAACTTAAGGTATAAATGAGCTGACGTGCACTTGTGCAGCATCAGGCTGAAGTACCAACTGAGGTGCCTAAAAGCACATGTCTGTGCTAGCCAAGGGCAGATACAGTGTTCAAGTTGATAAATAACTGTGACTCAGTGAAACTCCCGCTCTCCTGACGACTTAATTTTCTCCTACTTCCAAAGCTAACCTGGTTAACTCTAGATCAGGGCTCTTCGGCACCGTGCTCCATCTGTTGCAATTAAAATCCTGTGAAGGGTTATAACTACTGGCTGTAAGGACATCTAAAGGAGCTTAAAAAAATCAAGGAGAGAAAAGTGCTATTTAAGTGCTTCACTGACATAAGAAAAATGAGTCTAGAGTGACCATGAATAAATTTGGATTATAAATTATCAAGTGGCTACTTCTTATCTGTCACTGCAACAGCAAGGAGGAAAACCAGTTTTAAGCTCAATTTTTCACAGCTTTTGAAAGAGTTCAGGTTGCATCACCCGTTGTCCGAGAGAGCGAGTGACTGAGGGCAGTGACCTAGGAGAGTCCTTCTCCTTTGTACTCTCTTAGGAAATTATATGGTATGTGCTACCAAAAGCTTCATATCAATTACATTATTTGGATGCTCTATTTGTGTTGAATTGCTAAAATCTCAGAACCATTTAATTAGTAAGAACATTAAGATTGTAAATTGTCTGTAGAGTCCCTATAAAAATTTTATGGTGAATGCATTTCAGTGACTTTGTGGTCTACTATATTAGCTTCACACTACTTACCCATTTAGTCTGCTGTTTAGGATGTTCTCTGGCATAGAAGAATTGTGTGTTCTGGTCACAGAACGGTTGAGGTTTGAAGGGACCTCTTGAGATCGTCCAGTCCAATCCCCTGCTCGAGCAGGATCATCCAGAGCAGGTTGTCCAGGACCATGTCCAGTTGGGATTTGAATATGGTTCTTTCTCCTAAGAGCTATTTCAGTATTAATGAGTGAATGCAAAACATGTAGGGAGAACAGTTACTGTAATCCTGAAAGCCTAAGGATCAGTCTGTGTGCAAAGCAGATTATCTGAGCTACAGAGGGTTTGGAAAATACGCTGAAACTTCTAAACAAGTTTTCATTTTAAAATGTTTTTCAGGCGATGAACTTCCCATAAGTGTTCGAATCTCCCATGATAAACAGGACAAGCTCCATAGCTGTTTGGAGCATCTTTTTGGTCAAGTATGAGATTATTTTTCTTGGCGTTCATACTAATGTCCGTGTTTGAGCTAAGATGTCTTTAGCAAATACTTCTTTTTCTTTTTACTTTTGCTTTCCACTGTTTACTGGATGGTATGTATTTACTCATTCTCCTTCAGATTTCTGTAAACAGTTCAAAACTATGAATTAAACACATCCTTAGATTTAGTCTAACATTCCCTAGCTTGTTACTTTAACTAGACCCGTTAGGTAAGAAAGAATCCGAAGCTGTTTTTCTGTAGAACATAGTTCTTAAAGAAAGAATTTCTAATTGTTGCTGTAAAAAACATCTTTCTCACAGAACCTTGATCCCAACAGGTCGATTCAATTGTCAATCTTCTGAAAGGACCAGCTGTGATGAGGGCCTTTGAGCAGACAAAATACTTCACACCAGGTCGAGGCCTCCAAGGTAACATTTAATTTTATCCATGACAATCAAAAGGCAGCTTGAAGGGTACATGGAAATGGGTATCTACTCCTACTCGCTGAGCTGGGTGTTAAAGAACTGATTTTGCTTAATCTTGGTGTATTCTGTGATAATTGATTGTTGAAATTCTTTTTAAGTAGATCTTATTCTTAGTTGAAAACTGCCTTCTTACACTTTTATTGCACAATGTAAGAAAGAATTTCAGGTTTGTTGGAAAGTCAGCTTTAAATTGTAGGCTCGGAACTGACCATAGAATTGTTGAGGTTTTTGAAGCAAGAAATGGGGTTTGTATATTGTAGGTGTTTTTATTACATTTTTGTCCCAACTACTGAAGCCATTTCTGATCTATTTTATTACTAATGCCAGATTTTTATTATTTTTGTAGATCTATTATTTGTGGAGTTGATTTATAAATAATTTGCAAATGTAAATTTATAGTCACAGTAATATTTATGCCAAATGCATGCTTATATAAGGATTATTGATGGTTTAAAAAAAATCCTATATGTAATTTCAGATCCTCTGCTAACACTCACATAGTTGCTTAAGTCCAAGTATATAAATAGGTATCTGGTGGTAGCCATAAGATTGTGATGAAAAATGCAAAGGACTTCTTTCAAAGAACCGAAGTTTTTTAAAAAAAAAAAAAGAAGGAAGAAAAAATCTCAATGGGAGACTGCCTGTTGTACTGTGTATAATAGGTTTGATTATGATTTTATTGATCCTGCATATGCCTTTTGGCAAAGCAAATTAATTTTAGATGGCTAGAGGGTGGATCTTTGGCTTTTATAAATCACCAAAATCCCACTGAAGTCAACAGAGCATAATTATCTGGTTTTTCAAAGCTTGATATACTTCCCTCTCACTGAATTTGCATGGAAGACCACACAACCTCCTCTTTTTTTTTTTCCCCTTTTTTTTTCCTTTTTTCCTTTTTCCCCTTTTTTTCTCTTCTTTTTCCTCTTCTTTTTCCTCTTCTTTTTCCTCTTCTTTTTCCTCTTCTTTTTCCTCTTCTTTTTCCTCTTCCATCCCCCCTCTTCCATCCCCCCTCTTCCATCCCCCCTCTTCCATCCCCCCTCTTCCA
>NW_009258952.1:7342724-7360283 GCF_000687185.1 Egretta garzetta | reverse complement strand
TCTCTTGTGTTTCTCAGTGTTTCAGACTGAGTACCTGGCAGGCTCATACAACAAAATGTTATCCTTTCAGTGATATGTTTCAAAGCTCAGTTAGACACAAGATATAGACACATCAGATATTTTATTCTTGATCTCCACCATCTTCGGGAACTGTACAAGGAGCACTTCAATGATTTGAAAGATAGACTACATTAAGCAATAAGTAATTTTGGTTTAAGTTTAATATTCTGATCGACTTCATTTTGTCTTTAAAAGTTCCAGGGTCCTGCATACTCCACGGAGACAGGCACCTTCTATCTTATGTACCTGGTTCAGAAAGAATCATGTCTGGGAATTCCTTTGACTAAGTAGGGAGCTTAGATGACTGTTAGACCTGTCACCCTAGCTTTAACTAGAGTTAAATGAATTGACAACTCCTCAAGCTGTGAAAACATTTAGGACAAAATAATGTCTTACTCTGGCTTTCTCAGGAGGTTTAAGCAGAAAAATATTACTTTTGTCCTTGCTTAGAGTTCCAGCAGGAAATGGAACCAAAGCTTAACTGTCCAAAGAGGCTACGACTCCACATCAAGCAAGACCCTTGGAACCTCCCCAGCAGTGTCCGGAGTCTTGCCCAGAATATCAGAAAATTTGTTGAAGGTTAGTAAGAACAACATGACCATAAATAAACACTTCATTAACGATAGAGAGCCTGGGGAAGGGAAGGGGAAAGATACAACTGCTTCATGTTGCTGCTAGGCAATATTTGCTGAACACAGTATAGTCTATGGGAAATGCCTGAATTTCAAGATTTTTTTGTGTTCTTAGTAACAAGGTCAGTGGAATATATCTCAGCTGTCTCGTGCTCACCCTACTGGCTTCAGATACTGAAGAGAAAAACATCTCTTCTGACAAGTGAAAACAGCTGAATCATATGTTGTATGTGCTATGTTATTCCAGTTGCTGAAGTCCAGTGGACTTGACTGATTCATCACAGAACTTCACGGGACTGATACACCAGAATGGGGCTTTCCTTGAAATTAAACTCCCTTTTTTTCTACCATCTTAAATGGAAAGATGAAGACTCTGCAGGACAACTTTTGTCATATATCTTGCTCTTACTGTCATTGACCTGGAATCGTTATCCCTCTAAAACCATGCTCCCTCTTCTGCCATGAAGACAAACCTCTTCTAGTTTTAACTTACTCACTCCATCACAACTGGTCCTATCATTACTCTTCCACCTCCCTCCCATCACTGTCTAAAAGTTACCTAGAACTCTGCTCCTCTTCACCACCAAGTGACAATGTGAGCTGGGGTTTTCTGCTCTCTCTCCTGGCTTCATTAGGAAGTAACAGGGATTTCCTCTCCAGAAAATCTTGCCTGTAGCTTCTGCATTATTTCTGCTGTTTAATAGAGAAACAGAAATAATGAGCAAAATGATTTTTACAAAACTACTTGCACTAGGAGCCTATGTGGGAACAAAAACTTGTGTCAGGTCTAGCTTTAAATGATTTGTGTGTGTGTTTAGCTTCTTTTGTTTTGTTGGCTAATTCCCATGGTGTCCCATAAAGAAACTGCTAAATTTCAAATCACTGGAGAAGAACTTTGTTATTACTTTTATTAAGATAAACCTCCAAAAACCAACTGGCCAAACCAAACAAACTCCTCCTCCTGTGACTTTTGGTATTTTTTCATTTCAGATACAATCATGTTTTCAGACCCTGGGTTAGAAAATTATAAAAACAACCACAAAAATATCTCCTATTTTTGGAGTCAATCACAGTGGGTTGACTCTCTGATACTAAGAATACTTTTTTCAGTTTAATGGTGGCTGTCACTGAGTGAAAAATTAGTAAATATTTTTGGATCCTTTTTTTCTACAGGTCTATATGCAGCCTAAACCAAATTATATTCAAGTATTAATCATGGTTTCTTTCACAGTTCAGGAGGAATGGAAATGTGTCTTTACCAGTCCTTCATTGCCTCCCTTCTGAAGCCAAGCCTAACAGTACATTTTCACATAAATTGTTTGCCCATAAATAGAATTAATAGACTTAACCCATTTCAACATTGGTTATATAACCTCAATATTGAGCTGAGGTTACTCCGATAAATTTGGTTTTAAACGTACCACTAAATTTTGTGAGAGAGTTCAGCAAGGTCCAAATGACTTGCTGCATCTCTATAATACAAACCTTCTCTTTTTACAGTACCACTATAATGTAATAGCGATATTTATCAAAAGGAATCTTGATGTTTACAGAACAATAAAACTGTTGGCATTTTCTAGTGTTTTAGAAATTAGGATTAAAAAAGGTTTTCTCTGTTAATATTTTATAGTAAGTAACTTTATTGCAACTGTCATGCCTGTGAGTGGTGCATGGTTCAGAGAGCTAAATAGTAAAAGGCATTATTCTTGTGCTGTTCCAGGAGAGCACACACTCTGCCTTACCTTCTCTCATCACTGTGTCTCAAAAGTTGTCTGCCAATTTTAAATATTCTTGTCTCTCCCTTTCCATCCATGGCATCTGAGCTTTTGTCAGATATTTCCAACAACTGGCTCCTGTGCCATCTTCTTAATCAAATACATGGGTTTACATGTAAAATTATCATCTTAGGTTGTTTATTTGCCATCAGTCTTTACATCTTTCTATTCTCTTGTAGTTTTTTCCCCTTAATTTGATTCCTATTCCTCCACCACCATCCCCCCAAACTGGTATCACTAATACTTGTTCCTGAGAAGTACTCTGGAGAATCATGATCCACATCTTTCTCATAATTTTGATTTGCCTATGGGACCAAGCTGTGTGATGTAATGGACAGCTGAAAGCCTGGGTTCTTGTGGCTTCCCTGGCACAAATAGCATGAAGGAGAAATAGGAGAATGGAAGCAAATAATTGCTTCTCTATCCTTAGTTTCCAAGGCATGTCTGGACAGGTGTATGTAATTCAGTGTTGAAAAGATTCAGGGCAGAAATGGGCCCCTCAGGCAGTTTGGGGAGACTGCTGTGATTTAGACAGGCTTAGGCCTGTATAAGTTAAACTTGAGACACAACCAGCAGCTGGATCTAGCTGAAATCAGGTGAGTATGAAGCAGGGTTAAAAATGCTTTAGGAGCTAAATTTTCCCTTCATATCTTCACTTCTTGTTTTCTCCTTTCCAATCTTGCCATTACGCACTGTGTTCACAAATGGTGAGGATACTTAGAAGAACCGCTACTACTGCCCTGAGTTATTTCTGGCTGAAAACATATGGTACAGAGATTTACCTCCCTGTTTTCCCTCTTATTTTCCTGATTCAGAAAAAACAAAAGATGTCCCCTAATTTGACTGCTTAGTTGGGCTTATGAGAACAAGTTGAACAAAGTCTTGGGATTTTAGAAGAATCTTTGTGTTTGTTTATAAGTAAAAGGCAGTATTTTAATGATTGAGGAAAGCAGACATAGTTGTCTCTTCTAGCAGGTTCTATAGGAAGTAGTCAAAGGAGATCACAGATACAACTTTGTTCACCCTAGGGAAAAAAAAATTGTTGTAATTAAAACCTCCAATTGTTATAAACATACTTAACAATTACTGATGAATGCTAAAGTGAGGATGAATACTTCCAGTAAATGCATCTCCGTGTTGAAAACTGACTCATTTTTGTTGTCATAAAAATATCACAGGCTATTGTAATTTTTTACTCATTGTTCTGTTGCATGGTAGATTGTGTTGTATGAGATTAGACGGATTAGTGCTTTAAAGCAGAAGGAGATGTGGCAGCCCCACAAAAATGAGATGTTTTAAGTCCTAGGTCTTAGGATCCTTTTAATTTACTTTGTTTAATAAGTATGAAGAAATGGGAAAACTCAGAATGCCTTGAGGATGATTGTTCTGGTCTGTCAGTTTTCTTTTTATTAGTATTGGAATTGGGAGAAAAATTATTAAAAAATCTATGAAGGTTTGCACAGATTTAAAAAAAAAAAAAAGAAACAATCAAACCTTCCTTGACAGTAAATTTAAAACATATGTGGAGATTGCTTTGTCTCATTTCATTTGTCCTACTGTATCATTAGAGAAAGAGAAGTTTTCTGTGGTTACAGTAAAAGGCAGCCCTAGAAGGCTAATCAAATTGATAGAATTGAAGAGTTCTCTGAAATAATATACAGATTCTAGGAGGATTTATCTGTGGCTAAGGAACTAAAGAAAAGATGAAACTTATTTCTTGGAGTGACTGGGCCCATTAAATTGTTAAGCCAGTAAAGATAAGTTGTTGACACAGGCAGATCTTTGAAAACGGAGTGCTTGATTTTGGTGCAGGAGAGGGCAATAGTCAGTGCAGGAATTCAACGGTCACTGAATAGAGGAAGAATAACGTAGGTACAGGATTCTGGATGTACGTGAGAGAGGTAACATGAGAATCGGAAAGAGGGAAAGCTGAGGGATCACTCAAGTAGGAACCAGGAAAATCAACAAGATGGATGGAAAGAAAGGGACCCTTCAGAAGGAAAGTAAACCAAAAAACTGACCAGCGTAACATAAAGGTGTAAAGAGAACAAAGAGGAGGAGATTTCTGGTCAAAACAAGAGCTGTTTTATAGCAAGTCATTTCTAGTGAGCTAGTCCCATAACTGCTTGAGGAAATGCAGTTGTTCTGCTATCACAATAATTTTAGGTTTAAACAGGAAATACTGTGCAATTGAGAAAGTGCACATCTTTTTAAATTTAAATAAGAAGTGAGGATTGAAAGAGCCTTTCAGTCATTAGAGGTATAAAACATGTATTTCAACTTAAATCATAAAACATGCAGTTTGAATCTCAGTCTTATTTAAAAATATTTTCAGGTGTGAGAAACAAATTAAAACTAAAATCTAGCCTCTACTGGCAAAGATCAGAATATCAGCATAGCATGAATTAAAAAAAAAAAAGTACAAAAGAATGTTTAAGAGTAAAAAAGTTGAAGGTATCTTGCATTACAAATCATATAATCTAAAGAGAAATTGTTAGGGAGCTATTCCTTTCCATACGCCATGAAGCAAGAAAGGTGAAAACTTCCATAGCATTTGGAATTTGTTGAAAAGCAAATGGTTGACATCTAAGGTTCACTTCTAACCTCAGGTAAGTCTCTACTTATACAAATAACCTAAAAATACTATCTTGCCTGTGGGTATATTTTGAAATGGAGAAGACTTATAGCAAGGATAAAGTAGCATTGCAGTGTCCTGTAATTTTCCCATAAGCAGGAAATCATTATTTATAGATACCTCAAATGCTTTTGAATTCAGAGATCCAACAAATCTCATCTAAAACAAGCTGCAAGTAATAGCCTCAATGTATCTAAATTCTTCAGATAGAAGCTGTATTTCCCTGTATTGTGTTTTCAGTTATGAAGCTATGTTCAGACTCCCAAGTTGCCAAATTATTAATCTCTGTAAGTTTGGTGGTGTGTTTTTTTGTTTTTTTTTTTTTCAAAAGACAGAAGGCTAAGGCAAAGACCTATCACCAGGCAGTTCTCGAGAATAACCAGTAATTTTGAGTGTTTTGATGCTTGTATCTGAGATACCGTGGGCATGCATTTCAGAAGCGTAGGCACTGCCAGTTCTTATTGCAATGCGTGTGCAGCATAGATGAAGATCAGCCTTGAAAGGTTTTCTTCTTTTTCAAGCGTAGGCACCTTTGGGGAAGATTCTGGCTTTTCATGGATATGTTCAAGTACACACAGAGACCAGACTGTGCTGTTGCTACAGTCAACTCCAGTGTCAGTTCTGTTATGCGAGTTGCAGTCAAATTTCAAACTATTCAAATTTCAAACCTGTTAGGTTAGTTTTAGTAGGGGGCAACATATTTCCAAATTGTCCTGTTGTCCATATATCACATAGCAGCTCTGCTGGCCCACTGAGCAGGGCTTGGAACAGGACTGCACAGAAAGTTTGGAAAGATGTGAAAGCATGTGAAGTTAGTGGTGTGTTTCTACAGGCAGTTACTGCGGGACAGCCAATGTGCTGGAATTTTGATGCTCTCTGAGGCCATGACAGCTTTTTAATCTGCCTGTTCCTTATAGTGGTGGTTAACACATTTAAATTTGTGCTCTGGTACATGGTAGAGGGGAAGAATCACTTCCTGCAGCCTGCAAACTTTGAGAAGCTTCCCCCCCCCCCCCAAAAAAAAAAAACCCAAAACAGTGTAAAGAGATATAAACCCAAATTTTTGTCAGTGTAAATTAAGCCTTTTTTTAAAATCTGTACTTTTTTACTTCACAGAAAGTTAAATGAAAATAAATGTTTGATGCAAAATAAAATCCTGAAGGCTGAGAATAAAGTGACAATGCTATTGTATTTTTCCTGGATATGAGGATAATTTGGGATTTTTAATTATGATATCAGAGAGGGAAAAGAAAAAAGAAAGAATTGGGGTAGTGAAATCAGTGAAAACTGGTCTTGTTTTTAACTGGTCAAAGTTTTAAGACTGGAATTCTTCATACGTGGACTTGCACTGGCCAGCTGTTACACATGTACTCTGAGATAGCAACTGCCTCTTTATGTGTCTTTCACAGTGTCGGTGCTTTTGATTATTACCAATTTTATCAAGTCATATGTAAAAATAAGTGAAGTTGAGACTTATTCCTGGTTTTAGGTATAAATCAGAATTGCCTACACAAGGAGCTGGAGTTAAGCTGGTATAAAATGAGAAGCTGCAAATGCATTATGATGTTGGTGAAAACACTTTTAACCATGACCTCAATATATTTTCTTTTTTCTTTAAGAGGTGAAGGCACGAATACTCTTGGCACTTCTTGAGTATACAGGTAATTTTGCTTGTTTGGGGAGTGGGAGAAGTGAACATGGATGGTTTGAGATTTTTTTTTTGCTTTCGGACAAAAGTGGTTTGTATTTAGAGAAAAGGGAAAAATCTCAGATACGATAACCTGATAATCAACAACTTTACCCCTGCATTTACAGTGAGGACTCCTGAAGAACACAACAATTCCAAAGACATTTCTAACAAACATTGCACTTTTTTTTTTTTTTTTTTTTTTTTTTTAATGCAAAATACCTTTTCTGGTAATTTACTTTGGATCTTGGCAGATGAAGTAACTACTAAATCACTGAGCTTGTGCACAGTACTTCTGCTGTCTTCTTTTGGGCTTTTTCCTATTTGTTATCTTTTTTCTTTTCTCTTCATTCCCAACTATTTCCAGGCTTACCTTACTATTCTAACCCATACCGTTCCTTTTACCTTTTTTTTAGAGAATATATTTTTTTTAAGTCCCTCCTTTTTGGAAAGGGTCTGATTATTTTTTGTATTTTTCTACCATCACCCCATACAGCTTCAAATACACAAAGTAGGCATGTGTGTCTGCAAAATAAATGTCAGTAAGTTAACATTTAGAAAATAATACTTATGGCAGAAGATTCTCTACAGTTTTTAGGTGCATAAGTGTTCAAGTCAGCAGTCACATTTGACTATAAAAGCTGATTATTTTAATAATCTTGCAGCACTATATGAATGCATTATTATTTCATTATTTTGTTGTGACTCATGACAGCAGTTTTATAAAGGGGATTCTAATGTTACTTTGTTGTCAGATTTCTTCCAAATATTATAGAATTTTTTAGTAATTCCTCAGGTGTTTTAAAATAAGAAGTGACCTGAGAGAATGCCCCAGACTTGATTTTTTTAAAAGTAGTTTTCCCTGTTTACATGGTTCCGTAAGTTCTTAAGTTGTATAGTTTGTTTTGTATAAAAATCTTTTTGTAAAAAGAGCCCGAAGTGCTCTTGTAATGCAGTATCTGATGTTCAAATAGTATTAAATGAGATGTGGAAATGAGGTGTTGGAGACACAAGAGGACTGCTTCAGAAGCAGGCAGTACAGAGGGAGGCACTGAAAGTCAGCTGCTGTTAGACAAACAGAGATAAAATTGAGCAAAGTGAGGAGAGAGAACGTGTGCTGAGCAAAAATCCCTGAGCGCTGCTGTGACATTGGGAAGTGTTTGACCATGGAGAAGCCAGTGGGATTTTTGAAGCTGGAGATGGCTGGAGTTTTTCAAAATGAAATTTCTGTCTGTACTGGATTCTGCACAACTTGAGAGAGTGGGAAGAGAGGGGTTAATTTTAATAAAACAAAAGTGAGTCACAGTGCAGAAGCAGTAGTGATTAGGCCATTTATGGAGAACATTCCTGAGGTCCTGAGAGGCTGGCAAACAGAATCAAAATGATAGTAAAGGATAGTAAAAGATAGTACAAGAGTGGTCACTATTATCAATAGTTGAGGAAAAGATTGAAGACAATCTCAGAAGGAAAACAGACAGAATGAAGTTACTTTCAGAAAGACTTGGAGTCCAAGAAAAGCGTATTTTTAAAGTCAGTATTAATTTTATGAGTATAGAACTTGCCAGCTCCATAGAGAAGGTGGAAAAGGAGCTAAGCCTCTTAGAGGCAGAGGAATCTTAAAAGTGAGGACAAAGATTTTAGGCTTCGGAAAGACCTTGATATCACCTAATCTTCTTCTCCTGCTCTGAGAAAGATTAAGTCTACCTGTACCATTTGTGATTGATGTTTGCCTAACAGCTCATAATGATAAAAATACTTGAAGACCTTCAGAAAAGAGGAGAAGAAGGAAGCACTGAATATTTATCACCACAATTCTGTGCTTTATTGAGAACATGTTTCCCTTTCTAACTCTTTTGACCTTTAGCTAATCTAATGCCTGTGCCCTCCAGAATAAATTGGTAGGTTAGCTTGTCCCTAATTTAAATCAGCTGCTAATGGTTCCATAGGCTTCTACCTCGGGACCTGTCCTGGACTTTCCTGACACCATAAATCCCTGCTGCTTCCTGGATACGTGATGCTGCTCAGTGGTTATTTTATATGGTTTCATATTCGTATATATATATATAGTATTTGGATAGATTGTGTTCTGGTAGCAACATTCCTACATGCCCTGTCTGCATTTTGCAGCAGGCAGTCTTCATCAGCCCTGCCCTGATGGTAGCTGTGGAGTTGACCAGATGATGCAGTCGTATTAAGAGCTTCTGTCTATCCTTGCTTTCCTGTGGAAAGTAAATGTTTTTGTGCCCAGCTGGTTCTCACGTTGCAGCAAAGAGATCCGTCTCACATCTGTCACCTTGTAACATCAAAAGTACATTGATGGCATGTACATTAAAATTACAAGATAAACATAACATTGTTTAGAAGAACAACTTTAAATTCCAGTATTTAAATACATTTCTATATAATTTTAGAATTATAAAATAATCTTTTAATGTGGAAAGTAGCAGTTTTGGTCGTGGAGTGCTATTTAATGGGAATAACATCAGGCTGTAAACTTGTAATTTACTTTACATTAAAATGACTTGGTTTTTAGACAAAAAAATCCAGGCCAGTTCCTTTGCTGTTAATTAATCTCCTGTTCCATTTTTGCGTTTTCTCTTTTTATCCCTCACAGATAGCGAGATACAACTGAGGCGAGACATGGTATTCTGTCAGAGCCTAGTGGCCACAGTCTGTGCTTTTTCAGAGCAATTAATGGTGGCCTTAAATCAGATGTTTGACAACAACAAAGAATATGAAATGGAGACACTGGAGGCCAGCAGAAGGTGGTTGGAACAGATAGCCAGTGCAGGTCTTCTCCTTCATTTCCAGTCCCTGCTCTCTCCTAACCTGGTAAGGCTCCTCAGGTCGCGTGCTTGGTCACAGCCCGTGTTTGTTCCCTGTACCAGGGGCATGGTTAAACGGTCTTAGTTATAGATGTGATTTTCTGTGTCCTTTGTGCTTAGCTTGTTACTTAATTAGCTGCTATTTGGAAAATGTGCGATTTAGATAATTACAGATATGGGAGGTGTTTGTTTGTGATATGGGAAATATGTTTTCCACAAAGACAGTATTAGGTTTGTTTTGAGTTAGCAGATAGTGAGTTTACCCTTGACTCCCCACTGCTATTGTAGCTGTTCCCTAGGAGTGAATGTAGTATTAGGTGATAACCAGAACTTCAGTTTGAAGTGAGCAACAATGCAAGATAAATAGAAAACCTGGTTAGGATAATTTTATCACTCCCCCCCCCCAAAAAAAAAAAACCAAAAAAACCACAATTAGGTCTATAGTAGTTGAAGGACTAGACATGCTAGTCTGTTTTGCTCCTGTCATAGGGCAAATTCCTCGTAGCCTGGAAGGGTAATTGGAAATCTGCTAATTCTTCACGTGGCTTGGCAAAGAGCCATGACTTAAGAAACAATTAAAAAAAGGACATGGCTTTGTAGTCCTCTAATCCCCAGTTATCCAAAGTGCTTCTTCAGCTATTTAAGCTGCTTCTCACACTAGACTGGTTCCTGATAACCTGAAGAACTGTGAAGCAGTCTGCACAGTCTGCTCCATGGCAGTCTTCTCAACCTCTGGAGTTGCTCATTGAAAATAACTGATTTGGTACATCCTACTGTGTAAAAGTCCATGCAAATAATAGATGAAGTTCCTAGTATCAAAGGTCTTCTTTTCTTGCCCTGTCTATCTCAGCAGCAAATTGCTGACAAATTGACCTGATAAAATTTAGGAGTAGAAGAGATTAATAAAAATAAAGGTATTTCAAAATGACAATCATAAAGTATTAGTCTATGGTATTGTTGGAGAGAATTGACTTGAGCTAGTGTGAGCAATTGCCTCACAGGTAGTTGCAGTACCTACGTAGGCTTGTGTGGGACGGGGTGTCTCAGGATGAGGCGTGCAGCTTTAAAACAGATAAGGTCAGTGCCTGAGAGAAACAAGAGGGCTCTCTGTCTGCATGAAGAGTATGTGAAGAAAGCGTGGTGGAGCACGAGTCTTGTAAGGAGTGGCTGAGGGAACTGGGGTTGTTTAGTCTGGAGAAGAGGAGGCTGAAGGGAGACCTTATCGCCCTCTACAACTGCCTGACAGGAGGCTGTAGTGAGTTGGTTGTTGGTCTCTTCTTCCAGGCAATAGGCGATAGGACGAGGGGAAATGGCCTCAAGTTGCGCCAGGGGAGGTTTAGGTTAGACATTAGGAAAAACTTCTCCACTGAAAGGACTGTCAAGCATTGGAACGGGCTGCCCAGGGAAGCGGTTGAGTCCCCATCCCTGGAGGTATTTAAAAGCCAGGCAGACGAGGTGCTTAGGGACATGGTTTAGTGGTGGGATGGCAGTGTTAGGTTAACGGTTGGACTTGATGATCTTAAAGGTCTTTTCCAACCTGAACAATTCTATGGTTCTATGATTCAAGGGAGCTTGGGCTCATGTCTTGAGTCTCGGATGCTTTTTAGTACCATGCAGCACCAACATGTCCTGGTGCTGGAGTCCTCAGAGTTCAAGAGTAAATTCACGTTATCACAAAATAACTGTTGTCTTTACAGCACTGAATACTTCTAGTTTTTCTTTCAAGATTGTAGAGATTTCCTTTGTAGTGAAAATGCATGCTACTTAGCTCTTTTCACATAATACCAGTGGTATGCCTTGTCGAATTGAAAATAAAATTAAATTCAGTTTCTTCTCTCGAACTGTTCTTAACCAAGGGAAAAGTATTTAAAGGCAACTTTTTCAATACCTTCTCAGCACTATTTTGCTTACAAATGATCCATGTTATTTTAAACAAGGGTATTGGAAGGAAATTACACTCATTATGGCCAGAGTTCAGTAAAGAATGAGCAGTTGTGCAAAGATTTCCCATGTCACTGAATGGTTTTCAACTGTTCTGATAAAACTGCTCTGTCCATGGAGACTTCATAAATTGAACTAAGAGACAAAATATTTCTAGAAGCTTTGCTTTTTCATAAATACAAGGGGGAATGCTTTTCACTATATAGATCAGGGAAAATCACAGGGTTTTTTTTTTCCTTTCTGTAATTCGGTATGCTATAGTTTATTCTTATTTTATAGGCAGCTAGTTTATTATTCTGTGCCTTCCTACCATTTCAGTTCTTAGAGGAGGAAAAATGCATGCCTCAGGTTTCCATTAGGCTCTTGCTAACTTTAGGTGCTAGAGGAAGGTTGTATAAAGAACAGAATTACTTTAAGTGATTATTGATTTCTGGTACAATTGCTCTGCATATTTAACTCAAGATAACCATACTTGCAGATGACTATTTTCCTTTTTAAAGGTTCAGTAAAGTATCCTGAGAAGTTAGCAATTTACTTCCTTAAGCTTTTTTGGTAAATTAGTCTGGATCTCTCTAGCTGAGGAGTACACAGAGTGAACCATAGGTGCAAACCAGAATATTGGCATATCTACATACTTGATTTGCATCTAGAGTTTTGTAGGTAAAGGTGTAAATTGCCCTGAGCTGTAATCATTCTGAGCTGCTGGGTCAATTATTGGTGCTTAGAGTGGACACGAGGAACTCTCATCTGTCATTTATATATAGAAATGCTAAAGTTATGGCATTTTCTAAAGAGAACTGCTAAAAAGAATAATTTGTTTTTCACATTTCCCCTCTGTTAATTTACAAGCTAGACCTGGTGTCAAGAGAAACTGTTGAAGTCCCATATCTTCCGTAAAGGGTAATTACAGTATTGTTTGATTAAAAGCCATGAGAAGTAATGGTAGATATAAATTACCTATTAATTTACTATGTGAAATGATAACATTCATTTTAATAATCTTGGACTAGTAAGAAAAGGGAAAGTGCCAATAGAAACAAAGATATTTAGATTATCTAGGAGTTAATTAGATTATACACTTCATCAGTGAAATGTTGTGCAACATTCTGTAGTTACTTTTATGTACTGCTCTCATATTATTTCTGATAGGGAAAACATCTGGCAGAAATGACCATTTCACTTTTCTATTGCCTTTTTTAGGCTGATGAGCAAGCCATGCTAGAAGATACATTGGTTGCACTGTTTGACTTGGAAAAAGTTACTTTTTACTTCAGACAATCAGAGCCAGAACCACTAGTTGCAAGTGAGTAATTATAATTAATATCTGGGCTTTACTGTTCAGAAACATGTTCTGTATTTGTAACATTTTTCTCCCCCAGAACATTACCTCCCACAGGGAATATTATATAATTTGGGATTGTGGAGAATTAGTAGATCTGTAGCTCTCCTAATATTCCTAGATTTCCTGAAATACAGCTAACATCAGTGACAAGGCAGAATGTGGCAATTTCAGTAACGTTGAGGGCAAAACTGTTTGTTTAACTGAATTTTCCACCGGGAGTATGTGACTGCATCAGAGAAGTCCCTGGAAGATCTAGTTGTTATTGCAAAGTCATGTGTAAAATAAGCTTTGAAGGTCTTAATGCAGAAATGCAACTGAGATGAGATGGAGAAGCATAAAAACCATTTCATTTTATCATCTGAAAGACAAAGTAGATCTTGGAAGAGTTCCTTGGAAGGAGATGGCAAACAATATTAGGATAGCTTTAAATTGTGCAAGAAATTTCCTCTGAGACCTGCTGGTGCAGACGATCAGGGTCCTGAACGCTTCCTCCCAATACTTGCCCAACTCTTAGGGAGGGACTGTCTTCACAGGCTGCTCTTTATACCCTTCACTCATTTTCAGCCAGTCCTTTCTTAATATGTTTTCAGCCAGTAGAGATTTTCCTGCAGTGAACTTTGTTTAGTGAGCAAAAAGCCCTCATTTTTCCCTATGTCTCATAACTCCCCTGGGAAGGGAGGAAAGCATGTCTGCTTCACATCAAGCTTTTCTAGAACAATTCCCTTGCCGGATTGAGACCACACATGAGAGAACTTCTGCAATAACCAAAGCCAGAAGACATAAAGCTCCTCCACAAAGCTGTCTGTGCTCCAAAGAATTCAGTAGCGCAGGGCTGGTAGTCAGGCAGGAATTAGCCTAGATAAGACCATATTTATTTCTGTATAATTCAAGTAAGGACCCTGTTCAGAGTGTTTGTTTTAAAAAGAAGCCCTGTCAAGCCAGGTAACAACATGGAACCGGAGTTACAGGAGGGCCTCTGTATGGGGAGTTAACCCTATGCCTATGTCATGAACTGTTCGTATTGCTGTATCTTCCACCTGAGGTGTCTGTGCTAAAACAGATAAATGGCAAATCCGTGTGTTCTAAGATTGTAATAAACTCCGTATTTTCTTTTGGTTGAAGTGCTGCCAGCACAGTCATCCTGACTGTGGTTACAGAAGACAACGAACTGGCAATTTTTTTTTCCATTTGTGATTCTGCATAATCAATAAAAGAACAAGAAGGCTTTTTCTTACTACCAAAAATAGTGAGAAAAATATTTCTTTGGAATCTTTTCCATTTAGGTACAAGATAATTTACACACACGGTGTAAAAACTACATAATAATACTATTAATGCAAATCACTAGATTTTATTGTTACTGCTTTCAACTTTGAGACTTATGGGTGGAAACAATACTTAAACAGGAAATAAATACAAAGCTTAAATTGAATTAAACTGACTTCCTCTGAGACATTTAGCTAAATGGAAAATTTTCATCAACTTTTGCTCTACACCAATTGATGCATTATGACATTTAGTTTGTCAAAGTGTAATGAAATGTTCTGTTACAGTTTTATATATTCTACCATAATACATCTGTTTTCTCAGTTGAGTCCTGATTTTTAATAATTTAATGAATATGCTGGTAGCTATTCTATATTTACTTGTGTTCTGTCCCACACAAATCTGAGGAGAATCTGACTCTATATATCACACTGGCCTTATACGTCATGCACCTGAGGAAGGCATGTGAAATATGGCTAAAGGTATCTTTCCAGTGATTTCAAACTATGTGCTGTACGTAGGTGTTTCTTCAGATTTACACAGAAAACAAGTAGGATGTTGCCAACTACATTATTTGCTTAGTATTTTTGCTGTCATTGAGAGGCTGGCAAAGATGACAGTCACTGCTTTTCTCTTTATCTGTTTCCTGATAACAGGCCAAAAGTGACCACAGCAGCACTGAGTATAATGTAAAATACTGCATGTACTAGTTTTGTGTCTGCAGTGATTTTTTTTTTTGTCTAACAGTGTGAATTTTGGGTGCAACAGTTTCTGGAAAAGGACGTGTAATTGCTTTTAATGAAATAGTAACACTGTCTGTATTCTTAGATGTACCAATCACATACCAAGCAGAAGGAAGCCGGCAAACCCTGAAGGTTTACTTCTACCTTGATAGTTACCATTTTGAACAGCTTCCTCAAAGGCTGAAGAATGGAGGAGGATTTAAAATCCACCCAGTACTTTTTTCACAAGGTAACTTGAGTTTTAATCCCGCCCTGCCAATTCTTTCACATAATATTTGACTGCCTTTGAAACCCTACTTATTCACTCTGCTTTAAATCCTTTGTAACTATAAGGGCACAATGCTTATATTTAAATATGTTGTTCAATGTGAGCATTTATTGAGGACTTTGAATTAAAATGTGAATTTAAGAAATGCTGCAGTTTGTGATTAAAAAATAGAGGCGTGGGTATACATTTCTAAGTTTACACCTGTTATATGATTCCAACACCAAAGAATGAATCCTCTTTCATTGGTATTGTTTTGTTCTTTGTAGACATTAGCAGACAACAGTCAGACCATGAAACTTGCTTTTAAAGTGTTCTGCGTTCCAAATGCTATCGTAATCTTTTCCTGTTACTTCAGATCTAAGGACTAAATTGTTATCCCCTGAGAATACTGTCTCTTTAAAATGTTATGAAGACTTAAATAATGTTTTCAGGCTTTTGTACAGGCTTATGACACTGCAAACGTTGCCGAAGTGATGAATGGTGGCGCTGATGCTCAGACTGTTCATAAATTGTAGGCAGCCTGCATTAGCTGCAGTGTCATTACAGTCATCAGGAGCGTGGAGTTTGATTCACTGAAATGGTGAAAGCGAGATGCTGATTGCCTTGAGCCGCCTTTGATTTCAGAGGGAGCTGAAAGTACTCCGTACCTTGCGAAAGGCTTCCAGGGTCTACGTGGAATAGGCAGAAGTCAGGCATACAAATGAAGGTTTCAAGAAGGGTTTGGTCTCTGACAGATAAGGAGAATGTAAAAGGAAATAGCAAGCAGTGAGATACATGAAGAAATAGCCGAATTTACTGTAAACTTAAAACACACAATTTTTTAAAAATAAGATCCCTGAAATCTGATTTTTAAACAAACTAATAAAGACACAATTCAGTGGATTTCTTTTGAACAAATTTATTTCAGTCATAGGGGAAAATGAGAACACTGAGCAAAGAGACACATTTCAGTAGAACAGACAAGAAGGAACATGAAAGAGAACAGAAAACACCTTGGTTCAGATGAAATCCTGGAAATACTGATATTTTTAGATTTGGGAGGAGGTTCAGTGTGCTACAGAATTTTTTTTGGAGAATGTTTTTCCTTTCTGTTTCCAGAAGCCCAAAATATTTGAGTCTTAGGAGAAGCATCTTTGTAGTCAGCTGAACGAAAATGCCTAAAATACAGTGGTTTATGATGTTTTCAAGTGGAACATTTAGAAAATCACGGGTTTGGAATACTTTATCAAAGGCACAAGTCAGTGCACATCCGTCAGTTTATCTCTGTGTTGCACAGCTCCATGGCTAAAACTGCAAGTCTATATATTTCTGGGATTGGGACTGTAGATATTCTTAAAAGGTTTTAAATGTCTACCCAGGCTATATTATGTATCCCAGTTTGTACAACCATATACTTAAGTGTATGCATTCAAAAGGATCTTGATTTGCAGGATTGGGGTCTGCAAATGTTGAGATGTTGCCCTGGGCATTCAGATTTCTCAATTTCTTATGTTAGAATTGAGTTCTCAGCAATAAATAAACATATTTAAAAGACACTTTATTTAAAATTAAAAAATATTTAAAATTGCTACCTAGTCTCTTAATTATGAAGGGTTTTTTAATTTTTTAGTTTTCCATAGACTCCTAGAATAATTCAGATTGGACAGGACCTCAAAAGGTCTCTAGTCCAACCTCCTGCTCATAGCAGCATTAGCTGTGACATCAGACCAGGTTGCTTGGGTGTTTATCAAGTAGGATTTTGAAAACACCTAAGGACAGAAAGTGCAAAACCTCTTGGGTAACCTGTTCCTCTACTTGACTGCCCTAATGGTGAAAAAGTGTTTTCTTTCTATCAAGTTGTTTCAATTTATGTCCACTGCCTCTTGTTCTGCCAGCATGCACCGTGGTGAAGAGCCTGGCTCTGCCTTCTCACTGACCTCTTGGTAGCTAATGGCACCCTGGCTATTAGGTCTTCCCAAAAGCCATCACTTGTAGAGGTTGAACAAGCTCAGGTCCCTCAGCCTCTCCTCACAGAGTGTGCTCCACCCCATGACCATCTCTGTGTCCCTCTACTCAGTTCTTTCCAGTTGATCAACAGCTTTTGGGTACTGTGGGGCCCAAAACTAGACAGAGTTTAGTGTGTGAATAAAACTATTCAAGATGCTATTTAATGAGTCTTGAGTAAAGTGAGGACAAGCACTTCTTTTGGACTACTGGACATACTTATGTTAATACAGTTTAGGATGCCCTTGGCCTTCTTGGTTACCAGAGAACACTGCAGGCTCTTGTTCAGCTTGCTGTCTAATGTGACCCCAAGGTGCTTCTCAGGAGAGCTGTTCTTTAGGCTCTGCCTTCCCAAGTGCAGGACTTGACATTTGTCCTTTTTCAGTTTCACAAGATTCCTGC
>NW_009258952.1:7262021-7342311 GCF_000687185.1 Egretta garzetta | reverse complement strand
CCTCCAGCTTGTCTAGGTGCCTCTCTAGGTGGCCCTGCATTTGAGTATATCTGCTGCTTCTCCCAGTTTGGTATTAGCTGCAAACTTGACTTACCTCCTCCAGGTCAGTGATGAAGTTGTTGAATGACATAGATCCCTGCAGTATTCTGCTTGTGATGGGCCCCTAGATAGACCATGTCCCATTAGCTACTACCCTTTGAGCCTTCCTTTTCTTTTTTTCCCATTCAGTTGTCTATGCGTTCAGACCATAGTATCCTAACTTGGATTCAAGAATACCATAGAAGATATGTTTGTAAGGAAGCTTTCCTTACAAAAGAGCTTTTTAGTATATTGGGCAGAAAAACTTTAAATGCCTCAAAAATGGGAGAGCCAAAGCACACACTATGGGATTCCCTGCCAGCACATGTGAGTGTGGCCCCCGCAGTGCCTGTAGAAGCAGAACTGCATGCTCCAGCCAGTCCTGACAGATGACTGAGTTTCCCGGTTGGATAGTCTAATTGGATAAAACCAACTTTATGCCAGTAAAATAAGCAGTACGGATTATCAACTCTGTTTGCACTAACATGCTATTATAGATGGAGTTCAGCGGATATTTTTGTGGGGGCTTTCTGGTGTGACTTAGCACCAAGGAAGCTAAGTAGCAAGTCTAACTGTTGAAATTTAATATTTTTCACACAAAAGTAGAATTACAAACTCAAAGCACAGAAGGGGAGTGCAATTTGCATGTTCTTTCACAATGAATGAATTATTTATTAACTGGTCATATTAAGCAGTACAAGCAGAATTAATATTCTGTGCACAGCTGAAGCTGTAAGACGGCAGCATGTTTCCATCAGAACTCTGCTTATTGCTTGCATTTTCTGATAGGGTGATGAATTCTTAGAATGTGTATGGATTATTAAAGTGGCAATATTCCTAATTGTAAAATCATTAATGCTTCTCCCCAGAAAACTTTTTCACCAAGACCCTGCGTTTCATGTTATAAGAAGTTATAACCTCTTAATGTGAAGATCTTAATTTTTCCAGTCCAGATTTTCCTGAGAACATTCCAAACACTTCATTTGACTTGGCTAAGGAAAAGGTTAAACTTCCCTGAGCATCTAAATTAAAGAGGCTGAGGGAATGTTCTTTTTTTGCCTTTTTTTTTTTTCTTTTTTTTGCAAACCATTGCTAGGAAGAGCATCCCAAAACAGAGTGGTAGGAATGGTAGTTTGTTCATTTTTGCCACCTTTTAATTTCTGTGCAGTGATCATACGAGAAGGACATATGATCCTTCCTTTAATGGAAGTCTTTGTTTAGTTCCTAAGTTCTTGTTACAATGTTCATCCTTGCTTTGGTGAAGTGAATACAACAAAGGTGGGCATAGTCAAGTATTTGACTTTAGAAACTTACCTGATCCCTGAAAAGCAGCTTATAGGGCATTTTCAGAGATCCAGAGGAGTTTGATTTACTTGATCCAGAAGAAGGCATTCACATTATTGGTGGGAGTAACTAGAGGTTCAAGTGCTCCACATGTCCTAAAATTGGGCTTCGTAAGAAGTTGCTAGGTCTTCATCTGTGAAAGCAGGTGGTACATCAATCCTTTCTTTCCTCTACCCCAGCTCATTCTACTGTTTTCTTCCAGGATATATCAGAACTAAAAACCACATTTGCATTCACAGGGCAGGAGTACTTTAATTAGAGCAATGGAACTCAAACTAGTGCTCTCCTTTATGTTTTCCACAGGGCAAGAAATATAATTTTTCTTGTAAATGAAATCTTAAAGAGAGATCTGTATGAATTTGATGACATATGGAAACAGCTCAGCAATCCACAGTGGGGTCACAGCCTCAAGGTTAAAAAGTAATTGACTAGTGTGTGAACAAAGCTACAAAGAAGGCGAATTCTAAATATTTAATACTGATATTTCTCTTCTCCTTTCTCTTTTCACAGCATTGGAGAGCATGGAAGGATATTATTACAGAGACAGTGTCTCAGTAGAAGAATTTCAAGCTCAGATTAATGCAGCCTCACTAGAAAAAGTCAAGCAGTATAACCAGAAACTACGGTGGGTAATAAACCAACGTTCCTGAGATTGGTGTACCAAGTTCTGCTTTTCAGCTCAGTTTGTGTGACGCATCTTTAAACTGAAGTGCGCTGTATGGTGGTTGTTTTTCAGTGCATGATTGGATAAGATCCAAGATTCATAATTCTGAGTTTTTTGATTTCTGCACTGTTAAGTTACTTTTTAAAAAATTGTTTTCCCATGAAACCTATAGCTGTAATTGCCTCCAGGTTGTTGTACTAATGCATATAGAAAAGGAAATGGCTACTTGATCACAAATGGAGCGTCAGAATTGCTGAACATTATGATCTGATTTTGCAGGCCATATTTACCTAATTTCTACAGAATAAGACTTAAAAAATAGTGTTTTTTTCCTCAAAGCTGAGCATCTTCCTCCCCGTCCCCCACCATACTAATGGGAATATGAACATACTTGGATACTTGCATCAGCTTTGGGTATGGGTTACAGAGTGTATACTTGCCAGTATATGTAAAGATTATGCAGCTGTTTATTTCAATAAATATTTCATTAAGAAGTTGCACATAAAGACAGAATTTCTGGTATGCAAAATAATCTATTAGTTATGAAGTAAAATAACGAAGGTGTATACATAGACCACTCTTGCATCTCACTGTATCTGTGAAAAACTCCTGTTTGAGTACACTTATTTGCACGAGTTGAAGAAAAAGAGTGCAAAGGACTGCAGTAAAATCACATCTATTCACTTTTAAAATTCTTGAATCAGATGGAAACACTATCATTTCACTAGAACTGTTAGGCAGCTTTTAAAAGCAGCAGCAAACAGGAGTTAAAAAAAGAGGTTAAGGACAGTGGAGAAGGGAAAGGGGATAAATGAGGGTCTCTTACCAACTCCTTCACCTGTTGGTGCGCTCCTGTCTTTGGAAGGTTTTCTTCATGGATCTTGCAAAAGTATTTCTCTAATGTGTTATCAAAGCAGTGGACTTCTAGATTCTGTTTTAGTCTCAGCAATACTATAGCAAAAGTGATTTTAAAGCCAGTTGTATTCAGTGAGTTCTGTATATTTATTTTTTTGTGGTATCTGTGTCAGTGCATTTCTGCGTTAAAGACAAATGTAGTATTCATTTAGTCTGTTTTCCACCTTTCTTGTATTAGTACTTCCTATTTGGGAAAAAAAATTCCTCCTGAGTATTTATTTGACAAGGCTTATGTTTTACAGTTCAGTTTTACAGAAAGCTTTGGTCATGCCAGTATTTGGCCTAGATGAAGTCAGCTAGTGTTGGAAGAGATTCCTATCAGTTGGACAAGGCAAGACTTTTTGTGCTGGTTTTTTTATGAATAGGCCCAATTTAGCCCTCCCTGAAAATCCTTAAAAGAAATTCTTCCTGACTTTATGCTCCAGTGTTCCCTGACCTTGCTTACCTTGTGTGTTAGGACCTCCATTCATGCTGTGGCTCTAATGAGGTACGTTCCTCTTACAGTGTTGTGACTCACAGCCCTGATCTGTTGCTAACCTCCAAGGCCTAGTTTTGCAAGAAGTTACTATGTAAAAGTTAGCATTCAACAAAAATTACCATGGGTAGCTCTGTCCAGTCACAAGAATAGCACAAATTTGAATTTTTTTCCAGCCATCTAATGTCTGATGAGAACGTTCAGTAACCGATTTTTTTTTTTTTGTTTGTTTGCTCTCTGGTGAACTCTATCCATTTCTTAAATGAGACACAAACAGCTTCAGGAATTCACTGACATAATGTGAAGAGCAAAAACAGAAAAGCAGATGCTTCGTTCTTGTTCTGCCATTTGCTAGCCTGTGTAGGTGTTTGGCCAGGAGAATCTAATAAACTAACTACAGCAGCAAAAGATATTAACATTTGGATAATTGCTCTAAAGAAGAACAAAAAAGTGAAATGGAATATTCCCTGGAAACATACTCAAGTGCAATAATACTGTCTTAAACTCCTCACGTGGAAGAAATCCTCTGTGCAGAACCACCTAATCAGTAATAAAATAAGTCGTTCAAGACACAATCCATAAACCATTCTTTCTCCATCGAAAAGGAATGCATTCCTTGCTTGTGAAATGACCGTCTGATGATGACGATAATCTCTCCATCGCTACAGCAGTGGAAAGCAAATTGAGAGCAACAGCAAAGGAAAAAATAGTGGGAGAAGAGGATGGGGACTAGTGGGAATGAAACCAGTGGTTGGGCAGTGACACTGCAGCTGAACCATCTCTTGATGAGAACTCCTGATACAGGTTCAGCTTCTCTTATGCCTGATGCAGTTAGGTAATAATGCTCTGTTAATGTGAAACAGGTGAGACCACTTTGTTGTCTGTGGTCCCACTTACAAACAGAAATGTTTGCCTAACTTGGGATGTGCCCAAGCAGGACAGTAAAATTAAAAATTAGTAGTACCTTTGCACAGCTACCAATTTCTTGTCATAAAGTCTTGTTAAAGTTTCAGTACATAAAACATTTTTGAGGAATGTGGTGTCTCTTGGGTGACAAATCTGATACTGGTGTGTGCCTTTAACAAACTAATTTACAAATTATTTATTTAAATGAACCAAAAGATTTATTAGTACATTTTTAGTGGATTTGAGGAAGGATAACCTTTATCCTTCATATAAAGTCAAGAAGCTGAATCCTTGGTTTTACTGCAAAATTCATTCATAACTATGGAACTGTGACCAGCTTTTTCCACAGCATCAGAAGTGATATAATAAATCCAGGTGCAAAATTGTCCTCCTTGACACTGATTTGAGCATCATAAGAGCTTCTGTCTTTCATGGTTCTTGCTTGGGGGCTTTTGCAAATACTACCTCAACTATGAAATAGTAATGATAAGATTATCATTTTTATGAGAATGCATGAAAGACAGTTGAAAACCGGTTATAGAATTTCATGCTATGTGGAATGGAGAGAATGTCCCTCCATCTTCGGTAATAGACTTAACCTAGCTATTTGAATCTAATTAATAATATAAGGGAACTTTTATTCTAAGGCCAGCTAAAGTTGAGTTTTTCTACAATTCCTGAGGCAACATCCTCTACCCCAGCAATATGTAGGAAGTCCTTTATTGGAATACAGATGTTATTTAAAAAAAAAGCCCAACCAATACCTAGTTTATGACATTTCTGAAACTGCTGGGAAATCTTCAGTATTAGGCCGACAATTATTCTTAATCATGACGGATTTCTTTTTCCCAGTCAGCCAGATTGCACTTATTTATATAGTTCACCAATTCTGTTTTTCTGACACGGATAAGGAAAAGAAGGTTATGCTCAAATTCTGTTTGCAGGTTGAGCTGGTGCTAGTAGCTGCCAGCAATGTAAATTTAACCTCATCAAATTGTTTGCTAATGAGAAACATGCAGTACAACCAAGTGAAAGTAATTAGGTCAGCAAAGATTTTAAAGATCTTTATTACTATGTGTTTGATAGCTCAGCAGTTGTCTTCTAATTTAGAAGAGGACCAGAAAGAACCTGTCTCTCTGACCTGTACAGAGGCTGATGTTAAGTGAGCCCATGCTGTATTCTCCTGCCTCCTCCCACTTTTGCCCATCTTCCTCCTTTGGTACTCCTTGCCATTCAAATAGGCTTTTTCCATCCTGAATCAGTCCTTTCATTTGTACAGATACCAGAGACCATTTTACTTTGACAGTGCAGGGTACAATGGTGTTTGAATCCATAACTACTGCAAGTGCTGATAGGAATAACGAATACTCACAGATGCACTATATTTACTTGGACTGCTTGGTTGATGTATTCGCTTGCAAATCTTGAGTCACGTAATTGTAAAAGCATGAGGGTAAACTTTCATTGTAATTTTTGAGGCATCACTGCTTTAAGAATTTAGTTAAAATACATTCTGGTTTTTGAATATGATTTTTATATTTGGTAAAGGTCTCTTTCCTGGAGAATGAGATTCAGTATGGTATTTATTATTACGTTGCATGGAAATAAATCGTATAGTCATTACCACGACCAAAAGGTTGGTTGCAATGCAGGTCTGTTGGAAGCTGGGACAGACCCTGACAGACAGGTTAGCTGAATGGTCATAACTCAGCCAATCCTTGGACTTCATAGTCACTTTAAGTTAAAACATTTAGTTGGATATGAGAAGACTTTTTATCCTCGGAGGAATCAGGTTTTGGATTAGCTTCCTGCAAAAAGTAGGCCTTTTTTTTTGAATGGACCTTGATGAGTGTAGGAATGACAGCCTCTGTAATATTTGTCCAAGTTATCTGAGGTTGGACTTGATGGCCCAGGATGGGACTTTGTCTACAGTAGTAAGGAAGCTTGCTCTTCCAGTCTTCCTTTCTCTGTGAGTATTTGACATTTTTATCAGATAAGTTTTTTTTTTTGTTTGTTTTGTTTGTTGCTTTTTTTTTTTTTGGCTGTGAATTCTCTTTCTGGAAAAAAAAAATATGGGTCCCTCCTACATTCTATTAAAATGCAATTTTCTACAGGTGCTTCTGGTTAGCTTCTTAATCAGAAAAGTCCAGGCACATCTGCTTTTTAAGACTTTTTTCCCCGGACGTGTCTGTGCACCCAAGGGATGTATCTCAAAGGTAGAGAGGTTCAGGGCACAGCCTGGTCATTCAGTGGGGTGCAGGGCTGTGGCTGGACCAAGCACGCTTCCAGCTTCTGGGTCTCTGCAGGGTGCTTTGCTGCATGTTGTTGACTGCAAGAGCATATGTGATGGAATATACGTGCCTAAAACTGCACGTCAATATGCCTGTTTGGATTCCAGAACTGACTATGCAGATAATTTCTAGCTGATGAAAAATTAGCAAAATCACTGGCTCTTAGATTCATAAGCATTTTTAATGCCTCTTCAGCACCTATGCTTACGTTTAGATATCTAAACACCTTTAAGATTTGCTTCCCAATATTATGGTGGCTTGGATTGGGAATATTCAAAGGGAAATAAGCAAAATAATCTATGAAGGTGAGGTTAGGAGAGCTCTACCTTCCCATAACTTTTTTTTTTTCCCCAGCATGGGACTTTCTTGTGACACTCCTGACTATATGATGACCCAGTTCTTCAATCCAAAGACAGGATCATGCTGTGGGAAAGACAGCTGAGGACTGCTATCCATCCCTGCCACTGGTGTGGGTGCTAATTACCACTGTGTAGTAATTAACTTGCCTGTGCATCAATAGACAAAGAAAGTCTGGAAAAAAAATGTCCCTTCCTTCCTGCCCACCATTCTGTGTGATTTGGAACTATTCTTTGAAGTCAGCTGTGTCCAGCATTATTGGCAGCTACTTTTGTAGCCTGTTGTACAGCTGTAATAGAAGAAAAATTAAAGCAAGCAGTAAAGGGAAAAGGCCATTTTTTGTGGCTTTTTTTCCCCAATGTTGCTGCTTTCTTGGGTATCGTTTTAGGAGGTAAATGCATGCCTATTATGCTAAGGAAGCAATTATAATCAGTGAATCTAATGACAAATGATTTAGCTAACTACCCTCATTACATTGAACATCTGATTACGCTGAATGTAATATTTGTCATTTTAAAGTGTTCCATTTACAATGTAACTTCAAACAGTTTCTCTGCCTGAAGCCTCCCATATTTATTTTATGGTATAAGTAGCCCTCCACAGAATGATGGCGAATTTAATTTAATCCTTTTTTCGGGGATGTTATAATCCATGAGGTTTTCATATTGTTGGGTTTTGTTGTTTCTTTTAATTTTTAAAAAGACAAGAAAAGGAACTATTTCTGCCCCTAGAATTCATACAAGCATGGAACAAAATCTGTCTGAGGAATATAGCATCTTTTTTATTTATACACACACGTATACATGCACAGCAGCCTCTCAAGCTGCAGGCTTCTTGGCAGGCTGATGTTTTCCGTATCCTGTATAATTTAGTCAAGGCAGAAAATAGATGTGATGGCACTGATGGCTTCAGGCTGGACTAAAATTCTCTAATAGTTGCTTTGGTATAAATGAGATACAATGACATAAAGGACTTATCCACTCAAGAGATAGTTAATTACTGTGAAAGAAAGAGCTCGTGTCTCTCTGGAACAAACTGATGGCTCCTCAAGACAATACCTGTGTTATCTCAAAGACCAGATCATATATATCAATTCCTGTAATAAACGCCTAAAATCCACCTTAAAACTGGCAGATTCCTTCCCCCACTGTTTCCAAAGGAAGCTTTTCCAAACCAAATTGCTCATGTGGTTAAGAAGCTTAGGCCGTTCGTCCTTGTGCTGCTGTTGTCCTGTGATTTTAGTCTTACTCTCCTTTCCCTCGTCTGTCCATTTCAGAGAGCGACATGTTAATGAGCAACATTAACGGGTTTTGTCATTGCCATCAAATTCAGAAAAGAGTAACCTGAGGAGAGTTGCAGGTTTCAGAGAGTGATTCTGTGAAAATATTTTCTTTTAGGTGCAGTGGGATGTTTGTAAAGCAGGTGAAAACCTGTTCCTATTTTCAGTACTAGGTATTTGATTCATTGCTTTGTGTTTAAAAAAGCAACAGTAAAACTGGACTGCAATGCTACATACACAAATTTATCACGTGGTTTATATGCCTATAAAAATTGGAAATCTAATGCCTTTTAGATTTTTAAGATGTGGTTCCAAATGAACTAGATACTCATGGCTGAACTCTCTCTTAATGCAAAATCTTTATGAAGGAGAGATTGAAAATTAAGCATTCACTCTGAAGGACATAACAAGGAAATAATAGCTAAATTTGTCTCCTGATGAACTTAATGAGAAGCATTTTAGGTAGAACAGAAATTAAGATTCATTGCATCTAAGTGAAGCAAGACCAGAGAGAGAATAGAGAGATCCTGGACGAAGTAAATTAAATTTGTCTAGCTGGTCTAAAAGATATTGCCAGCTGGCATGAATTTAGCTTTGTGTTTTTTTGGTTTTTTTTTCTCTTCCAGCACTATGCTCTTTCTGTGAGTGTAAATTCATTATTTCTTTAGCCTTTTGACAAAGTATGATCAGTATTTATTAGAGGTAGTGTTCTGAAATTGAAAATTATGTGTCTTGATAGGTTATATGCATTCAGTCTTTGCTCACGAAGGTGGACATTTGGTTCATTCTCCTTTCTTTATCCTCTGCAAACACAGAGAACATGTATCCACAGTTGTCAGAGGTGGAGCCTTTTCTTTCACTTCTGGTCACCCACAGGAATCCAGTCCAAGCCTGCAGCTTGTACAGCTCGTAGCTGTAGTAGAAACCCTGACCACCCAAAGACTATTTGGCATGTTGTCTTTTTTAACAATGTATTCCATGTCTGGAATATCAGGAGCCAAAAAGGAGACATCTACTGTCTGAAAGGCAAATGTAGGAGCAATTAGTTAGTACTAATGGGTTCAGTGTGGGTTTGGCTGTTTGGATAATGATGGGAGAAGCAGGAAGGCAACTGTAACTGGTCTGTGGCCTAAGAACTTCCCTTTCACCTCACAAATAGCATGGTCTCAAGTGATCTTGGAAGTAGCTAGACATGCTGGAGCCTAGATTCCTGGAAAAATAGGGGTTAAAATGTAGCATGTGAAAAGTGGGCAGTGTTACATAGAACAAATGGTATTTTTTTCCATTCTTGTCATCCATGACTTTCTGTCTTCACGCTTCTGTGCTCACATTTCTATAATCCCCTGCTTGTGTGTTTATAAAGGTTTGAGAGTAGGGCTGTGGTGTGCCTGCTGGGATAGTAGGGCTGTTCCTTTGCGAGCATCCACCTGTAGGTATGTCTCTGCATAACTAAATCTAATTATTCTCCCCTTTTCTCTGTGTGTTTTGCTTGTCTTGCCTTACAGTCACATCCTTCTCCCCATAGACTGCACTATTTCCCCCAGCTCTGTTTGCTTACACTTAGAGTAGAGAATGACAAAAGTTGGTTTGTCACTTCGTGCCTGGAATATGACAGGGATCATATAATCATAGAATAATTTTGGTTGGAAAAGACTCTTAAGGTTATTGAGTCCAACCATTAACCTAACACTGCTGTCCCACCACTAAAACATGTCCCTAAGCATCATGTCTATACATCTTTTAAATACCTCCAGGGATGGGGACTCAACCACTTCCCTGGGCAGCCTCTTCCAATGCTTGACAACACTTTTGGTGAAGAATTTTTTCCTAGTGTCCACCCTAAACCTGCCCTGGTGCAATCTGAGGCAATTTCCTCTTGTCCTATTGCCCATTACCAGGGAGAAGAGACCCACACCCACCTCACTACAGCCTCCTGTCAGGCAGTTGTAGAGGGTGATAAGGTCTCCCCTCAGCCTCCTCTTCTCCAGGCTGAACAACCCCAGTTCCCTCAGCCACTCCTTGTAATACTTGCACTCCAGACCCCTCACCAGCTCTGTGGCTCTCCTCTGGACATGTTCCAGCAACGCAACATTTTTTTTCTGTGGTGAGGGGCCCAAAACTGAACTCAGTATTTGAGGTGTGGTCTCACCAGTGCCGAGTACAAAGGAAGGGCTTACTGAGTTGCTTACACACGAAATATGAATTACTCATGGTAAGTTCAGAGCCACGTGGTGTTAAGATTTTCTGTTCTGTGCTTCAGTTTGCACAATAGTTGTGAAAGGTCAGAATATTACTTCGTATGCTTTTTGAGAATTTAAAATCATGATACTGTCATGGAGGTTTTCTTTTGTTAGTATTAAACCTATCTTTAACTACTAATGACACTATACATAGGATTGTATCACTGACATAGATTTTAGGACACATAATTTAAAATCACTAGGTCTTAGTATGGGCTGAGAGGGTAATTGTACTTGGTAATTTATCGGTTATTCAGACTTACAATTTAGTGGAAAGAACATGTAAAACACTTTTAGATTTGTTTGCTGTGACAGCAAACAGTTTTCTGTAATGGATACTGTGTATTACAGAAACAACTGAATTTATATATACAAAATATAAAAATATATTTCCAAATGTGTGTGTATGTATATATATAATATGCACACTATAGACGTGCTCACCTATATAGTTAACAACCAGATGGCAGAACACAGAATTATTATTAAAGAAATACAAAAGTCTGTGTGCATATATACGCAAATACACAGAGATATTATTTGTCTATGTCATAAATAGATGCTTTGTAGTTTGAGCTGAAGAAAAGGATTAGGGGTACTAATTCTATCACTTCCTTTGCCATGTTGTTGACCATGCTTATTTACATGATCTTGAATATCTTGTGCCCAAGGGATTGAAAATCAAGCAGAATTAAAATATATTTCCATCCTTCTGTTGAAGACAATATGAATTCATTTATATGTATGCCACAGTGATGAAGAAAATGTAAAAGACTAAATTATTTTCTGCTATAACATCAAAGCAAAACCTTTCTAGAGCAGAACCCTCAACTTGCCTTTATTTAATGCTATAACCCAATTACTTGCCCTGCCCCCTTTCCCCCACGCCAGTCACTTCTATACTGTCCTTGCATTTTGAAGAAACGATGATCAACATCTAGGATGACCCTATGGGCTTCCTGGAACAACAGACTGAAAGTAAGACTAGAAACTTGGCTTTGCTTGAATTATTTGCACGTACAAAGTTACTCAGGAACGTGTGTCTCTACAGGTTTGGAGCCTCCTTAGGGTTCAATTCCCAATATTTCAAATTTTCAGGATTTTACATGTTTGGGTCAGTTTTGGAGGGTACCCTGTAAAATGTGTCACTAAGAAGACATCAATACTTCTGTATCTCCTTTATACTCAAGTTCTGGGAAAACATCTTAGGAAAGCATTCATCTTTTAGATAGGTTTTTCTTTTTGAATCCTAAGATGTTTGTTACCTCATTGCAGGGTAAGTTTTCCCCGAGATACTTGTCCTGTTATTTGACATTGTTACAGAGGGGATATCTTACAAAAGTGGAACACTGCAATAATCCCCTGTAGTTTTAGTGCCTATTGGATTTTCTGCCTTTTTTTTTAACAAAAGGCTTTTCTGTTATGGCTTAGAGAAATTGTAAGGCTTTTAGAAGCAAAACCAGCATCACATTTGCAGACAAAGAACTATGATTTCATTCTTGTTCATTTCAAATGGATTAGAAAATACTGTCCAAATTGGGCACCATGCCAAGATTGCCATTAACTTTTCCCATAAAATATGATTAAGGACCTTAACAAGCATTTAGTAATTAAGTGAAGTGCTTTGGAAATTTATATGCTGTCCACAGTTTGTCATGTTCTGTAAAATACTGAAGACAATTTTTATGAAAAGCAATAAAAATAAAGCACTCAAGAAACATCTGGGAGTGTTATCTGATGGGGGTGGGGGGGAATAGTTTCATTTGTAACAGGATATTTTGATATTTAAAATTAATGTTGTGTATAGTTGATTTTTGTTTGTTCTTTAGGTTAATGAATAATTGACTGAATTAATGGAGTAATTCCTATAATTGTATATCCCATTCTAGTGTCCATGTTGCTTCATTTTGTACCCAGAGTTGATTATTTTCCATGTACTCCATTAATGTGTGTACTGTTCTATATTTGGTTTCTGGTTTCATTTAATGCAGCTGAATTTGCTGAAATAACAGTCCAAAGAGAGTGGGAGTGCTGAACAGACTCTGAATGAAGCAGATTTTCCTGTGGCATGGCAGGAAAAAACAATATAGGCTTTCAGTCTGATAATGTTCAGTGGATGGCGAGGTGATGCTTTGTTTTTTAGCTTTGCTAAGAAAGAAAAAGGTTGGTCTGTTGCTGCTGAGGTAGCTTTTACGTGCTGTGGCTGCTCAAAGTGATTTATGAGTAATTTTCTCTGCAAACCTCTTTTCCTTCCAATAGTCTCCAGCTTCCTTTGACATAGAGTACATTCTGGATGGTGCAACAGGCTTAATGGCATAACAGAACTGGATTAGCTTTGCTGCACTTTCTGAGGAGATTAATTCAAACCCTAAACTTGGGAGAAGATGATTTTCAGAACTGCAAAGCTGTGGGAAGCAAAACCTACTAGAATTAAAGGTGGCTGCATTTTTTTATCAGCTCAGTTATTCCAGATTATAAGAATAAAATGTTATTCAAATCTGCAGTCTGCACCCCTGCCCTGCAAGTACGTAACTCTGCCCTCTACTCTGCCCTGGTGAGTAGAGTACCTCTACTCTGCCCTGGTGAGACCCCACCTGGAGTCCTGTGTCCAGTTCTGGGGTCCCCAGTTCAAGAAAGACGAGGAACTCCTAGAAAGAGTCCAGAGGAGAGCTACTAGGATGATAAAGGGACTGGAGCACCTCCCCTATGAGGAAAGGCTGAGAGAGTTGGGCTTGTTCAGCCTGAAGAAGAGAAGACTGAGAGGGGATCTCATCAACACATACAAATATCTTAAGGGCGGAAGTCAAGAGGACGGAAGCAGTCTGTTTGCAGTGGTGTCCAGCGACAGGACTAGGGGTAATGGATGCAAACTGAGACATAAGAGGTTTCAGTTGAATATGAGGAAGAACTTCTTCACTCTGAGGGTGGCAGAGCACTGGAACAGGCTGCCCAGGGAGGTTGTGGAGTCTCCTTCTCTGGAGATATTCAAAGCCCGCCTGGATGAAGTCCTGTGTAGCATGCTCTAGGTGAGCCTGCTTTAGCAGGGGGGTTGGACTAGATGATCTCCTGAGGTCCCTTCCAACCCTTACGATTCTGTGATTCTGTGAACTATGTGAGTAAATCCACTCACAGATAACACCATAAAAAGCAGGGAGAGGGATTTTCATCCATGTATGTTATATGAATCAACGTTTTCATGACTGAAGTCCAGATGATCCTGCCATTTGAGAGCTGGGATGCAAGCATGAGTTCTTTTCAGAGTTTATTTTCATATTTTATTGCAATTGAAATTTGGTTGCCACACTCCATTGGAGCAGGATTGTAGCGATACCTTGAGATTTCCAATGGAGAATCTAGTTTTGTCCTATAGGTTCCATGGTTCAGTGGTGTTTTTTCTTGTTTTATTTTAGCCTTGGCCAGAATTGCTGCAGTGGTAGCTGTTGCCTGGTTCTCACTGGATACCTTATCCAGCCAGGGAAGCTACTAGGTGTTTCCATTTCCAGCTACCCCAGTGGGTTTTAGGATCTTTTCAACTAGCAGAATGAGTTTTGTGATCACAGGATGGTTTGGGTTGGAAGGATCTTTAAAGATCATCTGTCTAATCCAACCACCCTGCCATGGGCGGGGACAATGTGGTTTTTTTTTTTCTTAAGTGATGCTGCAGAGGCAGAGAAACTGCGGTCTTATCACAGATATATGCAATATATTTCCTCTGTCTATGAGATGTTTAATGATAGCTCATCTGTGGTAAGCGATTAATTTGCTTATAAGGTAGAAAGAAAAAAAAATTCCTCTAGGGTTCCTGAGTTGAAGGAGACGGACGAGCTCTTTGCTTCCTGTGTGCTCTTTGCTAAAGCTTTTCCTTTCTGGTGTTGAATAAGAGAAATTTTTTTTATTCTTATATCCTATTTTTTTAGGAGAGAAGGATAGCATGGAGGTCCTCTGTACAAAATATTGGCCCCCTTTGTGCCAGACAGAAATTAGCAAACGTTTATCTTTTAAAACAGCACATGTTGCATTTCTCTGTTTTATATGTTATGGTCCTATTCATTGATAAATGAGAGGTTATAGAAGGAACTGGGAGAATGTGGGTTGATGAGCTTTAGTACAAAGGAGAGAAACCTGATACAGTAAGTATGCTTGCTCTATCACATTTGTGTTCTGTGGGTAAAAGACAGCTTTCTTTGGCTTTTCCTTTCAAAGTAGTGTGCAGAAATTGTAAAGAAAGGCAGTTTGTTTCTCTTTACGCATGCATGCATGGGTGCACACATTGCAAATGTCATTTTGCTTGTATGATGTATATTTGCCCCTTGTAGGGTTTTTGCTTTTTTGTTTCTTTTTATATTGTGAGCTGGTGTATGTTTTCCTCTGTCAGTACCACGTTTCATGTTTGGGATTCTGTTCTGATATTAGTGCAGTTATAGACAGCTAATATAAAAAAAGGTTGTAACACATGAGGCTCAGGCACTGTTTACATGCCAAGTTTCCCAAAGTCACTACTAAAATCTAGGTGGTTGCTACAAACCTTTGGTGAAAATAATTTTCAGATCCAGTTTTTCTGCTAACTAGAGATTAAAATTTTGCACTGTATTTTCATAGGGCAGAGGGACAGTTTGTCTCCAGAACAAGAAAAATGTTCCCTATTACTTTAAAAGGAAGAGTGTTAGTGGCTATTTACCCATGTATTATTCCTTGATCCTCTCTTATCATGAAATTAAAAATTCCAACCTTAGGTTGGTATCTAACAGTCACCTACATATATTTTGTTCAGGAGTTCAAACAAATTAACAGGTTTTGTCTTATTCTGTTTGTTCTCTCAGGGCATTCTACCTGGACAAGTCGAACTTGCCTCCAAATTCAACATCTAAAGCGGCTTATATAGATAAGGTAAATAAAAATGCTAAGTGCCTAATTAAACTTTGCATGTTACACACTGTGTTATTGTAATCCTTTCCTGAGGCTTTCTTAATTCCATCGAAAAGTTGAATTATTTAAAGCCTGCGGGGGTGGGGGGAGAGCTCTCTCCCAGCATTTTGTTCCACCTGTGTTTTAGGGGTATGTGCTGCCAGTGTAGTTCTGTATGAAAAGGTGTGGCTGGAGGGCATCAAAGTATCTGGGAAAGGGAACCATGGCTTTCCTTCTTCAGTGTGCTTTCAGAGCAATGCAATTGCACCAGGAGCATGTTGGGGGAGAGCAGGTGCAGGCAGAAATTCTTTGTTCTGAAAATTGAAAGCACTATTCCAAATTAAATACTTCTTCAGCATCCTGCTCAGAAGGCTTTCTTCTGAACCTCCTCATTTAGGCTTTTTTCAAATGCCAATGCCTGTCTTTAAACCTCTGTGACTGAGAGATCCCAGGGGCTATGAAAATTCATTTAATGCTGTCTCCTATTGTTCGAGGGTTAATGCCCATATTGCAGCCCAGTAAGGGAAAAAAAAAGTTCCTAGGGTCTTGCCTACACTGACTTCAAAAGTGATTGAGCTACTGTGGCTTGAGAAATACAGCAATCATCAGCTGAGCCCTATGACAGACTAAAATTTTACCTCACTATCATCCAGCATGGGTGTTAGCAGACTGATAGTTCCTGTTTCTTGGATCTGTGCTGGACTGCATGGGCAGGGAGGAGGGGATGTGCCTGTGCCTCTCCTTCCCTGGTGAGTCAGCAGCTTAACTTTCTAAGTGCAGCAGGAGATGTTTAGCTATATGCGGGGGGCTTGTTACCCCTAAACCTGTTCCCTATCTATTGCAGTGAAAAGTTCAAGGGCAAGATAAAAGCATCTCAGAATTCAGATCTGACCAAGGGATGCTAGGTTAAGCTAATGCGCTTACTTTGCAATTGGAGCAAGCTAAGAGTGAGTGCATGATCTTAGTTTGTGGCCATGACTTTTGCTCTGTTCTTCAGAGCTCTGCATTAGTAAATGGCACCAGTTTAATTTAAATGGATGCAAGTTAAAGCAATAGGACCTAAACCAAGTTAAATCTGTTTGTGATCAGGTTTAAATATGCTGATTGTTATAATTGATTTACTTGACCTCTATGCTTTCCAATGAAGTAACCTTCATATAGGAGCAAGTGAGGCGGTCATTTCCCTAATCAGTTAAAACTGTCTTTAGGGAATGAATCTGTCTTTCAAAAGCTGCATTCTTTGAGTAACGGAGGGGTTTGTTGGAATCTTTAAGAGAATGGGGGATTTGGTATTATGAGGTCTGCAAAACCATCTTACTTTCCATTGCTAGACAGCTTTTGAAGGTTCCTCTTCTGAGAGCAGCCTTCCACCTGAAGCTGCCTTCTTTACTAGGTGGATCATTTATTTTCGGTACGGTAATGCTGACGTTATTTTAAGTCCTGCTACAAAGTTAACTGCTCTTGTTTTGTAGTATGTTTTTGTCACTTCTGTTAATTTATATTTTTCCATGTTGTCAGTCAGGATTAGGAGCTAGACATTTGTATAAATAAACGATGGTGTTTTCTTAATGATAAGCTGATTTTCTCAGCGAGTCAATTAACCAGTCTTGGCATCCCTCCTGTATGCACCTACAGTTGTAGGTTGCCTCTTCGTGGTTGTCCTTTTTTGGCAATACCATTAATGGAAATGGCACTGATGGGCCTATTCAGTTAACTGAAATGAAAAACTGCCAATGAAACAGTAAGAATTCAAAAGTTTGAAAAAGTTGGCATAGGTCATGTAACAGAAGACCGTGTGCTCTGTATTTATGTTACGGAATTTGGCTTCGGCTTTCTCAGCCAGCCCTGCCATTCCGTCTGCATCTGTGGTGACCGGCTCTAAAAGCATTTCATGTGCGCTCAGTAGCAAATACTTAAATCTCTTTCTCTTCCTCTCTTGCAGCTGATGAGGCCTCTCAATTGCTTGGATGAACTTTACCGACTGATAGGGTCCTTTATCCGATCCAAGCGCACCGCTGCCTGCGCGTACACGGCGTGCAGTGCTTCCGGAGTTGGGTTGCTTTCAGTGTCTTCTGAGCTCTGTAGCAGGCTTGGAGCTTGTCACATCATTATGTGCAACAGCGGAGTTCACCGGTATGGCAATTTCTTCTCCTCCCTTTGTTTCAGTCGGTCGTTCAGTCACTGCAGGGTGTAGACTGCTGCTTTTTATTTACAGAGAGGTCTTACACTAATCTTAGACTAAATACCTAACAAACTTGAAAGATTTGTGATGGAATTCCAGAATTGGATTTGCAGCGATTGGCAGAAATGAGCAGTACAATTTTGTTTTGTGCAGTTGTAATGGATTATTCCTCACTCAAGTCAGTAAGAGGCAGGAATCTTAATTGCTAAAGCAGAAAAAGGAAGGTTTCCTAGGTGAATAACACACACTATATTAATCTCTTAATACAGGCAAGAAATGCTGAAATTTGTATTTGCTTTGTATGCTAGGGGGAATCGTAGTAGAGCTTGTTTCAAGGAAAAGAAAGAAGAGATACGCATTTTTGCAGGTGTACCTTATGATAATTAGAAGTTCAGCCTGTAGAACAGTTGGTGTGATTAATACAATATCACAAAATGAACGAGCTATAATCAACTGATCTTTGTTGTCAACGCTAAGAGATTTTAATAGACAAATATATATACGACAGTAGCATCATTATAGAACTCTCTAGTACTTAATGGTATTCATCAAAGGCAGCAATATTTTTTTGTTCCAGTTGGGCAGATGACAATTTTTTTGTACATTATACCAAAAAAGCAAAGACTACAGTTGGAAAGGGGGGAAAAAAACCCAACAAACAAAAACTCAAACACAACGAAGAATCTGATACAAAATATCTGCTCTTTTTATAAATATTCCAAACTGTAGATTACAGGTAGCAATATGTTCAAAATATGCTCCTTTGTTTCTGATCTATGCCAATCCGTATTTTAGCAGACTTGGTTACCAGTATATTGTGTTAGAATGATCATTACTTTTTCCTTATTTTAAGTAATGTCCGTTCTTTCAAAGAGCTTTGAGGAGGGGGAAAAAAAAAAAAAAGCCACATAGCTGCAATGCAGATTATCAGGCATGGAAAAAGAGGAAAAGCTCCCTATATAGCCAGCACAATTAAGGTGCATAAAAACAGTGCTTGCCATTTCTTTTAACAGAGTTTGCAGCAGACTATTTGTGTTACTCTCTATCACTGATACAAATGTATATTGCATGCTGTATAATGTACTTGATTTTAGGCAGTAACAGAAAAAGGCTGTATTATTTAATGCTAGTCACTATATCAGACGAAGATGGAAACACTATACAGCATAGACTGACATGAAGTTGTCATTTCAGAAGACCATGAAGCTATACAGCTTTGGCTCTTTATCTTAGTTTCAGTTTCACGTCTTACGTGATCAGAAAAGACTTTGGACTTAGTTCTGCCCAAATTTTTTTATAAAGCTGAAACAGACTACCTCTGGGTTTCATTATGAATTCATGGGTTAAGTTCTGAATTTGCCACTATATTTATGCCAAAAATTCTTACAGTTTACGAATAAAGGCAGAGCAACTTTAATAGCTCCAATAAACTGTTTCCCCACAGTGTGTAGGTCACAAAGTATTCAGAATAATTTGGTGGCTGAGTAAGAGGTGGTATGCTTGATTCTGAACGTGAGCTGTTCGTAGTTGAAAATAAATTATTCATCAAATTTCTGCTCAAAACTAGGGCTAATTGAAAAGTATAAACTCTTAAATGTCTCTATAAGTATATTTACAAAACATGAAGTATTAGAAAACCAACATACTGGATTTCAAGACTATATTATGAGGAGTGGGGTTTAAATGTTTTATGTGTGGGTTTCCACCTAGATCTTAAAGGATTCGTGATCACCTATTTACATAAAGTAAAGATGCAAACCACTTTTCTCTAAAGCATGACTAGTTCTGCTTTACAGCAAGTCCATTTGAGCTTTTCTACGAGATACCATTACTTCACTTGTGCACTTCACTTGTGCATTAATACTGCCTTTGTGGCTACCATCTGTTCAGAGAAAGAAACATCAACTCTTGGCATTATCAGAGACATTTTAAGATAGGCCCTCCAGGAAAAAGGAATGCATTACTTGAGATTTTATAGGTACTCAAAGAGTTTTTGCCCTGAATTTCCTAAAGTTCAGAAGGAAACTCATGAGTTTAGAGCCTGAAAGGGAATCTTGTGCTATTATTGTTTGAAGTGGTAAAAGTTGATGAAGTTTTTTTTTAACAACAGGTTCCTGAAGTTACTGCTGTGCATAGAAACTAGATGGATGAAGAAGTTTTTCCATAGAATTTGAAGTCATGTAAAGTCACTTTGTGTGCCTTTTTCTCTTTCTGGCCTCCGTAGGCCACATCTTTGCAGTCCAGCACTGAGTAGGTGCTGCTTTTTGGCATTCTGAATTTGCCTTTGCCCAGATAGAAAGCTTGTTTTGCCTCCAGCTAGTGGGCTTGCTGGGTGAATTTTGTTCCCGACATTTCTACTGCTAAATTCTGCTGTGGTTTTGTGAACCTGCTCCCCTTGCTGCTCTGCAGGGTGAAGCTGTCTTGCAGCACCATGAAATCCTGCAAGGACAGAAGAGGGAAGAGTAAGATGCTGGATGTGATTGAATCCTGTAGACATAGATGATTTTGCTTGTTGCCTGCAATCTTGAAGGCTTAATTCTTCTGGTTTTTGAAATGTTATTTAATCAGGGCAGATAATCTTGCAAAATAATGCTCTTCGAGTTGTAAGTTAGTTCTTTAGAGTTCAAGCTCCTGATTTTCAGTAGGAGAGGGTATTTATCTCTGGTTGTATTCTGCAGTGTATCTGGCCTTCTGTGTTCTTAGAAACTAAATGCTGTGAAGTGCTTGATTGCCATCAGTTGCAGAGACCCACGTTTTGTAGGCCCAATCCAAGAACTCACAACTGTTTTTTTAACACAATGCTACAGATATTAAATGAGTTGAAAACTGGTATTGTCTATAGATGCTACTAGGTGAGCAGATGGGGGAAAGATGTGAATTGTCCTTGCAGGTTAAACTTTGAAAGTATGTTCTCTTCACTTATTCTTGCTGGGAGAGAATGTCTGAGAGTCTGTGGAAGAGTGCAGGGTGCTCTACTGCTCCTCAGCATCTTTCTTTTGTTCATGGGGAGTGAGAACTGAGCAAACCATTAATCTGTCAGAGTTTAGATATATTTAACAGACTTTAAACAAAATATGTGTGAACCTTCCCTCACACGATTTATCTGTCTCTTCCTAAACTGACTGGCGAGCCCTTTCTGTATCTTCTCAAGGCAGGTGTCATGGATTGACAGGGGGCGGGGGGGAGGTCTGCCACCCCTCCTTCTAACCAGAAGCGAATTCCAGATAGCTGGGGAGGGAGGTGCTGGATGGCAGTCCAATGCAGAAGAGGCCAAGAACTATGAAACAGCAGCTTTGTCTGCTTTGACAGTGATTGCTGATCTCTGGATCAGCAGTGTCTTGGTTTCTGACTTCTCTGTGATCCATATTAAATTGCTTTTTACACTGCACTAGGCTAAAACAGCTTGGCAGAGTTCATATTTTCATGCCTATATCCAAGATAATGCTGGGGATTTTGAATTGCGGGTGATTGCTTTGCTTTGATTTTTATTATGACAATATGTTTACCAATTTACATTAGAGCCTGAAATCCTGTATCTATTTCAGACAGCAGTTCTTTTCAAATATATTTCGAACACAAGAAAAACAAGGATGGGGAAAAATAAGTCCCTTTAACCTTCACTGTCCTAAGTGACATGTGAATACTACAAAGTCCCCTGGGATTATCATGAGTGAACATGCCTTGTTGATCAACATCATGAACAGAGCTCTATATTAGTCCGAGAAATCAATAGTTTGCATTTCTATTTTCCCTTTTTTATCATCCATAATTATATTTCTGCCTGCCAGTCAGCTGTCACCCTGTAAACAGTGCTCTGCTTTCTTTACTTCTGTTCGTTCTGTTTGAAGTTGTAATCACTCTGTACAAATGTAGGTGATGAAAGGCACTTCTCAATTTTATTGAATCATGATGCTAGCTCCTGCTTGAGGGAGAAGAGCGAGGCTGCACTGCACAGACATGCCCTAGCCTCTTTCCATGCCAAAATGAAATTAGGTGCAGCAGCTGCAGAAGTCTATTCAGGGACCATAGGCCTTACAGGCTCAAAGGAATCATTTAAAGCATCCAAATGAAACAAATCCCAAGTTTATTTAAAATTTTGCATTTCCTGGCGGATTGAGAGAAAATAAGTCTTTTGTAATCTTGATGAACCCCAGAAAAATCACTGTCTTATTTTCTTTTCTGAATTTTAATTTCCCCTCCAGAAAGTCTTTCCTTAATGTTACCATCCCTCGAGCAGTGGGGTTCTGGCTGGCAGACACTGGGCTGAGCGATGAGGCAGGTTTTGCCAAGGGTTGATTATGCTGTCTCTTGGAGCTGGCACGGCTCCTGCAGTCCAGCTAACCTGCTCCATCTTCCGTGTAGCAAAGCAGAGTAACACCATAAGCTGTCCATCACAGCCAGCTGCCTTTCTGTGAATTGAAGGAAACAAGGTGAAATATAGGGACTCTGAATTTATATTTTAGACATTCTATCATCGGAATTCCTCTTTTTAGATTATTTTGGTAATTTTTTGGTAGGAATTTAGTTCTGAGCTCAATGACTTTGTGCTACCAAAAAAAAAAAAGTTTCTTTGAAGTTTTGCAGCTGTGTTTAGGCTGGCTATTAGCTCCACAGTAAGGAGGCTTTCTGGGGTCTATGGGACTGCTTTCAGGAGGCAGGTCAGCACAGGCTGAAAAACTAATCCTTGCTCCTCTCCAGCCTTCTGGTCTAAACTGTGCTTTTAGTCCTGCTGCCTTCCCAGTTAGTCAAGATTCCCTTCTTTTTTAAATGGCAGTTTCTTTACATCTGTCTACAATTAGGGTGGTTTTGTGATACTTTACCTACTGAGGCATAAACAGACTTTCATTTTCGTAAAATAATTTAGGATAGTAGGGTGTCTCATTCTGTGTTGGTTACTATTTGAAAACAGGTTTGTAATTGTTAAATATGCAAAAATTTGTCTTAAGACAGCACAAATAGGTTGTTTCTACAGTAATGATCGTTTTAGTTTGATCTGTATTTGCCTTTCATGGGCAACCTGGTACATTTTTGCTTTGTTATCTCTAATACGTATGTGAAGGACTATAGTCTTAGAGTTCTCCTGCATGTTTTAAATTCTGAGACACTATTTCATTTAAAATGCAGTTTGAAAATGCAGAGAAGTGCATAAAATGCACTGAGACAGATAAGATGGATCTACGTTGTTACTAGCATGGATTTCAAGGTGTTCTTTTTTTCTGTTTGGATTCCTTTTAACATTATGGACATTTAGTAGCAGGGTTGACACACAACTCAATCACCTTGCTCTGTAGAATCATCCTCTCACGCTTCAGTTCCTGCAGTATTGCCTTATCTGCAGTCCAGGTCTGTGGGAGAATCTGATTCTTCCTTACAAAAACTGCTACATTACAACAAAAATAGAATAGATCCTCTCGAATAATCTAAAACAAAAAACTTATCCAAATCTTCTTTAATTTTTGAGGTGGAAGAGAATAACCCGAATAACTGAATAACCTGAACTATTACAAGATGGGATGTAAATTGCAATTTTCCAGCAGATTTACTTGCCTGCTTACATGGGAAGGAGCCTTTAATGTGAAAGACTTTCTGTGCAGAACAAGACATATTGGCTGAAGCTAAGTTTTCAGCTGACTTTAGATTTTTTTTGTTTGTTTTTGCAAGTATGACTGAGAATGAGCAAACAAAAGGCATGGGATACTTTGATTCATTCGGAAACGCTGTTCTTTCCTCAAACAAAAAATATTTAATGGTGGAAGTGCCTCCTTGCGACATTTCCAGCTGATTAAAGGTCACAAGATCTTACAGGAAGGATGTGAAAAGATGCTCTGTGGAGTTTTTTAACAATAACAGAAGATGTACAGTGAAAAGAAGTGCTGCTTTTTTTTTTTTTTCATTATTCTTGAAAAGCTCTCTGTTTTAAAAAAGAATAGTTATGCTTTGTATCTGGAAATAGATTGGATAATAGTAATCTTCCAAATAAACTACAGGAAAAAATCATCACCTCCTGCATGTTTCATGCTTCAGGATTAAAAATTACTAATATTGAATCTAATGAATCTGATTAAAACTATATTTGTAAACTACAAAAGAAGTCATTAACCAAGGCTAGGTCTGAAATATGGCTAATGTAATAAACCTCCCAAGACTGATTCTCTAGCTTGGTAAGTTCATGCCACCTACTTCAACAAGTCAGAAATCTGTTGGTAACTTGTGTTTGACAATACCTGGTAGAGCTGGGTTTGACTATCCTGTTGTAGGATGGTGAATGTATACCTGATGTAGGAGTTGGGATGTATTTATTTTGAGGTTTGCACAACAACGTAACCACAGTGGTGCCCCTTTGAAGGAAACCTGTGCATGCTGATGCTTCATGGATAAGAGGCAAAAGTCCCCTTAACCAGAGACTATCCTTTTCTGTGTGGTGTTGTAGTATCTTCCACAGATAGTCGCTTTTTGAAGCATTGTTTATGATTACTGAGCCATCGTAATGGAATAAATATATTTTATGTGCAGAGTAGTAGCTTGCTATACGTTGGCAAAAAATATCAGAAGTTTTGGACTAACCTTCAGTGGATGGGTTCAATCCAAGGCTGATTTTAAAGTAATGGTCTTCCCGCACTGGGAACATCTTAGCTTCACAGAGGTTCATAAAGGGACTGAAGCTAAGTCCTCAACTCCAGTACTGTTTTATTGTAATCATAAAACACAATATTGTAGTTTAATGTACGAACTTCTTGCTCATTTTCTTTCTAATACCTGTTGGCTGGCCCAGCTTCCTTCTCCTTGCAAGATGAAATTCTGTTCAGCAGAGTTTCAGTATATGGGCATAGAGAATGCAAACTTCAATTTTACTTGCATGGAGACATTCCCACAATGGGAACAGCTTAGAAATTGTGGGAGAGTCTTGAGTTAGGCCTGTCTATACTTACGCTTATTTCTTACAGTCCTGAACAACATTTTCCCTCCTTTTTAAGTTCATCATGACCTATTTTCTTCTTTGGGTTACTCATCAGAATCAATACATATTACCCAGGCATCACTAGCAATTATAGAGAAATACCCCCAAAATTTTTTACCCCAAAGTGACTTTCTTTAGTACTAAATACACTGACATAAATAATAGCTGCTCTATAAGCATTAATTTAAATGCCAGCAGAAACAAATGAATATTTAATAGTGTAATTGGTTTAAAAGGTGGTCAAATGTAGGTATGAATAGCTTACAATGTATGAAAAGAAAAGGAATTAAAATAATAACAATGGCATTAAATGACATGTTGAATAGCTTTAATTAGACTAAGCATACATGCATCCTTTTCATATTTTTTTCTCATTCACATAGCCAGAACATAATTCATTTCGACATCTCTGACTGTGGTAACTACTAAAGCAATTTGTTTCACCTCATCTTTTCTATTCAGGGCATTTTTCTAAGGGATGTTGTGATGCATCTTTGGATGTAGGGTGGTTGGAATCCTAATTGAAACCTGAGAATTAGTTGAATGATTTAGATTCTTTTTACTCTGGTAACATAGATACACAGTTCACTGAGTGGCAGCTCTGGAGGTAGTGTACATGAAGTCAAATTATTTTTCCTTGCAGGTGACATTAAACAAGCTGTCACGAAATAATCCATTTCCTAGAAAATTTGAATCTGTTTTCCTCTTCTACAACTCCATTTTTCAGTGTAGATGTATGTCTATCCAGCTGATTTGCTGCCCTTTAGACAAAAATCACATCCAGTCAGACACAAATGGACTATTGGTGATAGAAAATGACTTAACCTCTTTTGTTCAGGATGGTCTGATCCAGAAGATGTTTGAAAGTTTGTATTTAATCTTCCCATCAATACTGTCATGACTGATGGGGGACTGGGGATAGCAGGCAGGGGCTGGGAGCAGCTGCAGCCCCTTCTGTTTCTTGGAAACCAAATGGGTGAAATGAGGAATTCTCAGCCCAGTTGTGCTGGGAAAGCCAAATGTCTGCTGCCTTGCTGCTGTAATCTGTCAAGGCAGGGAATTTGCGATTCCAGCTGACATAAATTCTGAGATGATGAATTTGGGTCTTTTGGTTTTCTGGCATAAAAGAAGGGATGAGAGGAAAATAGAGGAGTGAGAACAGATTTTTATTTGTTTATGCTGTAAAATATATGGATTTGGGAATTATGCTTCCCATAACAGAATGTTATGAGAGCATTGAAGGAGTTTTTCCCCTAATATTTTCCTTGTTTGGTTTGTCTGGACTGATTGCATCCAAATGACCAGATACTTCCAGTGGTCAGAACTGCTTCCAAATTGCTTTGTAAGCTGTAATACCATCTGCTTATCAGCTCTCAAAATGGGGGAGAAGGGTGGGTTATTACATACTGCACAGAGCTGCTGACAATCCTCAATACTGAACCTTGTTCAGACCACTGGAACAGCCTTACCATATGAGGAATTCCCAGCTTTCATATTGTTTCATCAAATTGTACAAGTTGTATTGGTTTAAATTAGCATTTGGTTCATCTCTCTGTGCTTGGCAGCCCTATTGCTGAGGTACTTTCAATTATGACTTTTCCACGTTACCGTTTGATGTTTTGTGTGTGTGGTTGTTTCTTTCACGGCTGATTTCCAGGATAGTTTGATTTGTGATAAGGAAAATGTAGTAATTCAAAAAATATATTTGAAGAGTTGGAAGAAAGCACCAGCATGTAAATACAGGTTTACCAGTAAGTCAGTTCAGCATAGCACTGTGGAAGGTTTATATGATCAGTTTTATTAGAGGGTATCATCTCACTGATTCGGTATTCAAAATGAAGCTATTTGAATGTTGTTGGGTTTTACATTTAGGAAGTAGTAACCTTATTTCATAATTACATGATGAAAGCCATAAACAACCATATATATTTTATTCTGCCATTCATAAGACCTTTTACATGCCTCAGAATAAACACAAAAAAATAGAATAGAATATTTCAGTTTTAAAGGACCTATGATCATCTAGTCTGCCTGTCTGACCACTTCAGAGCTGACCAAAAGTTAAAGTGTGTTATTAAGGGCTTGGGGTATTGACCACCTCTCTAGGAAGCCTGTTTCAGGGTTTGACCACCCTCTGGATAAAGAAATGTTTCCTACTGTCCTGTCTAAAAAAAAATCTAGCAATATTAAATTGCATCTCTAATGACATATTGTATTGAAATTAAATCATGCCACTGATCCTGTTTTAACATTTTTAACATACTTTCAAAGGTAAAAAATGTGGGGTTTTTTTTAAAAAGAAACAGTATATGTATCTAACTAGCATTACTGTAGGACTTAACCTCAAATGTAAAACATTTCATTAAAGAGATGTGATAATAGTTAACATCATCACTGCTGTCATCTTGAATGTCTTGACTACTGATTTCCTAGGATATGTTAAAAATTTTATGTTTAGAATTACTGGGGGTTTTTTGCACTGAGTTGAGATCTTCAATTTAGTCTGTTTATATGTTTCAGGACTATACTGTAGTTGTTGCCTACTTCCATAGTAGCCTATTAAAGAAATGTTCATCATGCTATCTTACTCTTTGTCTCTGCGTTTCCCATTCTGATTATGTCTTTATCTACACACTTGGCAACCTTATTTCTGAATCACAGTTGGCATTGTCAAAATGTAGACATCATAATGTCCATGCTCACCAGCCATTTCATCAGGTTTTGCTTAGGGAGCGGTTTGGCAGTCTTTTCCAATCACAAGATTAGTGTTTGCACCTAATTCTTCAAGCTGTCCTTCATTTAGGAGGTTCTTTTGTTAGTTTTGATTCACACATGCAGAATATGATTTTTCTGTTCTTTCAGTCTTTTGGGTTTCAGGAAGATGGGATTTATGGGAAAGTTTGCTCAGTAACTGGTTTGTTGAAAGCTGTACTTCGAGCCCATTAACCTCTATTACACCTACAGAGAGAATTTTTGCCCTTTTTCTCTAGCTTAGATTACACCTGTCAAATTAGATTTCAGATACTTTTGCTTTTTCCCATTGTGAATGGGTCAAGGCTTCCTTTGCAGTTTGTTCTTGAGGGTTAGATGTTTAGATTTTGGTGCTGGCAAATGTTATGAACATGTATGTCATTTGTGCAATATTTCACCTTTCAAAGACAAGATGAAAACACAGTGTTTAGAATTTCTAGTCTAATATTTAACTATTACGCACCGTAATCAAACATATAACGTAAAAGATCAATAGATTTTTGCTTCAAGTTAACTCTGAGGTCAGTGTATACAAGAAACTGGGGAATAAAATTTATTTCATTACCAAGCAAAATCACTTAGCTTATAAATTTTTAATGAAAGGCCATAAATAAAGCTACAGATCAAATTTAATATCTTCTACACTCACTACTGTGAAAATTTTTACAGTCCATAAATTTACTTAAGCGGTATTTAAAACGTGTCAGGGTTTTTTTTTTTTTCAGTAAGAAAATAAGCGCAGACACATTTTTCCTCCTACAGATCTTCTGCTCGGCAAGATGAGTGATTGAAACATATTGTCTATTCTGTCTGCATAATATAAGCTATGCAGAATCTTTTGGTCAGGATTTTGCCAAAAGGCTACTCAAAAGTATGTTTTAACCATGTGTCTTAGTTTTATTATTTGAACTTGAAATACCCAGCTTTTGTCAGATTCTGCTGACGTAGGACCATTTCTCTATACCTCATCTTTCTGGTTGAAGAGACTTGATTATCGCAGTACTTTGGTTGTGAACAGCAAAACCATCCAGCAGCTCAGTGGTACAGAATGCAGCCACTCTCACCTCTTGGATGATAGCAGCCCTCAAATGTGTTGGGCTTTTCAAAATGTACCTGTTTTCTCTTTGGGTTTGTTGCCTTTATCTGTGAGTCTTCTACAGCTTTGGTCTTGACTGTATGAGAAACCATCTATCCATCCTTGTTTTCACTGTGACAACTGAAATTAAATGGCATGTCCGAAATGACTTTCCCTACTGCTTCTTGTCTGGTGTCATGACAGGTTGTCCTACAGAAAGATCTTTAGCTCTGAAACTTTCCTGGTTGCTCTCACAAAGCTATTATGGCCTTTTCATTAGGATGTGGTACCATGATCAGTTTTTGTCCTCAAGTATTTACTTGAAAAAAGATTGGTGAAGTAGGAGAGGACAGAAGGAATGCTCTATTTATTTATTTTATTTTTTGAAAGGGGGAAATGTCTCTTCATTTGGACTGAACTGCACCATGAGAATAACCAAGCTAAATTAATGCCAAGAGGTCAGGATCCTGGTACCAAAGCTAGGGCATACATTAACAGTGGAGGGTGAGAGGTAACGTGCAGAAACCACCTGGAAGGGGATTTATACAATTACAAAAATTCTCCTCCTTGGGTTGTCACTCTCTCATGCCCTTGCCAAGCCATGTTGGGTTGTGATTTTTGGGTTTGGTTGGTTAGTTGGGTTTTTTAAAACAACAGCAAAAAAGGCAAATGCATTTGGTTGTAAGTCAGCGGGAACACTTGTTATACTCAAAATCTTTCTACTTGAGAAACAGTTTAGTGTCCAGGCTTATGCCTGCGTGGGTGGGGGAGGGATAGGAGGCAGGTCTACTATGTAATCTTTTTGTTTATAACTTTAAAAAAAAAAAAAGCTAATTGACCTAAAAGGAATTATTTTAAGCAAATGGGCTGCCAGCAGCTAGCTGACTTCTGTCTTCCATTGCAGCTGCACTCTGAGTGTTACCCTGGAGCAGGCCATCATCCTGGCTCGGAGCCATGGGCTACCTCCTCGCTATATCATGCAAGCTACTGATGTCATGCGCAAGCAGGTAAGATGCTCACTATGGGTAAGATCTTGACATTTCCTAGTAAGATGTGTTATCGTCAAACAGGAATGACTTGACCAAGCATTTTTTAACTTCCATCTTAATGTTGTGTAATATCTGTGTGAGTTTTCCTATTTTGGGTATTTTGCTGGTTTTTTTAGTTCTCTTCCTTCATTGTTGACTGAAAGGTGTTTGGTTTTTTTCTTATTTTTTTTTTTTTTTAAATAACAGAACAGGCTGTTTTTAAACAGATGCTTGCTTTCTCTGTATGTGTAAATGGATCATAATTTCTACAGGGCTATGATGTTACTGAATGATTTTTGTATGGTAACTGCTGTGGCATTGCTTTACATCAGAATAGCCTGAGTAAGACAATCTTTATTTTAATATACAATCCATAAAAACAACTTAAGATTATTAACCATTGTTAATAAAAAGTGACTCATGTACTGAATGAAGGGGAAGTGTAGGAAGGAAGGGGAGAAATAAATACCATGGTTCTTAACTTTCCAGGCAAGATTCCCAAGTACAATGTGCTTATTTTTAAATAGTGTTTTTCACTCTTTGTTCATAACAGAACATGAGGATTTAGAGGCTGTTGTGGATAGATAACCACCTCAACATGACCTCTTAGTGCTAAGATATGACAAAAAATGCTGGATTAAAAGGCAAAATTAATTGAAAATGGGGGATATACTCTACTGTATTGGCACAACTTTCCCTGGAATATCTTGTTATCAGATAAATGCTTTCAAAAGGATGTTTGGAATCTTGGAAGGAGTTCAAAGGAGGAGCACGAATGATCCAGGGGTTGTTAGACAAGGCTTATGAAGTGAAGATTAAAGAGCTCAACCTATTTAGTTGATCAAAGAGAGGTTGAGCGGGGGCTTAATCACTCTGTGTGCATATGGAACGTATATCCCAGCCTGTGGTAGCTTTCAAACTTATGACAAAAGCATAAACAAGATACAGGATGCACTCAATCTTTAAGTGAAAAAAAAAGATAATTAAATATTGGAACAATTAATCACAGATAAGACAAGATTCATAATTTCTGGGGTTTAATTTGCATCTAATTTTATTATTTTCATTAATTCTGCTTCATATTCTGTGCAGCAATCACATTTTAGTTATGAAAATGATTAAACAGGTATACTTTACTTCTAACTTGCCATAGATAAAAATACACACATGCTAGATCAAACCTTTAGCCCGTTAAAGCAAATCTGTAGATATTCTCAAGCCGTAGATTCTGTTCAATTATATGTAAGTGCTGCTGCCTAACATGGATACATCAGAGTAACGAGTCTCATTCCTTTTCATATTGGACTTTCACTTTATTTTGTGCATAAATTAAGTTTTTGTGGTGAATAAATGCCCTCAGGGTTCTTGAATCAGATCATGTAGGTCTGCTAGGAATTACAGCTTTAAGTTGACTTGAAAAGAAAGCTACTGCTCTGTAAGAATAGACTTGCATGTATCGGTTGATATGTCTGCTCCTGAAGTTCTAGACAAAAGGTAGATCTGGGTATTTTGCAGTCAAAAAGCCATGGACATAGAGTTTTGCGTATGTCCACTTGCAGGGTGTATTCTGTCAAGGGGCACATTTTCAATGTACAGTTCTAGGCCATTTTCAAAAATTCTGATTCATTTGTGGATCGTCCACAGTTTTTTAAATGAAGATGAAAAACAAAATGAAAGTAACTTGCATCGTTTTGAGCAGCTGTAACTGTACTTGCTCAAACAGAGATGTAGAAAGAAGCCTGCAGTGGGGCTACATTCTCTGAAGTAAAACAGCAGGTGATCAATAGCTGTTAAGGATACCAATATCTCGATACCACCCACGGACATTCCAAAAAAGTCTGCTAGTATATCAAGCCAGACTTTTTTCACACACTCTCCCTCTTACAGGAAACCACTATGGCATTTAATAGAGTAATAATCTTTTGTTGTCATTTTAAATCAGTCTTGGAGTTCTGTATTATAAATACAGCTCTCCACTATATTCTAAATGTTTTGGAGTAATTTCAGCAATGCACTATGGTATTTTCTAGAAACCTGTTCCAGATTTAGTGTTTAAGGTGTCTGCAGGATTTAACTGTTAGGAGCGTAATGCAGGCCATAAAACTTGGAGAGGAAAAAAAGAAAGCTTCTTGGGGTTTGATGCAGAACATTTAGTTAAGGGCAATACATGCACCTTTTTCCTGGCTTAATATAAAAACCTCCCCAAACCCAAATAAAAACTTTGTTAGCACATTTATACCCTGAATCTTTTGTGGAATAAAGAGATTAGCCACAGGGAGGTGCAAATGAAAGGACATGTATTCCATGTGTTGTTCTGGAGAAGCCAGCAATGTTAGCTCCTAGCAGCATCAGCTTTCCACACAGGGAAAGTGTCTCTACTCAAAGCTGATATCTCTTCCAGCTTGGGAGAGATTCCAGTACTGAATACCTGGAGACAGCTGACTGAATGGATGACCTCAGGAAGCGGTTTTTTTTTTTCTTTTAAATTGAATGAGGTCCTGATCATGTTTAACAAGACTCATAATAGCCCTGACTGTATTGTTGGAATAATTTTCAAAGTAATTACCCTGTCAGTTATTATTAGGTATTTGCAAGCACCTGTTCTGCGAGAACTAAAGAAAAGAGACCAACTTGTGAGAGTTGGTGGTGTGGTTTAACCCCAGCTGGCAACTCAGCCCCACACAGCCGCTCACACACTCCCCCCAGTGGGACAGGGGAGAGAATCAGAAGAGTGAAAGTGAGAAAATTCATGGGTTGAGAGGAAGATGGTTTAATATGGAGAGCAGAAGCTGCGCACGCAAGCAAAGCAAAGCAAGGAATTCATTCCCTACTTCCCATAGGCAGGCAGGTGTTCAGCCATCCCCAGGAAAGCAGGGCTCCATCACGCGTAACGGTGACTTGGGAAGACAAACACCGGAACTCCGAACGTCCCCCACTTCCTTCTTCTTCCCCCAGCTTTATATGCTGAGCATGATGTCATGTGGTATGGGATAGCTCTTTGGTCAGTTGGGGTCAGCTGTCCTGGCTGTGCCCCCTCCTGGCTTCTTGTGCACTTTCAGAGCATGGGAAGCTGAAAAGTCCTTGGTGCTGTTTAAGCACTGTTCAGCAATAAGGAAAGCATCTCTGTACTCTCAACACTATTTTCAGCACAAATCCAAAACGCAGCCCTGTAGTAGCTACTGTGAAGAAAATTAACTATCCCAGCCAAACCCAGCACAGTTGGTATGAACCTCAGTCTGTGGGATGGTTTTAGTTAAATGGTTTCTGTTTTTCATCTGCTAATCCAGTGTAGATTGAATTTTTTAAAATAAAATTTTTGACGAAATGTCCCAAGTATATTTTAGTAACTTTATTTACTCATGTGTATTTATTCGTGTAAACATCTGCACCCACAAAATACTATGTAAAGCATCTTCAGGATGCAGCAAAGTGTGGAGATGACAGTGGCCTAGGAAAGGAGCTGCAGCAGGGCACAGGGCTCTGACGAAGGAAGGTAACTAAAAAGCTGATAAACAGAAAAGGCTAGGAGAGAATTTGTGTTTTCTTTTAAGTGAGTAATCATTTTTCCATGTCTTTTCATGAGTATAGTAACAGCACTGGATTTTGAATAATTCTCGTAAGAACTGTACTGATTTAGAGCTCTTTGAGCAGGGCATAAAGAGAATCTGTTTTCTTTATGTGACTGGTTCTTGCTATCCTTAAATTAGTGTGTAGCTTGAAAATAAACCTATCGCTTTTTTTCTCATGGCAGTGAGAATACTAGTTCATATGAGAGTCCAGATTGATGGTGGTGTCTCCTCAGAGCTGCCAGCATCTTTCACCAGTGCTCTCACTGGCAGTACTGGTATGCCGAGGGAAGCATTTCAGAGTCGTGTAGCCCAACTATCCCTTATGCCTATGTTAGATGAACAGTGTCAATATTTACATTGCTATAGCTTTAAGAATTATATTGGAGAAGTATAAATTAGCAGTACATTGAAATAGAAATAGTATAATGGTGGTCAGTGGAGACAGAGAGTTGTCATGTAGCAAGTTGCTAGTAATTCTTGGGGGCTTTTCCTTAAAATAAGTAAGAATCTGGTGGTTGTAAGTAAGGTCTAATTTGTTTTCCTGCTAAACAATAAATTACACGGTTCTATAAAGCTAGACTCCTTCTTAAATCAATGCATTTGATTTATTATGTGAGCAAGATACTAAAATTAATTTGTCTAGTGAGTGATGCAAGTAAAAATAGGCTGGTTGTGTTCTCAGAGGTAGTCACAGCACTGACGTTCAGGATCTACATGTGATTAATTTAGATAGTTTTCCCGTGATATGTATATTCTGGCTCTCAGTTACGTTAATCATATGCCAATCTCAGCAGTCTGTCATGGTGGGGTTTCTTTAGTATGATAAAATTGTAGAATATGGCTCTGAGGAAAGGATGCTGAAGGTGATAAAGGTCTGGACTGAGCATGTCTAACTTTGTAACCAACACCCGATCAGCTATCCTTATGTAATTCAAAACTTTGTGCGCTTGTCGTATCTGTTCTTAAACCTCCAGCAGTGGCAACTCCCGCACAGTGCGTCCTAAGTGGTCTGTTCCACCGTTTTCTTAACCTCATTTGAGTTTGTTTTTTTTTTTTCTTTTTTTTTTTTTTCCCTTCAGTTTAAGTCTTCTGTTTTCTGTACAGTTTACTGTAGACTTAGAGAACAGATTTTACTCTCCTTTTAGCAGCAGACTTTTAGTATTTTGAATGTTTCCAGAGATGGGGCATTTACAACCTTTCTTGGCAACCTGTTCCAGTGTTTCACCACACCCATTGTAAAAAATTTCTTCCTTATATCTAGTCTGAATGTACCCTCTTTTAGTTTAAAACCATTCCCCCTTGTCCTGTTGCTACAGGCACTACTAAAAAGTCTGTCCCCAATTTGATTATCATTTCCCCGATAAGCCATCCCTTTTGTAGATAGAAGAACATAACTACATCTGGTCTTTCTTTTTTTCAGTTGTGCTTTCTTACCTTGTCATTCTCCCTATTCTCTGAACTCTTTTCATAGAATCATAGAATGTTTTGGGTTGGAAGGGACTTTTAGAGGTCATCTAGTCCACACCCCCTGCAGTGAGCAGAGACATCTTCAACTACATCAGGTTGCTCAGAGCCCCATCCAACTTGATCTTAAATATTTCCAGGGATGGGGCATCTACCACTTCTCTGGGCAACCTGTGCCAGTGTTTCACCACCCTCATTGTAAAAAATTTCTTCCTTATGCCTAGCCTGAATCTACCCTCTTCTAGTTTAAAACCTTTACCTCTTGTCCTGTGAGTGAGGCTCAGCTAGGTGTGCCTCAAGGCTTGTGAATATCAGTGAGGATTTGCATGTCCAGTGCTGGTGGGACCTTAGAGGTTTGGACTCAGCTGCAAGTATAAAGGTTATTTGGAGAAATCAGAGGTTGGGGCTGGGCAAGTGGCCCCACTTTTTTCTGTGTATGCTGAGAGTTAAACGCTAAATATTCAAGCAGTTTGATATGGGTTTGAGAGGATAACAAAAAGTCCCTCTTGGCAGGGCTGCTCTCGATCCTTTCTTCCCCCAGCCTGTATTGATACTGGGGGTTGCCCTGACCCAGGTGCAGGACCTTGCACTTGGCCTTGTTGAACATCATGAGGTTCACACAGGCCCACCTCTCCAGCTTGTCCAGTTCTCTTTGGATGACATCCCATCCTTCTGGCAAGTTTTTATTAAAGATGAAAAGTAACTATGAAGAATTACAAAAGGATCTTGCAGGACTTCATGATTGAGCAATTAAATGGCGGGCAAAAATCAGTGTAGGTAACTCTTAAGTGATGCACACAGGGGAAGAAACAAACCCTAAACTCACATTCAAAATAATTGACTGTGAGCTTGCCATTACATCTCATTTTCAAGACCTCAGGATATGACAGAAAACATCAGCTCAATTATTTGATTATTAGCTCAGCTATCAATTTGATTGATAGCTCAGCTATTAGTAAAGCAAATCAAAAGTTACAATTGTTTAGGCAAGGATAGATGACAAAGTAGGAATCATGCTGTCATGACCCTTCATTTTGAACTATCTGATGTTCTGATCCCTTCCATAAGGATATAGCATAATGGAAAAGGTTCAGAGAAGATCAGAAAAAATGATCAACAGTTGGGAATGGTTTATGAACAGACAGACAAAATAATTTATGATTGTTCAGCTTTCATGAGTGAAGGAGAATATGACAGAGGTTTAAAGGACATGTGGCATGGATAGGGACTGGCCATTGTCCTCACCAGTGCAGAACTAAAGGCGTCAAATTAAAGTGGCAGATTCAAACCAAATTGAAATAGTTGTTCTTGACACAACAAGCTAAGACTGTACTCAAGATGTGGATCTCCTTCCACAAGTAGATTAGTGATGTGAAGTTATTAATGGGTTCAAGATCAGGTGGGAATGAAGAGAAGAGAATCACTGAAATCGATTAAATACATAGTCGCTGCTGAACAGAAGAAGTATTGAGTGACTAAGGATTGAATTCTGGAGGAGTTCCTGGGGAAAGTCATGTTTGTTGTGGTCTGCAGTCATGTGCTTTTTGTCGGAGACAAGCTTACTGAGCTAGATACAAAGCTAGTAAAATCACTTTTATATTCTGCCTTCAGTTTGTAGGCACTCTAGTTATTTTTCTCTATCTTTACCACTATTTTTTTTCCTAAAAGCAATGTAAGGACACAGTATTTTTTTGTGGCATGTGTTGATTTACATACACTCTGAGAACCTACCTGTGTGCAACCAGCCAGCCTTTTTCATCTTTTGTTTGAGCCCATAACAGTGAACTAACACCTTCTCAATTACCTGAGTACCAGATTTCAGTCAAATGCAAGGTCTAGTCTTACTCTACGTATTGAATCAATTATATCTCACTTCTACATCATGTTCAGTCGCCTTTGCAGCTCTGTTTGGAATGTAAATTATCTTTGATGTTTTACACCAATCTAAGATCTCACTTTAAGAATTCTGAGATTATATATTTTTGTTCTCTGTTATTTTGTCCTAAATTTAGGTAGTGCAGAAGGAGAAATAAAGGGAGAGTCGGTGTATTTATTATAGACAGAACAAGTCGTTTCCATCTCCTTTAAGATGTTAGAAAACATAAAGAGACTGTAAATCTAACAGATGTGTCTTTATGATGACTGCTTTACATTAATAAAACTGCACTTCAAAAGCTTGACCTCATCATTTAAAAATGAATTTTACTAAGTTCTTTCATATGTCTAAGCTAGTTTGTTTGCAGAAGAGTCTGCATTTTTCACTATCGTGGTATACGACCATTATGCGTGTTTTATCAAATTCCTCCTTACTGGATGAGTCAGGGAGACAAAAGGACATTCATTCTTGGTTTCCAAAGGATCAACTGAGGTACAGAGAGACCAGCTTTTCTAGTTGACCCTGCCTTAAGCAGGGGTGTTGGACTAAAGAGTCTCGGGAGGTCCCTTCCAACCCAATTTTTTTGTGATTCTGTGATTATAAAGGAAGATCAGGACCTGCATTTTTCTAATTCTAGTTTAGTGCCTCAATTTAGGCCATTTTTCTAGATTTAACTAGAAAGCTATTCATAGGAAATAATCTGCAATATTTGTTTGTTCAGAAGTTTATAGAAAATAAGTGACATTTCAGAAGATAACTTTGTTATCCTTGCCTTCTACAAAGAACAGTGACAAAAATCAAACAAATTGAAACAAGATGGATTTGGATTGTTTTAAACCTTAAATGTTAAATTTTTATGAAGATTTTTATGTAGTAAGATATATATGTACACATTTAATGACAAGTGGAAAGATTTTTGTCTTTCCTGCGTATTTTTTAAGTTGAGAATTAATGCTTTAACTTGTTCCCCACCTTAGAAGAGGAGAGTTGCTTTGGGATACAGAGCATATGGATGAATTAATTATAATCAATAGTCATGTTCAGCTACAAAGCTCAGAAAACTTTCTAACTTGTGTTGAAATAAATGAAGCAAAATTGTTGTTTTTCTTTCACAGGGTGCAAGAGTACAAAACACAGCCAAGAATTTAGGAGTGAGGGATCGAACGCCACAGTCTGTCCCAAGGTAACTGAGTGTTTGTGTCCCAGACCATGATTTGGTCTGGTTTGTGCCAAATTCTGACCTAGCTGCTCAAAAGCTCACGGTAAACATTGACTGTACTGTGCACTAGCTGGTAAGATTTGGCTTTTAATATCCATAGAATCAATTACGTTCATAGCCATACAATTTTAATTAAAGTAATTAGTTGCAGAAGTTCAGCACTTTAAAATGTGCCCTTTTTTGAAAACTGAAACCTAGTTCATGTTAATTATGAAAACACTGGAGTAAGTTCTTCATTGCTTGTGATGTTTAGTGGTTTGGGGGAAATATTCGTAACTAAATCCATACCCCATTTTAATGAAATACTGTAGTGTAATATCTCAGCAAAATCATGTTCTAGTTGCTTTTAGAGATGATGTAGACTTTCTTTGTCTCTTTCTGAAACATCCATTAGAATGAAAAATGCGACTGTTCTATATTTATCCAGCTTTTTAATGCTGTGATGGATTGCAGGTACCTGAAATGTTTCTTAACGAGCTCAATACTTATAAATGAAAATAACCAAACAGCAATGTTCTTCATTTTAACTTAAAGTGGCTTTATTAATCCAGCTCTAATTTAAACTTTTTTTTTAACCAATTTAGAAAATAATGGGTTTTTGTTGACTAATGATAACGCATTGAATGAGCTAAACAGATACGTGGAATATATAACAGACCCACTGTGGTGTTTAAATTGCAATGAAGAAACAGTGAATTAGTAATACCTGATAGAGGTGACTGTGTAAATGAACCCATACAGTATCCATAGCCTCACAGACAGACTTGTCTTCTGGGTTCTGACCAGTAAGACCCAGGAACTTTTTCTTATGCAATTTGCTCCCCTTTTCTCAGGTGTCCCAGTTTCTCCCAGTAGGGAATCAGGCTAGTGCTCGTACTTTGTTGGTAACAAATCACTGCACGTTGTTCCTTGCCTGTCCTGGATCTGATTCTAGAAAAGGAGTATACCTTAAGTGTACGAGGTATGAGTAAATCTGAGTAGCAGCTGCTGTTCAGTTGCTGAGTAGCAGCATTTGTCAGAGCATATATGCATCTTGTGTGCCCCATAAAGGAGATTAAATAAGATCCAAGCAAAGTACAGATTCTACAGTAAAACCATCAGCAGTAAAGTCATTGCCCTTAGCAGCAGATGAGAGCATCCCTTCTCACAGTAATTATTAGCTTAGAGGCAATCCAGGACCAAAACTGTCTGACCGCCTTGCATTGTAGGAACCTAAGGCAGTAAAATAACATTTTATTGCAGTGAAAGCTGCGTGAAGCCTTTCTATATTTTGAACAGTATGGGTTTGGCCTTAAATGGACTTTTCCTTCATGACGTAATTCTGGAGACAGCCAAAGAGTTGTTGCAAATTAAACTTTTCCCACCTCTAAATGACAGAGCACGTGTCTAGATTCAGAGCTTTTGTGATAAAGGAAAAATTTATGTTCTTAAAAAGAAAAACTTAGCCATGAGACATGTTCTGGCTTTGCATCCGTTGAGAAAAGATCAGCTCTTTCCAGTTGACACTCTCACAACATAGCAAGGGAAAGCTGAAGGAAAATGAGGTGGCTCCTAGGACATAGAATGGACAGATGCATCCAGCAGACTTGCCAGTCAGCCATAACAGCAATGTCACAGGAATATCTCATTGATTTCAGTGTTCGGGGCATTTTGTGTACCGTTAGAGAGATAAGTCACGCACGTCAGAAAAGTCACCAGTGGGAGGGATACTTCTGATATATAGGTAAATGGTACTGTGGGTTCTCAATTCTTTGCCTTGAAAAGAATTTTACCATTACATTTGGCTCCATTTAGCGTCACTTGACAATGTTCTCAGTTCTCTGCAATTGCCACTGTGTTCTGTCTTTTCTCAGCTGATCTGTTTGTACCATCTCAAATGGTTGTTCCATATATATTGACCCAGAACAGGCTCTTTCTGTTCTATACTGTCTTCAGCAACTATATCTCCTTAGACCAGGTTGGATGGGGCTCTGAGCAACCTTATCTAGTTAACGGTGTCCCTGCTCCCTGCAGGGGGGTTGGACTAGGTGACCTCTAGGGGTCCCCTCCAACCCAAAACATTCTATGACTCTATGATTTATGCAGCCTTGCTGTTAGTTTGCTTCAGAATTCCCCTACATCACTTGCTCTGAAGACAAATAATCTTGATGATTACCATTTTAACCTTAAGAATACACAGACTTGGTACTTGGGGCTGAGCTTTTCTGCACGTTATTCCATAGAAACTAGATTTTGCTAAAACATCCATCAAGAGCTAATGCCACTGCAACTACTTAGATGAGATTCTGACAATAATTTTATCTGTCTTTTGCCATCTGCGAATATTACTGCTTTATTACACCAGCAGAGTCAAATAACTCAAATAACCCCTGTTTATTTTTCTCTGCATACTTGTCAGTATAAAGATCAGGCCGTCTTATTCTCTCGTTGGTATACAAATATGATATGTATATATGTAGTGGCTTATATATGGCTCCTAACAAATACATGGGTGCCTGCGCAGTGTAACCTGAAGTGATCATGTTTCTGAATCTGCCAGATGACAATGTGGAAGAGCCCAGTGATCTTCAGAATGCATGAGGGTGGAGGTTTTGCAATTGCTGTTTGGCTGCCAGAACTGATGTGCCTTGTTCTTGCCATCCAGAAACAACACTGCTTGATAATCACTTCCAGGGAGATTCAGGAAAAAAGTTATTTAGCCCGCGGCCGTTGCGTGTTGTCAGTGTCCCGTGGGTTTTAACTCCTAAGGGAACTGAAATAAGAGAACAGCAGCTATCCTGCCCTGCTCTTGCATAGCAACAGGGTGTTTTTTCTGACAGGCTGTGCCTAGATGATGAAGAGGCTTTCAGTACTCACGGGTGCAGCCATACAGACTGTGCCTCACATAATTTCAGTAGCAGAGTATCATGCCAAGAAGGCACCAGACCATTGATCTTGAATTGTTTGGGGAGCCCAGCCACGTGCACAGATTTTTGTTTCCTGCGTTGATTTGTAGTATGATTTTGAAATTTATGATTAGTTAAAATGGAGTCATATAAATTAATGCAACATTTAGCAGGCAAATTTGCCTGCTGTATATACTTGGAAAACTGAGATACCCTGAGCATCTTAAATATCGCTAGCCCCCAAGCCACTGCACATCTCACCACCCTGCCTGTAGCCAGACCTACCAAACCTGCTATTTCTATTGCTTTGGTATTTCAGCATCAGAGATTCTTCATGTTAAGTATTAATGCACATGCTGGGTCATTCTGTCTTCACTTTTGGCTTCTGATGCTTTTTCTCCTTGCCACGCCATACTTGCTCTCTTCTCTTAGCTATTACTTCAATGATACACTTTCCCTGAGGAAAATTTGTAATCTCCAAATGAGATCATGTCTCTTGCTGGCTCTAATTGTTGTGGTTCCAGAGGAGATATTGTATATGGGACATACTTACAGAACAGAGAGCCTGAGGTCAGATTGATTGCCATTTATTTTCAGTATTCCTAACATCAAGGTAAAGTTTCAAACACTCATTAATAACAATGTCCATGTAAAAGGGTTTAATAGAAATTCCAAAACCTTTATGAATGAAGGAGTGGCTATTTCAATCTGTACTGAGGTAGTCATTTGAACCAAATCTTACTGGTCCTGACTTCATACATGTAGAAAGCAGGGGAGAGAGCTTAAAATCTTCATGCTGGCGTGTCATATGTCTGACATCTGGTTTAGGTTCTTCAAACAGCATCAGTTTTATAGGGAGCTGTGTTCGAGTGAGGTCTGACTGTGCCAAAACCAAACCAAAATGGAGGCAATTGCATTCACCAAGCAGCTTTTCCAATATAGAAATGCAGAGCCACAACTGGTAATTAGATTAGTGGAGACTTAGGTTTCTCCAGAACAGGGTCTTCAGTGCAGAAATATGAAAACTTGACTAAACTGGAATATCTTGACAAGATTGCTGGTAGATGTGTGTTTTAATGATACCACTTTCAATGTAAACATGCATGCTCATGAATAAGATTTTACTGGTTTTATATCAATGTTATCAAACTGAATTCCGTACCTCTTATTTTGCAGTGCAGGAAGACTTAGATTTAGTTTGTGTGCCTTACATGTGCCCATTTTAATAATGACCAAGCTCTCAGAATAAAAATTGCTTTGGTTTTTGTCGTTGTCAGATTATACAAGCTATGCCAGCCACCACCGCCCGCTGGAGAAGAATGAGGAGAACTGCTCCAGACAGTAATCCAATAACGGTCTTCAGGATACTGGGACTACATGACAAAATCTAACTGCACTGTAGCAGTATGTGCTTGGGGCTTTGATAAATCAAAAAGCCCTTTACTCAGGATAAAGAAAGAAATACCCTAAATATTCTCTGTTGGCATTGAAAAATGACTTCCAAAAAGCATTTCTGGAATCTGTGCATTCCGGCCTTACACTAGCAGAACAGGAATCTTCCTTGGGAATTTTACACTGGAACCAGGTTCATTTGACGTGTCTTGTTTGGCCACATGATAGGCATAGTCAGCAGCTTGAAAACACACGTCTTGTTCAGAGAGAATGACTTCCCTTGTACACTATACAGAATGTGTTCTTGTGAAAGAAATAAAAGCCTAGATCAACTAGGCTTGATAATGAGCACGCACTTCATATGGGGCCCTTTGCACTGATAATCCCTTCTTCCCTGTTGCCATCATAATTTCTCAGAACGATGACATTCCTGTTTCAAGGATATCATGTAAGTGAGGTTTAAAGATGGAAAACTCATCTCAGAATTGTGTTTAATGGCTGCAGGCAGACTGCTGCTATGAACGTGTGTGCTTGTAATCAGTAAACTCAGCCATGTCTTACGCCGTCCGTTGCCATACTCCTTTAGAAGGAATACCTGTATGGCATCCGAGGTGAAGTTCTGCCCTTTTTCAGTTGCCATTATGATGAAGAAGGGTTAAGTCTGATCTTCATCCATAATTAGACTGAACTTCAGACTCTGTCTAATGGATGTTTTATGTTGTTGCGCCTCTGCATTTCAGAGTTTTCCAGAGTTGTGTATATTCTTGTACAGTACTATACTGACAGATCTACGTAAGGGGAGGAAGAGGCAGTATTGTTATGTTTAACTGGAAATGTCTGTGGTTTAAGTTGAAGCATAGTTTGGAGGTTTGATGTTTTATGCTACCATTTCCCGTATTTTGTCAGAGTTGTTTTGTATAGCGTTTCAGTTCTTTGGAGTGGTAATTGTTACAGATTTATTTCTAAATTGTTCTGCGTATTTAGAGGGCCCAGGGAAAATGCATCTGCATTTGGCTGTTCTTTTGGCCAAAGAATTTTCAGAGAAAATGCCCCCGAATGAGGTTTCGTATGCGAACACATTAAAACAAAAACTATATTCTGAACTAGTTCTACTTGTCACAGTAGCTACGCATTCTATTAGGGCAGGACATATGCTGTCTGAATAAAATTTAGTTTTTGTACAACAGCAGCCTATAGTTATGCTGTAGCAATCAAACCTCACAATGTAATTGTTGCATATTATCTAATTATTTATGAAATCTTCAACAAATATATTAATCCGCAATGAAATAAGTGAGAATTCAAAATGAGCTGTACTCTTGCAGAGAGTGTTTTTTGTATAGGATATCTAGGGGACTTGTGACTTTTCTCCAAAGGAGGAATTAGAGCTCCTACCTTTTTCAGTATTCTTAATGTTTTGACACACTTTAACTTTGCTAAGAAAATAAATATTTTTATATACCCGCAGATATATATGTCTGCGCATATACATGAGTTTCAATATGTATATATTTAGGTAGTCATACCAATTACTTGTCCAACCTTACATATAGAATGTTTGCCTTAATCTGTGACAAAGACATGCCATAACAAACACTTCAATAACTTAAAAAAAAAAAAAAAACAAAACAAAACCAGAAAACAAAGTTTTACTCTTTAGAAACTTACTCTTTTTGTCTAGGATCACCTATGCTTGTGTGTAAGAGTCACGTTTTCTATAGTTGCTATTCTAGTTGGCGTCTCATACTTTTGGGTGTGTTTTACTCGGTGAGGCAGTATTGGCTGGCATAATTCCCGCTCCAGGCAAAAGCGCCCCAAAATGTTTCAGTTTCTGCTTGTTCAGACGTCAGGAGTACAGAGAAGCCGTAACCTCCTCATGCCAAGGATGGTGCCGGTGTCAGCCCCAGCTGCGAGCTCGCATCTTCCCGTGAGATTTGCCCACATGAGTTTTGGTTTTTTGCTACGAGGCAAGTCAGCTGTCAGCTGCATGGAGCTGCTAATCCTGTGTAATATAAAATGACCTAAGGGACAAAATCTGTTGTATGCACACACGTTATTGTAACTCGTCATGGCTTTTTTAATTGAGTTGAAAATGGTAGGAGTGCAGATATGCCAGAATAGTCTCCTGTATAATATGGTAATTGTCTAATTCGTTTTGCTGTTGAAAGCATGGGGTAATAGACACTTGTAAACACCAAGGGACAAATAGTTACGAGCCAGTCACTCGACCAAATTCTATAGCTATTGTTTCATGAGTGTACATCAGAAATCTTGACCTCTTGGTTTTGTATCTAATTTTTGGTTCTTTATTCTTTTTTTCCCCCTTGAGAGGCAGTTTTCAGAAACTTATTCAGCACTACGAGCTTCAATGGTGACCTGTACTGCAAAAGAAAGTATCTATTTAGCCTGGTATCAAAGGGGCTGAGAAACTTAAGCCCTGGTTTTCTGGAATTACAGGTAGCACGTAAAGATAGGATTTCCAGAGGAAATGGGGCATAAATGTCCCACTGAGTGTGTCTGGAAAGTGGGTGCCTAATTTTTCAAGATTTCCTTCAAAAGCCAGTGTTCGCTTGAAACATTGTGCAGCTTTTCAGACTGCTTTTCTTGCCCCTCTGTTTCCAGAGCACACTGCCCATTCTGACACGTCTGGCTTCTAATAACATTAGATGGACCTTTAAGAAGCCCATTCTTAAATTAGAAATTTACACGTGTTTGTTATTAAAGCTATTTATCTCGTTTGGTATATGTAGAGGATGTATTTGTTCCTTATGCAAGGTGCACCTGCAGAGTAAAAAAAATCCATTCTCATCGCAGTATGTTTATCCTCTCATAAATTTTTAGATTTACAGATGACACGAAGAGATGACCAAGAGTGATGATTTACAAGAACTGTAGCACCCATAGCTTCTTAAATCTTTGCTTCTACAGCAACAGATTATGCAGCCTGTTTTTACAACAATGTGTTGTACTGGTTTAGGGAAAGCATTCTGTATGTAATTTTTACTTTTTCATCCAAGACAAGTGTAATTCTTCTGGGAATAAATTCAAGGATCTAGAGACATACGTTACCCAGTACTGACTGCCAGAATTCAGTGGTAGCCTTTGGGGGATCATTTAACAGCTGGGAAGGGAGGGTTAAGGGCCAAGGAACAGCTGAGTTGCCATAGGGTTCATGCTCGGAAAAAGCTTCGATTTTGATTTTAAGGTAGAGCTGATGATGTTTGGCCTATCTTTGTAACCATCATCTATGAATAATAGGATGCTAAACAGTCTTTAATCTATGAAATGAGCATTGATTCAGTTTGGTCCCCCAAATTAAGTATTTCTAACACTTATTTCCCCTGTAGATCGTAAATGTCAATGAATACAAAAAATGTATACATTCCAATTTCTTAATGTCAAACATTTTTGTGTTTAGGGATCCATTTTAAAGTAAATATTCCTGCTATCAGCTGAACCAACCAATCAATTTTACGTCCACTGAGACAGCCGCAATCTTTAGTGGCTTTTTAGATAGTTTTCACTGGGTTTTAGCAAATACATCAGGTTTTGAAATTGGTTTTTATTTGTTTGGGGTTTTTTTAATGCAGTCAATAGCTGTCAGAACTGCTCTTCTACTCTTTTAGAGCCAAAACAATTAAACTTAAGTTGACGAGGATTTATAGTAATCATACTTCATTTCATTTGTTAGAATCCCCTAATGGAAAAAAATGAACCAATTTTATTGATCTGCTTTTACCCAGAGAAATTCACAAGCAAACAACAGTTATTTTTTGTTTCATTAATTCATTGTCTGATGTAGTGTGTGTGTGTGTGTGTGTATATATATATATATAAAAAAGACAATTGCCTGAATGTGAGTATACATGTCATGGTTAAGCATGATGCTCAAAAAAGGAAAGTATCTTGCATTTATTTTCATTTAAATTGTGAAATCAGTAACTGTAGTCTATATACATACTGTTCCGTACTCTTCACTTTACAGCTACTTCATGGATATGTCTGCCAGCATTTTACGCATATTTTGCACCATTTTTGTTTAACATTATGAGAAGAGTTTCTCAAGCTAATGCATTGCCTTGTGTATTTTATCTCTGTACTTGTTGATAAATGCAGGTAGTGCTTTTCTAATTGTACACCAGCAGTACACTGGCATTGGTGAATTAGATGCACAGTACATACCTGTCTCAGGATACCTGGATTTTTCATCATTAGGTTTTGAAGTATAAAAAGATACTGAACTCATATTTTTGTATGCTGACAATTGTGTAGGGTTTTTTTTATATACTGTATATATCAGTGAAATTTTCCTAAAGAAAATGTATTATTAGGAATGTTTCCCTTTTCCTACTAGGAGATGTGGTTTTGTTTCCTTGTTACGTGTGTATAAATGAATATACAGCATGCACAGTCATGCAGATGTTGACACCGGCGAGAAATTTGAGATTGCCCAGAGGCCAACCAAGTAGTCATTTCATATGTTCTTCTCCAGAAATAACATCTCTGTGCTAGAAATCCTATACAGCTGGAGGGGAAGTACTTTAGAAATAACTTCTGCTTCAGTTTGAAAGTCTTATAGAGTGTTCAAAGTAGCTGGAACATTTCTGCAAGTACTCAGATTTGGACTTCCATGGGAATATCCACAACATCTTGTGTGGGTGTGCATGTCCTATTTGTACCATGCACAAGATTTAAAAGACTAAGCAGCCTTACTAACTTTTTAACACCCTGTATATAGTGTACGTATTTGGTTATATTGGTGTTACACTTTAAAAATGAACTTAATTTCTGCATTGAGTATTGCACATGTTTTTCGAATGAAGAATATATTGTTTGTAACGTCTCATTAAGCACAAGAGAGCATTACTGCTTTGAAATTATGTATAAGTACAGCCATACACAGAATCTCTCAGTGAGCTTTTCTTTGAAAACAGTCGAACTAGCAGCTCTGTGGGTAGTTGAGTTTCTTGAAAGTAACCTTGGAATTTAATGTTAAATATCCTTGAAACATGGATTTAAATTACTCTTGCCTTTTTTGTAAAGCGCCTGTGTAGCATACTTTGAATCAGTTGCTATATTGATTATGGGTTAAACTAATACTGTGTACTTTTAGATCTATGGTTTATTTTTTTAGTCTACATATTAAAGACTGGAATGGTAACAATGTATTATGAAATGTCAGACAGCAATAAAACCATTCATAATATGGCCACTGCAAATCTCTTTATTTGTAAGCAAGAAAGAAGTTGTGGGGGAGATGGGGTGGGGATCTTTAACCCCTTCAGTATGGCTGCCCTAGGAATTCTGCTGCAGGAGAACAGAAATTTATCTTCTAGAAATAGAGGTTTATAATAAGAATCTCTTCTGAAAACCCAGGCCAAATCTAGGTTCATTGCTGACAATTAAAGTATATCTTTATAGCCAGTGGAAAACAGCCTGTGTGCCCCCTGGCTTTGGGCAGCTCTATTTTGTGGAGGCTGGAAGAGACACAGGCATGAAAGTCCCTTTCTGGCCCCATGGTGCCATTGCTGCCCCACCAAGGTCCAAAACATCCACTGTGTCTGGCATTCCCTTGTCTGACGACTAAAGTATGAAGCAGTCATCACCTGTTTACTGCTGCGTGCAAGGATAATCTGCTGAGCGTAATGTCGAGTGTTGCACCCCCTGTGCTAAAAAAACCCCACCTATAAATGACTGATCCTTTAGGGGGCTTGGGAACCAGCTCCTAGCTACTGTTGGGAAGCCAGGGGTTTGTGGAGTTGCACTGAATGTTTCTTCCGTCGGACTGAAAGCTGATGAAATATTAGACCTCGCTGAGCAGTTGTCTCTATATGAAGGAAGTTCTGATTTCTGCATGGTTGTTGTGATCAAGACCAAGACCAAGAGGAACGGTGGAGGCAGGACCAAAAGCAGCTACAATGGTTTTGTAAAATCCCTTTCGTTTTACGTCTTTTGCTAGCAGGGAGGAGGGTGAGGATGAAAGTATTCCTGGATAACTAGACTTCAAAAGATAGATTACTTTTTTTTTTCCCTTCTGTCCTAAGCATTCCTCTCTCCATAATTTTGTGAAGGAAGGCAGCATGGAATTCCAGAGAAGTATTGAGAAGCAGAAGTGACCAGATGATTTCAAATACGGCCTGCTTTTCTACCATCGTAAGTGAGGTTTCTTTTTCAGTGCTCCTTATTTCTGTGGTCTTGACTTGCTGCTATGAAGACATCAGAAATGAAGTCCAAAGGATAATTTTCTTGATCGGTGCACACAATGGGAATTAACAGTGTATTGAAACAACTTCTGAGAAAGGTATCAATTACACCATGGTATCACATGGGTGTCCAGTAATTTCTCACCTTTTCTGAGCAAGTAGTGTTATCATCGTGATTTGAAAATCAAAATGTTTGCAAAGAGACTTGCTACACTTGCATGTCAGAGGTCAGATAAAGCACAGTGTGAGCCCAGGATTCAAAAAAGACTGAAGAATCATAGAATTCGTAGAATCATAGAATGTTTTGGGTTGGAAGGGACTTTTAGAGGTCATCTAGTCCACACCCCCTGCAGTGAGCAGAGACATCTTCAACTACATCAGGTTGCTCAGAGCCCCATCCAACCTGGCCTTGAATGTTTCCAGGGATGGGGCATCTGCCACCTTTCTGGGCAAACTGTTCTAGTGTTTCACCACCCTCATTGTAAAGAATTTCTTCCTTGTATCTAGTCTAAACCTACCCTGGTTTAGTTTAAAGCCATTACCCCTTGTCCTGTCACAACCGGCCCTGCTAAAAAGTCTATCCCCATCTTTCCCATAGGCCCCCTTTAGGTACTGAAAGGCCGCAATCAGGTCTCCCCACAGCCTTCTCTTCTCCAGGCTGAACAACCCCAGCTCTCTCAGCCTGTCCTCATAAGAGAGGTGCTCCAGCTCTCAGCTCATTTTTGTGGCCCTCCTCTGGACCCGCTCCAACACTTCCATGTCCTTCTTGTGCTGAGGGCCCCGGTGCTGGATGCAGTGCTCCAAGTGAGGTCTCATCAGAGCGGAGTAAAGGGGCAGAATCACCTCCCTTGACCTGCTGGCCACCCTTCTTTTGATGCAGCCCAGGACATGCTTGGCCTTCTGGGCTGCCAGCACACATTGCCAGCTCACCCACCAGTAGCCCCATGTCCTTCTCAGCAGGGCTGCCCTCAATCCATTCATCCCCCAGCCTGTATTGATACTGGGGGTTGCCCTGACCCAGGTGCAGGACCTTGCACTTGGCCTTGTTGAACATCATGAGGTTCACACAGGCCCATCTCTCCAACTGGTCTGGGTCTCTTTGGATGACATCCCGTCCTGGCATGTCAACTGAACAGCTCAGCTTGGTGTCATCTGCAAGCTTGCTGAGGGTGCAGTCAATCTCACTATGTCATCGATGAAGATACTAAACAGTACTGGTCCCAGTACAGACCCCTGAAGGCCACCACTCGTCACCGGTCTCCATCTGGACATCGAGCTGTTGACCACTACCCTCTGGATGCGACCATCCAACCAATTCCTTATTCACCAAACAGTCCACCCATCAAATCCATAGCTCTCCAATTTAGAGAGAAGGATGCTGTGGGGGACTCTGTTGAAGGCTTTACAGAAGTCCAGATAGATAACGTCCGTTGCTTTTCCCTTGTCCACTGGTGCAGTCACTCCATCATAGAAAGCTACCAGGTTGGTCAGGCAGGACTTGCCCTTGGTGAAGCCATGCTGGCTATCTCGAATCACCTCCTTGTGCTCCACGTGCCTTAGCATAGCTTCTAGGAGGATCTGTTCCATGATCTTCCCAGGCACAGAGGTGAGGCTGACAGGTCGGTAGTTCCCAGGGTCCTCCTTTCAACCCTTTTTAAAGATGGGCACAATGTTTCCCTTTTTCCAGTTACCAGGGACTTCACTGCCATGACTTTTCAAATATTGTGGAGAATGGCTTGGCAACTACATCAGCCAATTCCCTCAGGACTCTGGGATGCATTTCATCAGATCCCATAGATTTATGTGTGCCCAGGTTCCTCAGGTGGTCACGAACCTGATCTTCCCTTTGGGAGGGGCTTTACCCCCCTGGTCCCCATCTTGTGGTTCATTGACTCAGGAGGAGTAAGGAGAGAAGTTACCAGTGAAGACTGAGGCAAAAAAGATAACGTATCTTTGCCTTACATCAAAGTATGTGTCAGCTAATCTTTGAAAGTTAAGACACTTCCTTTTAAATGCGACTCATAAACTTACTTTTACTATGTATTTGATTGCTTTTTTTTTTTATGGCTCATTATATCATGCAGAAACAGGATAGATGATGCTCATACTTTGCTTATACTAATGAAGTGGAATTGTTAGCAATTACTTCCTTCTTGCTTGTAGAAATCTTAATTCTCTAAAACTGCTTTCCCAGATAGTACTTGAGTTTTTTTCCCCCACTCATTTCTGTATGCATTTTCCTCTGCAGAGCTGCCAGGGTCCTGAGGGCACTAAGAGGCCCTAATTGCCCCAACCAGCCTCACCCCTGCACCCACTGGCCATGGATCTGGGGCAGCATTTCAGCTCAGGCCTGGGAAGCTCCTGTCTCCAGCTTGATCTCCTGGGCAGACCTTGAAACCTGTCCTATGAGTAGCTTTGTCTCTAGTCCCATCTTCTGCTGTTTCTGACTGGACTTTCTGGATGGACCCTGCACCTGATTCTATATTTTGGCTCGTCTGATCATCCCTGGACCATCCGCAGAGCCTGTTATTGTCCTGGTCCTGCCAGGGGAGGCCACTGGGTTGTACAGGTTCACCCAAAGGTCCTGGCTTGTCCTCCTTCAGGGAGTGGACCTGCTCTTGCTGCTTCCCGAGAGGAACATCCAGTGCTGGTACAGGTTCTGCCATGTCTCACATACTGCTGGCCTGTGTTGCATTACAGCAGATTGATGGATTAGAGTACTGTTGGCAGGGGAGGGGGGAAATGCCCATTTCCAGTCACAGGATAGGATCAGATCCATTGATTTTAGTCTTGGGACTAAGGGTAGCATTCAAAAATGCTCTGTAGCCCTGATTTTGTGAAAAGATTTGAAAATGCATCTCCAGAAATCTCCAGAACATGACAGGATGGGGTGGAGAGGGGAAGATACTGGTCACTCAGGAGTGCAAGATAAGACAAGTGCTGAGCGGTGCCAACACAATGAAATGTCCTGAAGATTTGACTTCAGTTTTTCCAAGTATTTAGCACAGTTGAGATATTATTAAACAACTGCATCCTTTATAGAAGACTCTGCAAATTCCTATTTTGACTTACATCCAGAATTTTTTTTAAAGCTCTAGGTTTTAGCTGGTCATGTTTTGTTCTTGTTATTTAGATTTCTTTATCAGGCAGGAGGGATTTTAACATCTGGAATAAATAATTGGTGTCTTTCCTTGTGAAGCATAACAGCCTCTAAAAGTAGGAGGAAATTGGACTGGCTATATTCTGGGAGCATAATCAAATGAAAGGAACACCAATAGGTTTTGATTTTGCTCTCATTTAAATGAATAACCAAATTTTCATCGACTAGAGAGAATGAATCCATAATACTGAGACTATTATGCCAGAACCGGACTAGCTTGAATGCTTGTCAACGTGTTTAGTTCACCTAATTAATGAAACTATTCATGTCTCAAGACAGAAAGCTTGACTGGAAATGAGAAGCAGACCACATGTAATCAATGGGGTTTTGTCATCAACCAGCCATACAGTAGGTCTAATCAAACCAATACAGGGCATGATTGCAAGCAAATGAGCACCAGTACTGCGTTAACTGAAGTCAGTGCATCATCACAAAAGTTAATGACAAAGTATCACCCGGATTAAGACAGGAATAACGTCTGATCCTGATCAGTGCTACTTGCTCATATTGTAATACATTTCAAAATATGTTGAGTGATAGTTGAATTCAAATTCAAGAAAAAGTGAAGCTTGATTGAATGTTTAGCTATATATTAGATGCTGTTCCAAAATAGGAAAATACAGAAAGCTTTTATATATTAAGAAGTTGGGTAGGTGTTTGGAATTTTGACAGCGCACCCTGGAGAATTGGTAGCTTGGGAAACATTGGGAAACAACTATAATCATGTGCCAATTTTAAAGGACGTTTGTGGGCCTGATACAGACAGAACAGACAGTAGACTTTAATTTCTGGACTAGTTCCCATGACTTTGAGAGAAAACATTAATATTTGAAACTGTAGTGTGGGACTAAGCTACATTATCTGGATACTCATCACACAACAGTCATGAGGAGAAAGAGAATTTCTTTTAGTCTTAACACTTATTTTTAAAGAAAAACAAATTCCCTACCTAATCATAGGTCCTATATTTATTTCTAGTGTGAGAAATAATCGGTGTCTCTCTACTGTCCTCAGTAACAAAACTATGTGTTAAATGGGATTTTAAGACTTTTTCCTCTTCTTTCTTTTCTCTTTCCTTTAATAAACTCATTTATTCACACCGGGTGAGACGCCTTGCAGAGGAACAGTAGAAGTTGAGATTTCAGTCACATGGATGTTATGGGCCTGTTGTGCCTTCGACACAGCTCTTGAAGGCCACAGTCTTTTTGGAGTTTCCTGCAGGAGCACTTGTCCTGGTTGTGAGCAGTCAGGCAAAGAGAGGACTCCGAGGATGGAGGAGTGACCGAAGTGCTTTCTGTTGAGATTATGGTAAAAATGCACCCCGTTTCCATTAGAGTATAGCTATGATCTAAAATGAGCTTATATGAAAGATTAGAGTTCAGTATAGTGAAAGCAGAATATGAGCCTCACTGATGGTCTTTCATATATCTGATTTCTAGAAAAACAGGAAACAGATATTCAGTACCGGTTAGGACAGAAGTGGGACAACTGCTTGTATCATGTTTTAGGATGGTAAAAAAGTTTGAATGAGAAGGAGAGAGTTAGGACAGAAGTGGGACAACTGCTTGTATCATCAAGTTTGAATGAGAAGGAGAGAAAAAACGGTGGAAATCCTTACTTTGTCCCTAGGTATCCTTAAATATTTAAATTTGCTTTAGGCCACATTAGATCAAAAGAATGAGGATGTAGCCCTCATTATAATCAGGATTTCAATAAAATTCAGAGCCGTTCAAAGTCTTCTCTGAAGAAGTAGAAAATCTGATATAAACTGAGGAACTCACTCTTACTGTTCTCCCACTCACCAAGTCCTATTTCTCTGTTTCCAGACACTAATAATCCCCGTGAACCTTCCTGAGAGCAGACTCAGTGGGGAGGCCAAAGAATAAACTAGCATGGAAAATGGACTCTGCTCATGTTCAAAGGGAAGAAAATCACAGGTGCCGAAGGCTTTTCAAATGTGCTGAGCCACGACCCTTTTCTCTTTCATCCAGTGTTGGTTTGATGCAATGTCACTGAGCAGGGCTGTTGGTGCAGTGCAGAAATACAAGCTCTGCTCTGCCAGATTATTTCAAAGTTGTGATGCGTGGAAGTAGGTCTGCTTTGAATAAGGTGGGGTGAAAGGGAGGAAATGCGATTCCCCTTGTGAAATTTGCTGTTTGGATCACGTACAGGAGTGTTCAAATATGCTGCTATGGTGAATAAGACTTTTTGTCAACCTGGATGTTAACAGTCTTACTGAAAACTAATCTGCTATCTGCATCCTGAAGTGACAGTTGTGTAGTGTTTCAGCTACTGGATAGTAGCATGAAGGTGTGGGAGAACAGACCAGAGATGATGGCGAGGTCTTCTAGAGCACAGCCAGGCCACTGGCGTGCAGTCCCGGGCTGAGCATGTTCAACTGTTTTCAGGCAGAGGAGAGTCTGATGTTTAGTTTGGACTAAAAACTTTCCATTGCCAGGCCAAAAACTCTGCCAAGATTTTGATACCCTTTCAGCAAGTGGCCCAGCCTCATGTGTGTTAGATGTTGTAAACATATGTGGTTTGATCAGGCCTGCTTTGTTTCCAGAGGCACTAGAAGGTGTCACCTGGAGGCACTGAGGTGAGAGTTAGGCTCCAACCTATTTGCCTATCAGCCCTAGATGTACCCAGAGCAGAGCTACAGTCGCTGAAGGGATTTTTCAGCCAGAAGGAAGGCACCTGGAGAGTTCAAGCAGACTCACAAGCCACTTTGAGTAGCATCTCTGGACTTAATGATTGACAACCTGGTATAGGTACTGGAGTTGCAGTTATCTAAAAGTAAAACTGGAAGTTATGTCATATTTTTCAAAAGTGACTCAGGGCTGGGTTATCAGAATATATAGATATCTATCTTCAACTGGAGTTAAGATATGGATCAAAGGAATTAAACCACTTGGATTCTGTCATGCAACTTGGCTTCTATTCATTTGTCAACAAATGCTAAGTGTCCAGGTATATCAATCACTTCTGAGAACAGAATGAATGATCCTGTTCCATTAGCCAGCTCTGATAATTTTACAGTGAACACGTAAATTCTTCTGATTTATGGCAAGAAAATTCTTAAATCCCTTTTATAAGACATTTGTATTTGGATACCTAATCATGAAGACAACCACTTGTTAAGATTTCTAAAGCCTAGTCCAAATTATTTCCATGGCAGTTAGGCATCAAAACGCTTTTGAAAATCCCACCAGGCTATCTGCACCATTTGTAAAGAGGTAGCTTTAAGAGTCTCATCTAGATGCACACAAAATGTAAGGTGAAGCAGGTAATATTCATGGTGTCATAAACTTCCTTCAGAACAGAGGTGAAATAGCAATTCTTATAAACAAACTTGACCTTTCATTTACGATTTTCTAGTCGAAAGAGGAGTGCACATTTTTTCATACTCGCATGAAATTCCAGTACTTAATATAGTCAGATCAACAGCCTTTCACTTTTAGTTCAGTTCACCATGTATTTGTCTAATTTGGCTCGAGTCACTGCTGTAGAGACCTTTCCATGTAGCTGCCAATCCCAGTGTATGGCAAGTTATATTTAAATTCTTACTGGCAAAATGATCAGTTATTCAGAGAGTCTGGCTTATATTCAGAGCTTTCTCTTCCCTAACCTCCTTTCCAAATGTCCTTGAATATATAAATGCCTCAGCTAACCACCTAATGACAGGCTCTCTGGCTGGCTCCCACCCACTGCGAACCTGATTACTCATGTTATATTTGTACCACCACAGCCTCCCAGATATCTCAACTACCCAAAGACTTTTAAAAATTGTGCATAATCTGGAAGATCAGAACTTGAGTAAGCCAGTGTTCTGTTGAAACAGCAGGGATAGAACTAATCCTCAACAAGTATTCTCTGAGGATAATGAAAGGCACCATAATCATCTTAAAGGGTTGTTATACAGGCATCATATTCATGCTGTTGTTCAGCCCTCTAGATACCACGTCGTTCTTAGATCCATGTGGAAATGTTATATATAGTCTTCCTGTCCTATTGCAGGATTGTAAGTTAGGAAAGGAGGCTAGTTCATGACCGCGGCAAGGAATTAAGAAGTCTCGGATCAGTTTCCAATCACTAACATGCACTTAAGTAAATAATTAATGCATGGAATCTTTTCTGCTTCAACATCTGTAAAACACGAATAATGCTATTCCTTCAGCTTTTAAGGTCTTTCTATTTCTGTTCTCTCTTTTTCTATATGAAAGCATGCAAACGCTGCTTACAAGCATCTGTATCCAAGTTTTTGATGCTCCTAATGCCAACCAACCTTTCAAGTCATGATATTTGCACCTGTCAACTGCCTGCCTGCCTGCCTGCCTGCTTTGGAGCATCCCCAAAACTATGCAAGTCTCTGTTGTTACCTAGTAAATTATTTAAACTCTTTGGAAACACAAAGTAGATATTCTCCAGCATATTTCAAGAGCAGGAGTTTTCTTAGGACACAAATGTCAAATCAGAGTTCACACAGAACTTTGAGAGTGAGGTGGTACAGCCAGGTCATCCTCCAGCAGACAGGGAGTCCAGTCCACCTGTGTTTGTTGATTTTACTGTCAGTAAAGCACTACATATAGTTACATGAAAGTGGGAGAGGAAGATCCGTGTCCTCAGGGAGCTAAATCCAGTTGGCGGCCGGTCACAAGCGGTGTCCCCCAGGGCTCAGTTCTAGGGCTAGTCTTGTTTAATATCTTTGTCAATGACCTGGATGAGGGGATTCAGTGTGCCCTCGATAAATTTGCAGATGACACCAAACTGGGTGGGAGTGTTGATCTGCTTGAGAGGAGGAGGGCTCTGCACAGAGACCTGGACAGGCTGGATCAATGGGCCGAGGCCAACTGTATGAGGTTCAATAAGGCCAAGTGCCGGGTCCTACACTTTGGTCACAACAACCCCATGCAGCGCTACAGGCTCGGGGAAGAGTGGCTGGAAAGCTGCCTGGTGGAAAAGGACCTGGGGGTACTGGTTGACAGCCAGCTGAATATGAGCCAGCAGTGTGCCCAGGTGGCCAAGAAGGCCAATGGCATCCTGGCCTGTATCAGAAATAGTGTGACCAGCAGGAGTAGGGAAGTGATCGTGCCCCTGTACTCAGTGCTGGTGAGGCCGCACCTCGAATACTGTGTTCAGTTTTGGGCCCCTCACTACAAGAAAGCTGTTGCATTGCTGGAGCATGTCCAGAGGAGAGCAACCAAGCTGGTGAGGGGTCTGGAACACAAGTCTTACGAGGAGCGGCTGAGGGAACTGGGGTTATTTAGTCTGGAGAAGAGGAGGCTGAGGGGAGACCTGATCGCCCTCTACAACTACCTGACAGGAGGCTGTAGTGAGGTGGGGGTCGATCTCTTCTCCCTGGTAACAGATGATTGGACAAGGGGGAATGGTTTGAAGCTGCACCAGGGCAGGTTTAGGCTAGACATTAGGAAAAACTTCTTCACCGAAAGGGTTGCCAGGCTCTGGAATGGCCTGCCCAGAGAGGTGGTAGAGTCCTTATCCCTGGAGGTATTTAAAAGAAGGAGAGATGAAGTGCTTAGGGACATGGTTTAGTGGTGGGATGTCAGGGTTAGGTTAAAGGTTGGACTCGATGATCTCAAAGGTCTTTTCCAACCAAAGTGATTCTATGATTCTCTGGACTTTCTGGAGGATTGATAGCTTTTCAGAAGCACCGAGAGAGGGGGTGCACTGCTGAATCGTTCAGTTCTTCTGGCAGAGGCTTCCAGGAACAGCTGAACCCTAATTATTTCACCATGTAACTATAGGTTATTCCTATAATAAGGGCTTACATGGGCCAGACATGCCAAGTCAGGCCCTCATCAATAGTCTTCAGGCTAACTATTAGGATGGTATTTAATCTGAAGCTATCAAAAAAAGAGAAGCTACGCAATTTGCTGAGTCTATAATTCTGGTGATAATTAGCTCTGCTTTGCCCTAAATGTTCTAACAAATGGGTCATTTGTCATTTGCAACAAAGTTTGTTCTGTAGTCTGTCTACATAGTGAGCAAGACAATTAAAGTTTTACATCAGTGTATTAATTATTTAGCATGTTCTCATTCTCTGAGCATAGGGAATCTTTTTTTCTCAAGTGCCTCCAAATTACCTAACTCAGGGAGGAAAAGGAGAGCAGCTGAGGAGGAGAGGGAGATGAGGAAGCTGGTAAGATGTGTAAGCTCTTTAGATGGAGGCCATGCTAAAAACCCAGTAACATTAATGGCAAAACCTCTTTTGGCCTCAGGTGGCTTTGAAGGAACCTTCATTGGAATGAGAGGGTGAGAGAAAGCTCTCTTGCTTCTACAGATGAAACTAAAAGAATGGTGGTATAAAACATTTCAAAGTGGAGTTCTCCCATTACGTGGGGGTTGGAAGCTGGGTGAGTGCACAGGGCATTGTATAATCAGGAAAAATACAGACTCTGTGACATCCGTTACTGTTAGGCGGAGGAAAAACAACTATGGAAGAATTAGAGCAACAGATTCCTCTTTCATATATCGTAGATTTGAATAGGTTTAGGCTGCATTCAGGGTCATTTTTTTTCTTTGTAAAATTTGCTCAGACAATGACATAACTTTGCAGTCTTATGACTTGGGCTGAGTAAATTGTATACATTGTAATTTTGTAATTCTGCAAAGAAGGATATGAAGGCTTTAGCCATTGATATTGCTCAGAAGCTATAATAGAAACACACATAATTGATTGCCATAGTGTTGTTAATGCTGAAGGGGTTTCTGGGAGCAGGATCACACCTACAATCTTAAGAGAAGAAATGTGTTTCAGAATTTCTACTATTTTTTTGTTGGTGGCAAGTATTTTGAAGAGCCCTTGAGGATGCTTAATGTGCAGAAGCATCTTCCAGGCTCAGGTGGCCAAGCTGACAGTGCTTTAAATTTAGATTTGACTGAGCCTTCAAGTGTATGATTGCTTTGATTTGTTTGGAAAAAAATGTCTCTAGGACATGTACCTGGAACAAAACATTCTTTCTACTTTTTAGTTATTTAGGCTTCTTTAGATGCACACACTGTACATGTGCATAGAAGTTGTGAAACAGGAAAATAAAGTTTCATATTGCAACCCAAAGAAAGATTATTAAGGATAGCAATCAGTAAAAAGACTATATTGCCAATATGCGTTTGCTTTTATGTCACTGCAGAATAATTACTGGGAAACTAATGCATTAGTTACCTCTTAATTTACAAAACTAATTAAAAAAAAAAATCCAGAGACTGTAAATGTGGTGTTCTTAGGACTGTTTTACTTCATTCTTTCTGAAATTTCCTTGACATGGCTGTTTGGTATCCAAGGAAAGAACAATTTGGCAATTAATTTTCAACAGTTCTTCAGAACTCGCAATGAGAAAAGTGAGGTATAAGGACATGTGCCTGAGGAACCAATATATTTGTAAAGCATAAACAAAACCACCCACCCTACCCATCCCCCAACATTTAGCTAGAAAATTCTGTGTGGTTGGATTACAGTAAGCAAAAGCAAATGAAGCACCATAGAAATGTGAAGAATAGGGAGCCTCTGTGTACTGAAAGAAACTAATTCCACGAAGAGGGGGGTTCTGCTTTGCTGATACATTTTATTTTTTTCCCCACTTTATGCAACACCAAATAGATTTATCTACTGTGGAAAATACTTTTTTTTTTTCCTGTGATAAAGAAGATTTTAAGAATCTCCTTAGGAGAGAAGGACTGTTAACTACTGAGAAACTTGAATTACTAAGTACCTGGAACTGAAATCACTGAAATAGTATGTAGGGTTGGTATCGATCATTTGGAGTCAATTCCTGTATTTTTAGTGAAGCATTTAAAATATCAGGGGTCACCCCTCCTAGGAAAAGAATTGAAGATGCTTTTCCATTGTTGCACAGTACTTTCAAAACTCTCAGACATGTCTGCTCCTACAGATTCTACTCTCTGAAGGATGTTTCAGGGCTCAAACCTCAAGCTTAAATTAAAAAAAAACACAGAGATAAACATCTAGTTCTTACCATTTTTCATTTCAACGGCTGCAAAAGGAACGCATTCCAACAGAAGTGGCTGAGCTGTCACCTCTCCTCCTTATCCCCAGAGGAGTTTGGAGGGAACCATGTTCGATGATAAAGAAGATTTTAAGAATCTCCTTAGGAGAGGAGTTTGGAGGGAACCATGTTCGAGTAAGTGGCACTACCTTAAGTTTCTTGCTACCTATCTCAGAAGCAGCTCAGAGCTGGCATTTTATAAGCTGTGAAAAGGTTGAAAAATCATTGTGACTTGTCGGTTGAGATGACCTGCCAAGCAATTACCTAAGGCTGTAAGATGGAATCTGCATCTGTTCCAGTTTTTTGGACTCCATTTGGGAGTGTCTTCTAGAGCTGAACATTGGTTAATGAAAACCAGAGCTTTGTTCTTTGCAGTAGGCACAGCTCTGTAATCTGAATGAGAAGCGAATTAGATTGCCTTTGGAAAGGAAAAGAGTGCATTTGGAGCTTCAGTAGAGTAGAAATTTGCTGGTCCAGTGGTTCAGGGCATAGACACCATTCTTATATGGATCTGCCTCTTGTGCTGTTTGCAGTATAAGTGTTAGCAAAGAGATTTGTACTTGGCTGTATTGAAACAGTGGAGAAAGGGGTACTTAGTTTAAGATTGGGTGTGTTTGGCTCTGACTGACTCACTAATGTCCCAAGTAACTGCACTTTTATTCCACCTTTTTGAAATACCGGTGATGGTACTTACCCAGAATGTCAAGATGTTTCTTTTGGGCAGAAGTTATGATACAGAACTGAATCCTGATTTCAGCATGATCCATGCACCACTGGATGCATGGTTTTGCATGCCTAAATCGAGCACTGGATCAAACACTGTTTAGGCCTTGAGTGAAGAATAGTAAGATTTACACCCCTGAATGCTTAAGTTATTCTTGAAAACAGGACATATCAGCTGAGTTAGTGAGACTCTGCAGGGCTGTGTTTTAAGGATTCCAGAGTATTTTACTATAAGCCCTCATGTTTAGGCCTGTAGCAAAAAAGCTTCCGAGGAAAGGCTTTATGTAGCACAATGGCTGTAAATATAAAACCAAACTACACCTATTTCTACAAGATTTTTCTGGTAAAATGAGGCATTGGCAATACCACGCCTTGCATGTCTATTCTGCAACGTACAATGTAAAAAACATTTTGAACGCTCTTACTGCAAAGGCTGTTTTGCCAGACAGGGTGAGTTAGAATTTTCTTTGGTACTCTAATATTTTGTTAGATTTGTGACATTGAGAAGACACAGAAGATTTATATTTTGTACTTAAGTAAAACCTGCTGTCATTTGGAAGTTTTCTTTTCCAAAGAATATACATGGTAGTAGAAAAAAATAATGCTTACACAGTTTTATTATGGATGATGCTCCATGGAGCAACGCCATAGACTCTAGAAGTCTTACATGACAGCTGCGCATGCTCATTATGACCAGATTTTCAGCAGTACTGAAAACCAGAATTTCCACTGATTTCACCAAGATCCCCATGTGTTCACTGAAGCAGACAGTTCCATCCTGGTGAAACACTGAACATTAAAAAATAAGGCTTATTGGCTCATTGAGAGACTTCAAAATTCAATTGGTACAGGAAGAAATTTTTTACAAGTAATGTAATCAAGCCATTTTAAAAATAAAGAAGTGCAATAGAAGAATAAATCCAAGTAACGAAGACCGCTATCAAGCAATCACAGAAACTCATCCAGTCCTCCAAATAAGTTTTTTCTAGAACAAGCCTCAATAAGCTGTTATTGCATTGATTTCTATAAAGGGCAGCTCTACAGAGAACAGTGTAGTGTGTAAAAAAACAGCCTTAACATTTTTTTATATATACTGCCAAACTTAGTTCTAAGCCATCTACAAACTTTTCATGTAGCAAACTGCAGCCTTACACATTTGAGGTCACCAGTGGGACAGAATCAAACTAGGATGAAAACTGGCTCTGTCAAACTTAAAAAACACTTTTCTGAAGTGTTTTGCTTTGATTTGGATTTTGGATTTCTGTTTTTAAATACCTCAGCCTGACTTTATATGACAGTTAAGTGATGGGAGTCTTCAGAGAAGGTTTTAAAAACCTACACTTCAAGTTCCATACCTTGAGGCTTTGATGCAAGTTGTATCTTCCAAGGAATGAGCCTACCCTAGCCATGCTCATAACAGCTGCAAAACTAGAATACTGGTTTCTTAAGCAGATGGTACATGCAGCAGTATAGAATATTGTGCATTCCCAGAAATAAAAAAGAATGTGCATTCTTCATATCTTTACTCTTCCAGAAACAAGTGGAGAAAAGGAGAAGACTTCAGCTCCAGCTGCACCAATCATCAGGTCCAGGATTGTGAAATTCAGGTAGTCCAAGCAGTGGGTACTAGACATCATCCTGGCGCAAATCCACAGTCAGAATCACTGAAGGTACGGGCCTGCCGTAGCACAGCAACTGGCCACAGAGGCAGTGACTACCAGAGGAGCTCTGTAAGGAACATGAGGGCAAGAGGTGAGGGGCATTAGAAGGAGTCTAACAATACTTCTGGGAGCTTATTAGGTTTACTCTCATACCTGACCGTCATGCTATCATGGTGGCCTTCCTTTTGGAGGAGCCACCATCCTCACACCTCACCTTGCTTACTTAGGGTTGACACTGGGGCTAATGCTGTCTGACACAATGATCGATGACCAATGGGATGGCGTGTACCTTCACAGCACAGCTGTGGATGGCACAAAAATGTCCTACCACAGTGGCAGATTCACTGGAGGATGGGGTGCCATTGTGAGAGGCCTTGATGAGCTGGAGGAATGGTCCCATGGCAACCTCATAGAGTTCAATGATGGCAAATGCAAAGTCCTTTATGTGGAGCAGCAGCGCAGGCTGGGATAACTGACTGTCTAGGTGACAGGACTGGAGCCAAGGGCCTGGGGACTGTAGTGATGAAGTTGGTCATGAGTCAGTGGTTGCAATGAAAGCTAACTGCATACTGGGCTCCCTCAGAGTGCAAACAGCAGATCAAGTGAGTAATGCCACCTATTTGGCATTCAGGAGACCACATCTGGAGTACTCTGTCCAGTTTCAAACCCTCCTGCTGTCTCAGTAAAAGAGATGTCTACAAACTGTAGAGAGTGCAGCAGAGGGAAGACAGGGCTGGAGCACATGGCACACAAGGTGAGGTTGAAGGATCTGAGCTTGCTCAGTCAGGAGAAAAGGGGGTTGCAAAAACAAAGCCAGATTCTTCTGAGAAGTGCAGAGCTGAAGCACAAGATGTGATGGCCAGAAGATAAAGTATGGGAAATGCAGCATGAGCAGCATTAAGGGAAAGAACATTCATCACCTTAAGCACTGGCACAGTTTGCCCCAGACAGGCTGTGAAATCCATCCTCATTCTTGGAGATTTTCAACATTCAGCTGGAAAATGCCCTAAGCAATCTGATCTAACTTTGAAGGTAGCATGGCTTTCATGTCCCTTCTGACCTAAATTACTCTGGTTGCTGAATCAATTGCCACGAGATGAAGGCCTCAGCCACCAGCATGTTCATTCCAGACACACTGACTCCAGACTGGTTGCCAGCTGGTGAGTACAAGCTAAGGCCTGTAGGCTCCCCAGGCTTCCTGAAGGTGCTAGATGTGATGAGCCACATTCTCAAATATGGCTGTCTGCCTCTGAAAATTTTGGACAGGCTTCCTGGTCATGCCAGGAGTGTTAAACCACAAGGGGCATTGATCTTCTTGACTCGAACTTCCTCTTTGTGATGGGGAGCCTGGCTAGAATGGTGTCAAACAGTCCAGTGGTCAGAGACCTGAGCTGCTGATGGAAATGTCTCCTCTATGCACTGCCAGTTTTCAAACACCAGTTCTTGCAGATAGTTGACTATCTACATAGCAATGGCTCATGCTCGGCAATGCTGGAGGCTAGGGAAAGCCAGATACACCTCAAACGGCAGAGACTCTTGAGCATGAGGAACAAGAGGGGGAACACCAGGCAGCAGTTACTGCTGAACTGAATTTGGTAGTTGTGGATACCTCTGGCTGTGTCTACTGCTTGATGTTTCGCCAGGTGTCACATGAGGGGCTTCTGTGTGGGTGTGAAGAGATGTAAGGTAGGTGGTATGCCAAGCTGCACTGCAGCTACTTGGCAGCGTGGATGGAAGAAAGCACTGATCTTGAACTTGACCTTACCGTAAGTACTCAGCCTCTTTGCCCTTTTATGGATCTCAGAGATAATGGAGGCACATATTTATGGTTCTTTACATGCCAAGAACATGATTACGCACCACTTACCCAGTTATTACTATTGATTTGGTATCTGTGGTGGATGTGTCAGCAATTTCATTAGACTGTCAAATGAAAGAGGAGGAAAGATAAAGATCAAATGCTTCATCACTTCTGGATAAAACCATTTGATGGAAAAAGAACTAATAGCACATTTTCAGTCCTTCTCAAATAGCCCTGGATACCTGCATGGGACTTAAGTGATTTCTTTTTTTCTAGTAAAGGGATTTAGAAAAAAAACATAAAAAAGAGCAAAAGTAAGAGGAACAGGAAGTCCCAGACTGCCAGCTGCAGTCAAGTACTGTCAAGTAGTTGCCTACAGTAGTTACTTGAACCATGAATATAATATGCCTTTTTGACTAAGAAGTCAGAACTTCTTTACTACAATAAAAAGTTTCAATCCAAGAACATATCAAGAAAAAGGTTGTAACTCATCTTCTAAGTCCTAGGGCCTGGATGTGAGATGGAGAATGGACTTCTAAAATCGAGCTTTAAAAGAAGATAAGGTATGCATATAAATATAAAAAGGAGAAATATTTGAATACTTAGTTTTCTTTGCTGCCAATAAAAATAGTGAATGGCATTCCTCAGGGGAATGCAGAGATGGAAATCTGGCTAAAATATAGCCTCCCCATGAGAGGGAGACTCTGCTTCCTCCCTTTTTTGAATGGTCTTGGTTACCTATTGAAGAATTAATAAGATAATAGAGAGATAGTGATGATAAAGAATACATGCTTCCATCCCTACAGTGTAGCAACCGGTGACAGCACAATGATTCAATGAGGTTTAGAGAGCCAAGAATCGTCAGAGAGAGAAAAAAGCAAAGAATAAATGTGCTTTCCTAGAACAAACCAGCTCTGTTTTTTTATCTGTCTGAATATTCTACAGAAAACTGTACTTTTTTTAAAAAAAAGTCGGTTTACTCTAAGTATGATTTTTCTGTTAAACCCTTTTTAACAGCTTTTCTTTTTTATTGACCAGAAAACAAACTATTTCTGTTTGTTGGTTTTTTTTTTTTTTAAGCTAGAACTGAGTTTCGTTTATATTGAATGCTTCTGCGAAGATGGGGATTTTTTTTTCCCTTTGTTTTTTGTGTGAGAGAACTCAAATAGCAGAGGAAAACCAAGTGAAAATGAGGAAATACTTTCTGTCGTAACGTGAAGAGCTGGAATAGGAAAGGTATGCAGTCTTTCACACTGCAGGTCTTAAGGAATATATTTGACATACATACATCCCAAGTGATACAGATGTAGCTGATTTTGCCTTTGGACCAAAGAATGGCATAAAGGACTTCTCAAAAACCTTTCTAGCCCTAATTTTCAACGGTTTTATGATGTTCTACTATGAACCTGAGCTTGCCCTGGCCCACAGGCTGATAATGAAACAGTCAACATTCATTTTGTACCATTTGTGGTATTGCACATCTGCTGGCATCAACAGAAAAAAACTCTTTACTTTGAATGTTCAAAGTCACATTTTGGAACTGATAGTATCTGGTCATTTAGAACAAACATAAAAACTACTTCAAAAGCAACCAATACCATAAAATTTCTATTTTAGACATTAAAGTTATGCAAAATAGAAGTTAAGCATGAAGATACCACTTTCAGCTGCTATAAATAAGAATGGCATTATTGAAATAAATTAAACGATTTCTGCCTGCTCCAAAAAGTTCTCTCATCATAAGCATTTTGCTACACGACTGTGTGTGCATTAGAGAAGTAAAAATTATTGTCTGCCACTGCTTTTGGGAAGATTCTTGCTATCTTACCTACCAGGATTTTGAATAAATTGGGTACTAGATAAGATCTAAATCCAGTAAAATGTAGATTAGAACCAAAGTATGGGAGGTCTACCTGTGCAAAAACTGGAATTGGGACCAAAAGGAACTGGAAAGTGTATTCTGTACTCTATATCAGACAATAATAGGTGGCCTAGCCTGTGGAATACAGAGACTTTTCAAATGAACTGTGCTTTGGTGATATTTTTTCAAAGCACTTATAACCAGACATGTAATCTTGTAGTTCTTTATTTCTTCTTCTGCATTCCTTGGGCATTATGTACATATATATACACACACATACATACGTGTATGTATATATACATGTGTGTGTATACACATATTTAAATCTGTTCTGTTCTTTTGCATTTGCCCTGGCTTTTTTTTTTTCCCATTTGTCCTGTCTGCCTCTGTGGACTGGTCTCATGTTTCCCGAGATGGCAGACCACTCAGCTCCTGTTGACTCTGTGTTGATGAAGCTATTAGGATGTGTAAAGTTAAGCATATCTATAAATACTTTCAGGAACAAGGTCTCAGCTGTCTCTAAATGCCTAAATTTAAACATCTGGATATTGCTTCTATTTGATCTTATAGTTTCTATGGCTTCTATTACAACAAGGCTAACCTAATTGCCTATGTGCTTCTAAAGGCTCTGGCTCCCTTATTAGATGTTGGGAATACTTGCACAGTACATTTTCCAGTCTTTGTGGATTTTCACTGAATTGTGGTAAGCAATTTCTATCTGTGTGCCGTGCTGTTCTCACTTGCCCCTCTTTGTCTAGGAATTTCTAACCGTGCTGAATTCTGCAGTGAATCTTTGCCGAACTAAGAAAATGTATTCCATTAGTCATCAAAAATTTTAATTACCAAGTTTTCCCTCTCATTTGCATTTATTTTTAGGGTTTTACTATGGTCTATGATGTGGGATTTCTTTCTAAAAGTATTACATGCTCTCTGGATGCAGCATTTGTTTGCAAATTTGTATCAAACAAAAAATCTAATTGCCGCTAAAAGCATTAGTTCTGTTGAAATACGTCATATGTTTGCATTTATAGTTCTCTTAATAATATAATGTTTTCCTTGCATAGACAGAATTTATCTCGAAAAGTTTTAAAGGTTTTTAAATAACCTATATACACATTAAATGCATAAATGCCCAATGAAGTTAAAGTAGTTACAATTTTTGTCCATATTACCTGTTGAAACAATTTCACAAATGAGACACTGAAAATATTTAGTAGATATTGTACTAGTAGTTTTGATCCCACTTGATTGAAAAATCTTTTTTTTTAATTTCTTACCATTCACCATCCCAGTTCTGATAATTTATGAATAATCTTCCACCAAATTTCATGTTAGTCCTTGTTTTGCTGATAAATTTATTCTCTGCCATACTCCTCAAATTTCTACCATAACAGCAATCACTGTTTTTTTTTAACCATTCCTCAACAGTGTTTACCCAATCTGTAGAGCTGCATGTCTTATAGATGGACTGCAATTCCATTATAAATGTACTGGTTCCTTGTTGTTACGTTATGGTCATTCAATATATACAATTTTGCAGAACTCCAGCAGTCAGGTAACAGATTTTACATTTGTGGATTTGTTTCCTAAAGAAATTATAATCATTTCTGTAGAAAACAAACAAAACCCCAACTCTTGCCTACAAAAAAAAACCTCTGCTTTTTAAGACCAGTTTTGAACAGTTGGTAAAATTGGGTCATTATAGGAATAGATAGGGGAATTGAGGATTTAGGGAAAAGGTGGGTCCCCAAATTCTCCCTCCTCCCTTCTCCTCCTTTAATTTGTGGAACTGATTTTCACATGCAGAGAGCAGATGTGAGGGGTTTTTGTTCAGTACTTGAGTCTGCAATAGAGGGCAAGTTGAAGCCCTTTGGAGAGTTCTGCGTACCCAATAGTCACTACTCATTTACATGATTACAAGGGAAATCCCAATAAATATTTGGAACAAATTCTGCTATCCTTATTCATCTCAGTATCTTTGTCCACAACTATTCTTGATATATGTGTAAGTGGAAAGTTTTATTATATATGTTAATGGTAATGCTATTACTTGTATAAAACCCTCCTGAAGAAGGAAGTCGAATTTGGTCAGGAGTTGGAATCCACTCTTTACCTCACAAATAATTTCTGCAGCAATCCAGCGTCTTCTAGCTTATTTGGCATTAAATCAGATGAAATGTCAAGTTTCAAATCACTAATTCAATCTACTAAAGTCCCTTTATGTATTTTGCAAGAGCATCCAGACCTGGTGCAGCCTTATGTAAATTAGTTTGTGTGAGCTGATAAGATCACAGAACAATGAGAAGTACTATTCGTTTCTGCCATCATCTAAAAAAACCCCAAAGATTAATCCAGTGATCATATTATACAAAGGAGAGCCACGAGGACTTGCTAATTACATAAAATAATTAAATATTAACATATGCATAATAGCATCTAAGTAGTTAAAGGTTGCAAAATAAAGTGCTCATTTGGAGTAGAAAACTATGGCAAATTATTGGTGTAGCTGTTTACTGTGATGCTGAAAGTTCATGCTGATTGCCAGCTGGAGGAGAGAGAAGAGGGAGATGTAGGGCAGAGCATATTTTTTATCCAGTGATAATTACACCCGTGAAAGCCAAGCACTTTCCTACCTGCTGGCTAGTTTCTACCACAGTCTGCGGAATGAGCATATAAATGTCCTCAAGCATATACAAAAAGGGTTATCATTAAAGGTATTGCCTGCAAACTCTTGGATTTTTAGGCTTCCTCTAATTGAAATTCTAAGGGTTTTTTTTCAAATTTCTATTGCAAGTAATAATGCATGTCTCAGTCGCAGAATTGTGTAAGACAAGGTTAATCCAAGCAAACTTGAACAGCTGTATCTTTGCCAAGCTTACATAGTTGTATCCACATTCATTCTATATTAACTTATAAGAAGACCTAAGACTTTGGGGTATGTGGAAGGATCACAAACCTCTTTGTAATGTATTAGGCTGTTCCATTCTACACTTTTTGTACAAGGAGAAAAGTGTATACCAGAGATCTTTACTACCCCCTCCCTCCTCAGCACATTATGGCTTATTGGAAGATTTCTAGTACATCCAATTGGTAGAAATTCTGAACTGGAAAATGGAATGCCTTTTTCAACTGCTGGTAGAATGCCACACATTTATATGGAAAAGTTCTTCTTTCACCTGGTAAAGACTTGATGCCTGGCAGTCTTGTGCCCTAGTCTAATACACAACAGGAAAATTGTTCTTTCTAGAATCCTGTCCTAAGAAATTTTAAATTTCTTACAATTGAAAAGCTCCTCTGTGTTATCCAGGAGTAGAATAAAGTTCAAGTAAAGGTAAGAAAAGTGGTGAGAGAAAATATAGCACCACAGAAATGTCTTTGTAAGAAGTTGCAATTTTTTTTTCACCTGGGTTGCACTTTTGAAAGGTTTTGCAAATGTTATAAATGTGATTCTGCTGTGGCTGTCACCTTGCCAAAGTGTTGGGTAGCATTTTAAGAATCTTTTGGGTGGTATATTAATATCAGACTACAGATTATAGTCACAGACCAGTTAATTTAGGAAGACTTAATTGAACAGAATATATATGAAATATATATATTTGTAAACATACATGTATATGAATGTATATTTGATTCCTAGTCTGCCACTAGAGTATTTTGTATATATAGGGCCCAATGTCTCATTCTTATTTCATCCAAAGCAACATTACTTTCATCACTGGGATAGATCAACCACTGCAATTTAGACTTTCCCAACCCCCAGTTCCAGTCCACGTCTTAAAAGCACACTACCTCTTATTGCAGCAAGCATTTTGCACACATATCTGATTTTATTGTAATCACTCATTTCCTAATGTTCCTTTAGCTCATATCTTTTTTGCTCTGCTTGGCATGCTCCTTGGACTATATCCAAAATGGTCTCTGATCTTATTGTTCAGTAGGCCATAGGAGAAAACACATGCGATCTTATCCCATAGCTCATCACCACCATTGTATTCCACATAAATTTTCTTAGTCATGCTAGAATTTTTATTTCACTTACTCTGCAAATCTAATGGAAACTCTGTAGGACTTATGAACTAATTCTTTTACAGGTCATTTTAATGTCCAAGCAAATCTACAAACATGGCTTTTCTTTCTCTCGGGGATCAGTATTAGTTTTCTGTTAATACATGGTGGCACATCTTATTCTAGTTGGGCACTAACAGCCTTACTTTTGCATCTCCAAGCTCAAAATCAGTTGGGAGATCATCACTTGCCCATTGGTAACTTTATCCCTCCAGTCCAAGCTGGACACTGAAGGCTACGTGTGTCCTCATACACTTTACTCGCATTCTGTGTGGGTGTTACAGTGGGCTGATCTGAAGCCTGTAAAAAGAATGTATGTGTTGTGGGGCCCGAGAAGTTCCTTTATCCCATGTTCTTGTGTCGCTTCATTTTGAAATGATTGATTCCTTCCTTGCACCCCCTCTGAACTTTGCTGGCCATACAGCTTTCTCCAGTGCCCTGTGGGGCTCTTAACTCCATTACCACACTCTCTGCTACTTTATCCTTTGCGTCAGAGTCTGAGGGCAGAACTTCATATAAAGAACATAATGACTTAATCCAGTAATTTTGATGTATATGAGCTTCTCTTTCAACAGCCTTATAATTATATTATATTCTCATAAAATAAACTGCAATTACAGTCAATTTCCTGATTTAGCTACTACCCAGACCAATTGCATCATATGTGTCTTTAAACATATTGTATACATTTGCATTTCTGAAACATTGTTTTTCAAGCTTCTTGAATGTGAACTGAAACTGAATTACACTGTTTGTACTCGTAAGGAAAATGTCTTCTTGTAGTATTTCCATCTCCTTCCTTTGTCCATACAATGCTTTCTGTGAACATTTAAAACTACTTTAAAAACACTTTAAGATACATTTACAATGTTTTAAAAATAATTCTCAGGTGACAGTTTCTCTCCTGCTCTCCTTAGATAATATCCTCATGGGAGGCAGGAGTGATTTAAACCTCTGTCAGAAACCAGAACCAGATAATTTTGTAATACTATGTATTTTTTTAATTTATTGAATGAAAGTTTGAAGAGGATGCCCATATGCTAGCCAGCTTTTGACTGGAATGTACTGGCTTCAGGTGCTGGTTATAGAGGAATGGGAATTCACATTTGAAACATCAGTTTATTCATATTATATGAAACACCAACAAACTAAAAGGTTAATATTTCTTATTGCTAACCTACTTTTAAACTAGGAAGAAAATTTTGTTTCTATGAGAGTTAATTTTGCCATGAAAAGACTTATAACTTGTTAACTCATACCACTGTATATCCTACTTGAATTTCTGTTAAAATGCAATGCAGTAGAAAACAGCTCATCAAAACAGCCAGTCATAACTCTACAAAGGAATTATATTTGTACATAGCTTCACTGCTGTCATGCTTAATGACACAAATGGGCACGCATTTTTAAACTAAAAAGAAGTAAAAATTCTGTTGTGATGCTAGCAAATAAATTATTTGGAGAAATATTCCAAATATTCATATTCCAATAATTGACACAGAATATAAACTTTTCATTGTTGCAGACTATGGATCAGGTAAGAGAGGACACCAACAGTACATAAGGGCAGTGACCGAGACTGAAAAATTCTTGTCAAGGATGGTACGTGGAAAGGGGATTGAAGAATTTTGAAAATCGGTTCAACTTCAATCTCAGTGCAGAGGTGAATGCAACTTGATGATAGAGGAGAACATCTGCAGTGAAATAATCCTTGCTACAGAGCTGGTGTTACATAACTACAATTATTTTTCTGTCCTAAAGAGCTTGAGCAGAAGACTGAAACGGTGATTTCTTGAAGCAAGACTTTACCATTGGTGGAGACAGAAGACTAAATTCTGAGGTACTATTTCTTAATGTCATTGAAGCAAAGTTGTTCTGAAGCTGGTTACCTTCTTTATAATTTAACTGAAACATCAGATTTGCAACCTTAGACAGAAGTATCTTGACTACAAATGTTTCAGTATAGGCAGATGAGAAGGGCAAAACGAAGCCTAAAGTAACAGAACCTGAGATTCCCATCCTTAGAACATATGTTAGCATCTGAGATGAGAGTAGTTGGCTAGATCCTGGGATAAAGAATCTTTTCAGTGTCAGGGATGCTTCATCTATGCCGAACAAAGAGGTAGAAGAGAAAGTGGGGGGTGTAAGAGGCCTTTACAGGCTAGACAGAGAAAACTCAGTGCAAAGTAGGAAAAGAGAGAGAGGTGCTGATTTTATGGTAGGAAAATGCATTGTCAGTGAACATCTGGATTGTTCTGTGTGAAGTGCTTAGGTATCAGAGACCAAACCCCAGTCATCTTTGGGTTTATTTTTTTCCCCTGCACTATTGAATTTGCAGAGTATACTTACTAAGAAACAATAAAGAAGCAGATAATGTGCTTATCTACTTTGATAGATAATGTACTCATCTATTTTGAATACCTTTTCACAGCAATCACAGATGATAAACAGGAAGTGAATAGGGGGAAAAGAAATGGGAAAAACATTTGAGTAAGAGGGTACTGCATTCCTGAATGAGCTTGTGGATTAATTGTTTAGGAGCATGTTCACTATCAACTTAATCTCTGATAACTATCCACACTGATTCTCTAAACCTTTTGAAATATTCCAAATACCAGTGTACTTTATCTAAAGCTCAGTAACAGCAGCCTGTGTACACGCTCGCAATCTGTTGGCGATACAGACAATGCGGTTATCTTTCTTACATTTTCTGTTTTGAACAGACTGTTCATTCATGCATTTTTTTCTGAAGTGCAGCATGTTGCTACTTAAGAAGGCTGCACCAACAAATCTGGCAGATCAATGTATTTCTGTTTTCTGGAACATAACTTTTCAAAATTCCTTTCAAAGCTTCAGGCTTTCTGTTCTTTTTACCTTGTATCCTCACTATGGAGCCGATACTGATCCCACTAAATTTAGAGGCATAGGGTCTGTCTTGCAGGCCTAATTCCAAGCCTCCTGGAACTTCTCCCTCTCTTCTTAGGTAGAAGTAGACAAATGTGTTGTTTACTTTGTCATTTTGACAAAACCGCCAGCATAGCATAGTATAGTGAGCTTGATAGATACCATTTGCTAATGAACCATCATACCTGGTCTACAATCCTTTCCACATTCTCCAGAGAATTACTGTTGTACACTGCATGATTCTAGTACTTTGCTCACCCCCACTATGTTAGTTATGTAGATACTTGCACAGTCTCCTCCCTTAAGTTTTCCACTTAGTCCCTGTGCTTCTCTCCATGCTTTTTCAGCTTCTGTGCCATCGTTTAGACATCATCAAAAAGTCCTTATGTAAATTCACAATTGTATCAGCATTTGCCAAAAAGCCTTAAAAGCCAGACAAATGTAGAAAATTTCTTATGCTTATCTTTGATAATGTACTGAAGTTCACAAATTACAGTCTTTTAAGTCACGTATTAATGCTAACCTAACAATTAGAAAATAGCTCTTGTTGTAAAGAAAGACACTATGCTGAATTTTGTGTAAACACGTTATTAAGATTTAAAGCGGGCCAGCCAATGATTACCAAAACATTAAAATCTTGACTCCTAGAACACTTAAAAATACAATTAATAGTTAACTGCAGTGTTGTTTATAAGCACTGAATTAGTATCTTTATAATATATGACACCTATATTTGCATACCTTATTCTTTTGAGGGGAAGCTGGTACCAACCTGCATATTGTTTTTTATACAGAGTTGGGAACTTAAATTTCCTGATAAGAACATGACTGAACCTAAAATATTTCTGCAAAAGAGACAATACATTCCTCTATTTGCATGAAAAAAGTTTCCAGCAAAAGAACTGTCTACATATTTTAATAAAAAAGCTCAGGCGCATAGGTAGCCTAGTCTCCAAGTGAGCCTTTCAATTTTGCTACAGAAGATAATCCTTTATTTCAAAATTGTTTAGGACAATGAAGCTTATGAAATGTAAATTGCTTTATCAAGTGCTCAAAAATTAATCCTAGATTAACAGTATATTTTAAAATATTATTAGGAATGTCATGTTACTAATAACAAGCCAAGCTTTTCCCTCTATTTTGGGACAGGAGACAAATTCAATTACCTTTTTGCTAATTGTCTGATGTATGTTCTTATTGTCATGCATATTCTCTTAAATGCTTCAAGTTCATAATTGCTAGTGGGAGCCAGCTGTATGGCTAAGAGTTGGTGTACCGGGTGGAAAATACAACTCATTATCAAGGCAGCAGCCTATGAAGACCTGCACACATGCTGCTTTAGGAAAATCAGTTGAAACTTTATGAAAGCAGATAGATGCAGAAATATTAAACTCCAGTTACTTTCATAGCAGAGATATCAATCTCTCTTTCCAATTAAGCAAATCAGCCAGTAACCTTGTGTCCAGCATTTTCCGTGAGAAACAAACCCAAGGGGATGGATCCCAAGCCAAGAATTTTTCCCCTTTAGAAAGAATCAGATGTCTGTGTGATGGCTGCAATGCTGCCAAGGGCAAGCATTCAATGGCACATTCAGTCCAAGGTCCTTGTCCTCCTCTTCAAGGACTGTAATGGGCATTGGCATTAATATTTCAAGGACTTCCTCTAATTTCACATCCCTCCAAGTATAAGCAGTAATCACCTAAGGAGATACTATTACAGAATAGTTCTTAAGCTTCCTACTACAGGAAATTAAATGGGATCACTGCTAGCCTCCCTCTCACTAAAAAGCAACACGTACCTCTTTGGCTGGATTTTTGGTGAAGATAGCAATCTTTAGGTTGCTAAATTTTCAATTTTTAAGCTCTTGTCCCTGCGTATTGTCTTCAAATCCAGCTCCATTAAGCCTGGAAAAGAAGAAGCAGCAGTGTTGCCAACTCATATATTTTTTACCATTACTCCTTTTATGTTTAGTGTTGGGTTTTTTCCACCTCTAGTTCCCGCAATCAAATAGCTACAACAGAATCTTTCTTTCACTATAAAAACCCAGTTACTAGAGATCACAGCTTTGTGTCAGGGGAGGGGGTGGGGGAGGAAGGGAGCCCAGAGGCCTTGAAACAGTGAAATTTAAAGGTTTAAAATCTATTTTAAGGTCTCTCTTGATGACTTTGACTTTGGTTTAGACACATTTTTTTGTTTTCTTTTTTAAATGTTGGAAGTTGGCATTACTGGTATGCTTATTGAGCATAATCCTGTTCATTCTCAGGTATGTTCTGGTAATAAAAAGCAATGTGCAAAACAGTCTCCAGTGCATACTGGGAATTCCTGATGAGTATGGAGAATCCTTGACTATTGTTGACTTGAGTTGTGAACAGCAGAGAAGCCCAAGTTGTATACACAAAAGCTAATTTGAGCATCTGAAAACCAGTTGTCCTAAACTTCCTCTAGATTGGCTTCTGCACTGGTTCACTCCTTAGCAGCTTTAGTAACATTACCTGCTTTTGGTAGCTTCCCAGAGGAGCATCTTATAGGTGGCTAAGGCTTAACAGCCCTCCTAGGTTAGAGAGCTGAGACTGATCTCCTCTGCTGTGTCCCTCCCATTCCCCGCAGCTCCTTGAAATGGTGATCATCTAGCAATGCACTTTAAATATGTTTACCTCTAAGCACTTGAGGACCTAACTTACATGTATGTTTTTAGCTAAAAAACATGCTGAAATGCATGGTGTTTCAGAACCTACATGACTTTACCACTGCAAGTAGTTAGGATACAGCTAGCAGTACAAACATTTATAATAATTACGCAGCGAGTACACAAACATATTCCAGCTTTATAGACCCTTAAGTAAACCTTGCTGACTGAATGCAATATGCATGCACAGACCCAACCGGACTACAGCACGAACCAGACTTGCCAGCTGAGCCAGGTACAGCACCCGTCCATGGCCATGCATGAGATCTTCCGGCAAAGCGGTTTACAATGCAGTTACTAACTAGAGTGTGACTCTCTATTCCCCTCTAGTGGCTGGTCTGCATAATATTAGAGTTACTAGTCACGGGTTAGAGGAACTAGCCCAGACTCTTGGACATGCCGAAAGGCCTTGGTTCGGTCCCTGCTGCCATCCATGCTACTGGAATGCCAACACTGCATAGACAAATGTTCCTGTGGTCTGGCAGTGCTAGAGAGGGAGGGAAAAGGAACAGGTTTTGAAGGCTTGTATTTTTATGCTCTTAGCCACTGCCAAATAATTCAATTAACATTTATATCCCTTAGAAAGGAAGAAGAATGTCACTGTCAGTCGGTGTGGTAAGCCTTTTATTTAATTATTTGAGTCCCTGAGTGTTAAGGTAGCTGAGTATGAATCTGGCCTGTTCATCTTTAGGAGGGTACCAAGAGCTCTGCCAAGCAGGCTGCATTGTAGTCTTAGCTGGCTTCCTAATAATGCCCATCTGTAGTCTTCTGTACTGTACTTGAACTGTGAAATCTCAGAGCAGATTTGTCCTTGGAACTTATTTAATATATACAGCCAGGTCCTGCTCTATCATCAGTGCACTCATAAGTACTGCTACTTTTCCTTTTACTAATGTATTATGTTTATGTGTAGCCAAACAGAAAACAACTATAAAAATGGATATAAGCTGCAATAAAGTCCTGGAAGAGTAGTGATTTCTATTAATGGTTGGATTGGCAATATGATATTAACTAAATTTTTCAAGTTTAGATGGATTTTTCTCTGAACAGCATGAGAGAAGAGCATTCCTGAACAAACTATTGGAAGGAGGAAAGTGAACATGATGAATGAAAACAAATTACACAATACATCTGAGAATAAGAGGAGTCATAGAGGCAGTCACTCATACTCCTTAAGCACAGTGTGGTTTATGAATCTTGGATTTTCTAGTGATTTGTTCCTGTCCTTATTGAGAGCCTGAGGATAATGCAAAGCTTTTAAGTTCCCAAGGGGTCCTGCCCTGCAGGAAATAGGAAATGTTTTACCACAGAGGCTGAGTGTTTGTGGCCAAGATCACAATGTTTAAAGGACAAAATATCTGAAACTTAGGTTGATTTCTCCAGGAGAATGATGATGCAAAGGAATCCTTGCTCTTTACAAGTCTGAGTCTAGCCCAGATTTTGAAGTTGTATGGCTCTTATCTTGATGTGAATAGAAAACCATAGAAAGGATATTCAAGGTTGTCTAAACACAAGCTGGTGCTTGTGGGGATATTATCCTGCACTGAGTAGGTTTAAAAAAAACACCAAACAAAATTAAGTATACCAAATCATTGGCATGAGCCCTCCAGTGACATCATTCCCAGTTCTGTCTGCTAACTTGATATGGGACAAAAGGTAAATTGGATATTTCAGTACAATGTACTAAGATGCTTCAATTTCTTTTGACAACACGCTATCTGAGCCAATCCATTTTTAGGGGACTACTAAATGAAAAGCTAGACGGCAGCTTTCTAGGTCAGGAATGGCTAGACCTCCATTATTTTAAACAGCTTGAAGCACTGCAGTATTCAGCCAGTGTGTGTGAGTGCACATGTGCTGTTTTAGAAAATTTTACAACAGGGGTTTGTAAATTCCAAGGCTGTGCTTTAGCAATAAAAAATAATGCCTCAGGTATAAAGTGCAGGAACTCAGGGGTTTTCTTTTCCTGAAGGTAAATTCAGTTGCATTTTTTTAAAGTGCAAGCATGCTGTAAGAACTACATTTAGTCAGCTGTTGACTAATGGCTCTTACTTCTTCATGAAGTAGATAATGACTTTGCATAGAATATCAAACTCAATAGAAACAGACCACAGTAACAGAAGAAGAATTCTTTGTTATAAAGTTACTACATTAAAGGAAACACTAACAAAATTGAAAGCTTTATCAAGAAAACATCACCAGGTTTTGAGGAATACTACTTCTTTTAATGTGCCTGCTAGTTGTTCTTTTTTTTCCCCCTAATTGTTCTTTGAAAGGTTCATGAAGGAATTTCTAGTGATGATTTTTGATAGCTGAAACATAAAGCATTTAATGGGAGCTACAAAGCCATGTAAAGGTCTGTAATAAATTCATATATTGCCACTATAGATTTCTCTTAGGTCTAAATGTCTCTTTTGCACTCCAGATGCCATCTCAAAAAATAAACTTCCTACAGAGCATATGGATCAAATTTTAGCCAGCAGGGAGAAAATTGTTGACTTGGCACCGGGTGTTTGTGACCCACAGAGTACCTTTACAGACAGCCAAGTCATCAGTTTCCTTTTCTGCTAGGCAGTGGCAGCTCTGACCCCTGAAGAACACCTTCTTTGCATGTAAAGCTTGGGTATTTTAACTCCAGCAGTGATGAATGGGTATTGCAAGTGCCCATAACTTTGAAAATTCATCAGTCGGCATTGGAACTGCAGCAATCATATTCCTGAAAAATGAATGACAGGACTGAAATTATGTAGAATACTGTGGAATTACTTAATGGACCCCTACCGTAGTGAAGCTCTTGAACTAAATAAGTCAAACCACAAACAACCTACCACAACATGCAAACTCTTCTTCTCTTGGTGAGAAGAGCAAAGGATGAGAAAACCACCACCAATTTTAAAGACTAAAGTATCTTAATTAAATTTAAAAAAAAAAATTCCCATAAGAACTGAGAGGACCAAAGGGACATACCCAGCTCTCTGCGTTTATTTGCAAATCACAGGTATTTATTGCTATCTTTCTTAGTGTGGCTTGTCTTAAATCTAGCAAAAATTTTTGTGCTTTCTTGGAAAAAGAGAAAAAAATGCTAACAGTGAAGTTACTTTTCCTACTCTATCGTGTCACTGAGCCTATGCTCTCTGCAGGGCACACCTGCACTCCCAATCTTCAGTGCTCAGAGAGCTTTCTGCTAAGAAAGCTGCCAGAGACCTTCAGCTAGGAAATAGTAACAGGAAGCTCTTGGTATAGGACCGTCTGTGTTCATGTCTCCCTGAAGTCCCTAATCCATATCCGAGGGTAACCTGTCAGTTAAATGTTAGGGGAGCTGTGGGATTATGAGGTGTGTCTGTTTAGACAGCTAATTCTGCATTTGGCCTTGGAAGCTTTCCCAGCAGCGGTAGGATTGCTAGTGTGTCTCCCAAGCCAAATGGAAAGTCTAAGATTGTATGTCTGGGTGAGAATTAAGAGAGGGAAAGGTGGCTTAGGGAAATAGGAAGCAAAAATTACAAGACATCAGAAAGATCCAGCATCTTTGGAGATGCTCAGAAGCCATCTGGAAACAGTGCTGGGCAACCAGCTCTAGGTGACCCTGCTGTAGCAGGGGGGTTGGACTGGTCCCTTCCAACCTCAAGCATTCTGTGATTCTGTAGAAGAAAAAAAAAAACCCCACACAACCAAAACCCAGGCCCCTGAGGTTTTAACAGTGAGATCTTAGCATCTAGCTAATTGCACAATATGCAGCTTGGACTGGTGATGCCATCTTTAAAACCCCCTTTAATAAGTTCTCTTTTCTATTTGTATTATTGATGGTCTTGTTTCTTTACTTCAGTCCTCTTATTGGTCTACACAGAGCAGCGATAGCTTGCAGGTCCTGGTGCTGTCAGGTCCCAGCAGGTCTGGAAGTACTGCTGCTTTGAAAAGTCAGGCTGTGTAAGGCTATAGAAACATATGTTCTCATTTTTGGATCATGGGAGGGAAGCATCATTTTGCAAAGTGGGAGACTTTTATCTGTTGGAGCAGTCTGGATTCTGGTGAGATTTGTGAAATTTTACAAACATTCTCATCTGATGGGAATCATTAGAGCCACTATAGAGAACCTGCATCGCTGGCAATTACCCTTATGATTGTATGATCCTCATTAGGCTGATTAAACTAGCTTAGCACCATATTATTTAAGTGGCACCAGGCAAAGCAGCTGTACTTTGCTGGAGATGATATGCTAAAACTCTGAGCTGATATGAATTTTAGAAGACTACCAATGTACTAAAAATCCAAACAAAAAAAGGCCATTTTTTTTAGTGGCTACTGAGGAAAATAAACACTCTGCCTCACTGATACTGGGATGAGCAGTGAAACTGAGTGTGTTCCAGACAAGCCATTAAAGAATTCTACAAGCTATTGCTTATCTTACAGGGTGCACTGCAAACTCTGTAATACACTTACACCTGACCTCTTTCTAGGTAGAGGTGTGAATTTTAGGTCAGTAAGGAGGACTTTGAAATCAAACAGCAGTCAATGGCTGTGGGAGCAGAACTCACGATCTTTTGACTCCTGACAAAATTCATCCTTTTCTTTAATGGCATCTGAATCAGGAGAAGCTTGTACTCTTGCATTTGCAGAACACTGCTTGATTGGGAGCAGGCAGCCTGATTCAGCAGATGTGCTGAATGTTCCAATATTCTTCAAAGCTGTTTTGTGCTTTTAAAAAATTTTTACAAAAAAATAAGATATGCCTTTTTTATTGTGGTTTTTTTTTTTTTTTAAACAGGTGAATGCTGGTGCAGCAGAATCAGTTATTGCAGAAGAACAGAAGTGTCAAATCCCAAGAAGCATGTTTTTGTTTGCTCTTCTGTAAAGACAGCTAGAGGGGGGGGGAGGGTTATGACTCTGCTTCCAGAAAAGGTGGGGAACTAATTACTTGAAGTGAAGAAAGAATAAATACTGCTGCTTTGATGTAGCGGTTAACTCACTACTCCCTGAAGCCAGCTGGAAATTTTCTCATTTACTCTACGGGGTTTTGGACGAGAGCCCTCGGCTGTTGGAGGGAACTCGACACAACCTGCGACCAGTGTGCACCTACGTAGCTACTCGTTATTACTGTATTAAGATGCTCGGTGTCTCTAATTGGGAAATTCATCGGTATGGTAAGAAAGGTACCATTTTAAGGTTTAAAAATAATTTAAACAAAAATTAAGGAAAAGCGCTGGCTGTAGTTCCTGCACCCCCATTCCTCGCTGGCCGAGCGACTCGTTTCCCTCCCCGCGCCCCTCCATCAGCTGAAGTTTTCGAGTGCCGGTCAGGCCCCTCAGGCCGGGCGGCCCGCGGCGCTCACCCCCCGCCCGGGGCAGCGGAGCC
>NW_009258952.1:7251812-7260863 GCF_000687185.1 Egretta garzetta | reverse complement strand
TGGCGAGGAGGGAGCGGTGGATTGCTCCCCGCCGGGAAACCCGCCCTCTGGACCGGGCACTCGGGAGGAAAGCTGTCCTGCCAAAAGTCCGTGTCGGCGTTGTTTTCTGAAATTTTCATCTGCGGTCATACACTTGGGAACCGTATTTTTTGCTATAGATTATCCTTGGTCTTGCACTTGCTTGGTTTTGTAGATGCACAGATGTGCATATTTTACTATTTCTGTGCATAAGCTATGAATACTTAGAATTTAAAAGGGTGCTAGAGCAATCGTGATTATTACCATTTTATCATCCCGTTTCTCATACGGTTTTTACATCTAAATGCACATATATTATACTTCGGCAGTATGATCCCAAGACGCCAGTCTCCCTTTTTCAGTATTTAACTTGTTCTCAGTCAAGCTTACTACATATGAAATCTCTCATTCTGGTGTAGTGTATGTTTTGGGTAGCGTTTGCCAACCCTCATAAGACAGGTTCGAATTTTGTTAGAAACCTGTTCGCTAAGGGTCAGTTTTCATATTTTGCACGGGCTGAGGCTGTTGCGACAGATTATGTTGGCTCAGTGTCAGAGGTGTTATGTGCGCTTTGTAATAAATAAAACCCCATTTGATAGAACTGTAACTGGGTACTAGGGAACAGCAGGTGATTTTTTTTGAGTTCTAGAATTCATAGAAACGGAAACATTTGTGTGGTTCAGTTTCTGAATAAAAGACTGTTCACTCAACACAGTTGCTAGGGCTATATACGTAACTGACTCCTGTATGTTTCAATGGGAATTAAGGGTTGTTGAAGAGCTAGGCCCTTGACAGCTGTCATTTTCTTCTAAATTTTCTTAACCCATTGTTTCACACATTAAAATTCAAACAAAGCACTTGACATCACTGTTCTGAGTCACTGCGTTTTAACATAGTTTCTCAGTAGTGTAAAAGGCTCATCTCTGTTGTTTTAAATAGCAGGATGCTTTAGTTACCAATAGTGCAGGAAAAACATGAAGAAGTTGTGTTTGTTACAGCGTTTCATATTTCACTAATCACTATAATGTAGGAATTTAACCGTGGTAAAAAGAGTCTGTGGAAGGCTCTTTGCGTAACCTTGCAGGCTGTCTACAGGTTGTTAGCGCACTCCTGTATACCTCTATAGAAGAGATTTTTGTGTGAAATCCACTTAGACCTGAATACTAGGGGGTGGATTTAAGATACAGGGCTGTAGCATTCATGCAAGTGTTTAAACTTATTTTAACCTATAACACTGGGAGGAAGAGGATCGTAATTCTTATCTCCTCCAATTCCTGATTAGCCATTTAAAATCTACTTAGATATTTCATTTTGGTGACATATCTTTTGTCCTCAACAGTTTTCTGAAGATCTACAACCTGTGCTTGATCTTGTAGTCCTTAGTAAGGGGAAGACGTGTTTGAAGTTGACAGGAATTGATCAAAGACTGTGCATAGGGTGAAGCTTATGCTCTATACCCATATTCCTATTATATATGCATTGTGGTGTATCAAGAATGCCATGTGTTCAAAGTCAGATATACTCATGCATCAGTTTGTCATGTCTCTAAAAGTTCTCACAGACAGAGACCTGTGCTTCCTCTTTCCTTCAGGAACAGCTAGCGTTTTCTTGCACCACTTCTGTTTTTGATGCTAATTAATCACCACTTGTCATGGATGACAGCCATCTTTTTTTGCAGTGAGTACTAATTTTCTAATACCAAGTCGGAACAGAGTAGACTTGGATTCAATTTTCTGCAGTGTTATTTGCTGAGCAGGTTGTGACTGTAATTGCTCAATATACGCTTCAAGCCAACATTTTAGGGAGTACATAAAATAATATTGGGTGATTGAGGGCAGCCACAGGAAGGAAGAAAGTGGAGAGAGGACATGAGGGCTTTTTGAGAGGAAGGCAGGGACGGTGATGCATAAACAGATCATATTGCATACTTTGTGTAATGAATGATCAGTGATCGGGAGGACTTTACACCATAGATCTTGGACAGTTGCGCAGGCACAGTTAGCTGGTGACTGGAACACTTGGCGGTTTCCTGATGATGAAGCGTGATTCCCCTGCATTACAGTCAAGAGCAGTAGATGCTGTCAGTTGCTAGCTGGTCATTCTGTTCCAGTTCCTTGCAGTTATCCTGGTAGTGTCTTTTTTCTCCATTCTGTCCTGTATTTGTGGCCTTCTGTTACCATGGTTAGGGCTTTTTGTACTTTATTCAACAGCAGTATCTACCTAAGAACATCTGTTCTTTTGGACTTGATCTTTTTTTTTTTTTTTTTTTTACCTTCACCACACGCTGCATATGCAGATGAGTTCAATTTTATTTCTTTGCTGAAGTTTTGTATGGTGTGACACTTGAATTATCTTTCTAATTGGTGTAAAAGAGAAATGTTCAAGAGAAGTGCTGACATGTGAGATGTGGAAAGACTGTAGGCCCTCCCTCAGTTAAAAAGTTGTTTCCATCTCTGTAAAGAAAGGTAGGAGTAACCTTCTGGAGAAAGAAATAACGAGCTTAGGCTGACTCAGCAGGCATCAGTCTCCTACTGACTACCAGTACCTGTTAATGGATAGTAGGAAGTCCTATCCACTCAGCTACGAGCGGTAATACACAGATTCACTTGATTCCAAACATTTTTATGAGTTAAATTCTTATTTATGGCTTAAAGGTGGGAAGGAAGGTGGGTGGGAATTAGTGTGTACATCTGAGACTGTGTCAATTTTGAGACTTAAGACAGATTGCAAACCAACTTCGATACTTCAGCCCCATCTCCCCTGTTGAATCTAGGTCCAAAAATCATGGTTTTTCAAAATTGCTACTTTGCTGCCATTTCATCTTACCTTTGCTTAAGGTTTTTGCAGGTAAAATTCCTGTGAACTATAGGTCAAGTTCTAAATGCCTCAGGCCATGCAGGTGTTGTTAGTGATGGCGGTAAGATCTTAACCCCTTAAATTCTGTCAGGTTTCATGAGCTGGCTTATCCTGTTCTGTATTGGTTTTGTGTGTTGTGGTTTCGTTGTGTGTTTTTGGTTTTTTTTTTTTTTTTTTCTTTTCCTTTCACTTTTGAAAACTTAGGCATTTTACTGTAAGAGATTATTGGCATCTGAGAATACTGTGGTAAGACACCTAGTTTAGATTTGAGGAATGCCCTTTAGAAACGCCTCTCTTCTGTGATTTTAGTGGTAACACGTAGCATAGCACTACCTGATTTTTTTTTAGATTTTTTTTTTTTTTTTTTACATTTAACTTGGAATGTAGAAAGAATTCTAAATATGAATTATTTCTGTGATGAGGCTTCACTGTTGTTTTTTTCCATCTTTCTAAAATATGAACAGGAGGTGTGTGCCTAAAATTGGCTGGGACAGAGTATTCAGAATCAGCACCCACTCATTTCTGTCTGAGTGAAGTATTGACCCAATTTGCGTTTCAAGCATCCAATCCAACATATTCTTTTTGTGTGCTAATAATCTCAATGAATAATCCTGCTGCCTGTGAGTATCCATACATCTAGACTTCTGTATGACTCTGTCTCTTCAGCATCCAGTTGTGTTCTCATTTGGGCAACCTGACAGTTTCTGTCAGTTTGAAAGCTGGATCAGCACTCTTACGAACAGATTGCAATAAATCTTCAAGAGCTCCAAGATAAATTTAGTGTTTTGGAATTTTCTTATTTATAGAACTGCAGCTAAAAAGCATCCGGCAGGTACATTGTTGTTACGCAAACCAGAAGACTGTAATTTCTTTGAGTTATAAAAAGCCAAAATAAGTCTTCTCAAAATAAACATACCAAACCTCTGGTTACCTAAGAATTTTTCTCAAAGTAAAGTGGGTTTAGAATTATATTTTTTATTTTGAACAACATAAAGGCTGTGTTTGTGTTCCAACACTTACTTTGTTTTCTTTTAGCAGACAAATTTCTTGAAGCAAATATAATAGGAAACTAATTTTTTTTTTAATTTACGTTGTTTTTTTCCCTAAGTGAGATGGCATTATTGGTGTATATTACGCACTGGCTTCCATTATTTAATTTAAATAAAATAACTATGCTTCTCACTTAATGCTTAACACATCCTAATGCACCTGTTTGGTGACTAACAGTATTAATACTGCACCATGTGACAGAGTTAGTCAAAGTTTGGGAATTAATTTTGGAGTTTGGAGCATCTTCTGAAGCAACATTTGCCCTCAATTCTTAAATACACAATGTAGACACAGTCAACTTAGGTGTCTCATTTGCTGGTTTAAGATTCCTCACAGCATCAAACTGTGTTTTAAGCTGGAATATCTGCAATGTGAATGGTAGGGATGCTCTCAACAAATCATTTTCTTTTGAGCTTGTTCAAATCATCTTTTATTTTATTTTGGTATTATGCTTAGTTGGTTATATTCTATCGCTAGCATGAAAGGTCTGTATTCTGGATGATGTGAATTTACACAGAGATGCATTTAATTTCAGGCAGCTAGGTGGAGCCTGTGGAAGACAAAGTTTTTCAGTACTTGGACACCATGAGCATCATTTTAGTTACTAACTGAATACCCGGCGACATTGTTTCAGCCTGGCAGCCCCTCTTTCAGAGGAGCCAATACTAGCTGTCTGTCAAAGGATGTGTGGAAACCAGCAGTGATCTGGAAATGCCGCAGTGTTACACAGCAGGGGGTAGGGAATCATATGTAAGTTCTAATTTGTTTTGCTGCCTGCTACAGTAGGACTTCGTGGTAGCCTTGATATGCTCTGAAGTAAAAGACCCGCTTAAGGGGAATGAAAGTCAAATGGAAGAAAATGGTGCGGAGATGTCCTTTGCCTTTCGGAGAATTCACTATGCATTCTGATAGTTGCCTTGGTAAAGTTGTCTTTAGGGGAAAACAACTGAAAAAGCCCTAATTAAAACTATAGACAGACCCTTTTCCATTAACAAACAGTTCCATGAGCAATGGTTTTATGCTTTTTGCTTGGGTTTTGTAGTGACCAACAAGATGCACAGGTTGTCAGAAATTTCCCTGTGGATAAGGTATTCATAATTCTCTCCTGTGGAATCTGTGTTTAAGAAAAGAGGTTGTTCCTGAATGAGGAAAATCACGTGTTTTGGTCTTGCTGCCTTACTAGTTAATCTCTCAACATATGAAAGAACTTGCATTTTTGCGATGTCTACTCTGGAAATTTATCTGAAATCACCGGAAGGCTTAAAAAAATATTGGAAAGAGGCAGTTAAAGAGATCACAGATACAGGTATGCATTTGTATGGTCAGAAACATAGATGATAATCACATAAACCTTGTTTTCACAGTGGCAAAACAATTACTTTCCTGAAAGGGAAAAGTGGGCTTTCTTAATTGCTTTTTAAAAAAAATTCCTTCTGGGCACAAGACACACAAATAAAAATCAAAGTTATAATCTTTATCTCATGGTAATAATAATTAAATTTGAAGAATTGTATCTAAAATACGGAATGATAAAATGAAAGGATCATAATAACTTCCTTTTGTTACATTAACTTTTAATGTTTTTAAACTCTCAAAATGAGAATTACTTTGTTTCATGAGAGGGGGAGCAGAAGGCAGAACTAGCTTGCCATAAAAAATAGCTGAGAAATCGAGGGGTAGTTCTCAACTGAGTTGCTCTCACTATCATGTACCAGCAGAGCCTGGCTACTCAATGTTAAGGTCTAGAGCTAGCAGATGTTCCTGTTTAAAATAAAATAGAATGCCCCGAGTCCAATGTCTTTGCTCTAGGACATGCACTGGGACAATGATGATTTTGAATTTTCATCTGGCAACCCATGTAGTAATGAATCATTCTGGATCAAAATAAGCCCATTACTACTGCTCTTTTCTCTTTGCATTTTATCACATTATGAAGTCTCTTCCAAGTTTTGGATAATATTTAATGCATGGTGTTAATTAAACCTGAAGTAAGATCTTCAACTGTTTTGTTTCTTTCAATTAATCAAATCTTTTGGTACAAAGGACAAATGTAAATGTCAAATATTAAATAAAAAACTTTAATGGCTTTAACTCAGTCTTTAATTTTTTCTAATGTGTTCTTTGCTGTTACTGATATATGCTTTACCAGCCGGGCTAGATGCTATCTGTACCCCAGAGTCAGCACAGCCTCAGCCTTCTGGTTGTTTTGGAGCTTCTGAGAGGGAAGGGGACAGCTAGTACCTGAACCAGCATTTCTGCCACGTGTGATGTGCTGCTTTACTCTTCTGGAGCCAGTGCGTTTCTTGGTTAGCTTCTTTATCTTGGCATTGACTAAAAAGACACACCTAGAAAGTCACCTGTTTTAGTGCCTGCTTCTTTTAGAAGTGTTACGTTGCAAATGGAAGCATTAAAAAACTGAGTTAGAAACATAATAGTTAAGAGCATTTTAACACCATGTTCTTTTACAGTTTGCGTTGGTACTTTCCATTTCCTGTCTTGTTTATGTAAATGAAGAAGTGGGGATCGATAATTTCTCATTTTCATTTGTCTAGTGAATTTTTTTTTTGGCTTGTGATATTTTTGGGGGAAAGCACATGTGCTTTTGAGTGAGGTGTAATGGAGATACTTTGTTACCTCTGGACTTGAGAGGTGGCCTCAGGCATTTTTATGTTCAACTTTTGGAACAAAGACTACCCAAACCCCTTAATGTCTGTAATATCCAGATAAAAACGAGGTGTTATTGACTGTATTCTGTATTTTCCCCCTTGCAGAGATGCACACTTTCTTATTCTCCTAGCTGTGAAGTATGAGAGAGGGATATCTTCTGTGTTAAGAGAAGATGCTTCTCTACTTGAAACCATGGGAAACAGTTAAAACCCAGCTAAGAGCAAACTCATTTTCAAATAAAATTGTTGGGAATCTTGGCCTCCTGACTAAGGCAGCGTGCTGTTTCAGACATTGCTCAAGGTGATGAAAAGCAGCACTCATTTGGTAGGAGGAACAAAGATTCGTGAGTTTAATTCTAGGACATAGGAAAAGAGCATGATCACTTGAAATGCACACCTATGCCTTTGCCAGGACAACCTGACATCTGTATCTGCTCTCACTATAGAGGGTAATACCCTTTTAAAAAGCTTGCAACAGACACGTTTTTGATGGCCTTAACTTTTATGTCAGGTACCATATGCACTGCTGTGTTAATTTCTCCATTGGCTACTCAGTTTCACTGAATACCTATTTTTAGTTCCATCCAAAAGTATTCAGGCAGTCATTAGGCTGAAGTAATGATGCCCCTTTGGTTTTGCTCTTCTGTTTTTTTGGGCAGTTTTCTTTCCTTCCCTATTCACATAAAATTAAAGTATTATTTTTGTATTAAACATGGAGTTTCCAGTGAAACACCTCAGTTTTGAGCATAACTTCACTTAGCACAGTGAGGAAATGTGTTACAATTATGGGAAATGCCCATGCAAAATGAAGAATACGTGTGAACTCACCCATGCATGATAAGTAGAAGGTTATTTTGCATTATCCACCTCTTACAAAATTTCTGTCCATATGGAGAGGCAATTGTTACCTTCTTGTATATTTACATGAAGCATTCTTTCTCTCTCCTCATGTTGCCAGCTCCCTGCAATATTCAATGAGTAAAATCACTCTATTCATGCACCAGATTTCTCTATAGTAGCTGGAACAATATGCTTATCAAGCTCTTTTGTTGGCTTCTGGAGGAGCTGTTTTCTGGGGCAGGAATCATGAGAGTTTGGGTCTTTCAGCTGTTAGAGGCTTTTTAATCAAATCATTCCTCCTCTCATAGCTTGCTTTACTCTAGACACTCCGGTGGTTTAGTACTCAGAACTGCTGGTTGTGAGGCTGATCTAATAGCCAGTTGCTGCGGGTCCTTGTTCATCTTCATTGCTGGCTGGCCATTTCTTGTTCCAGAATGGGCACTTGTCTCATACTATGGTTACCCAGTTTGGGAAGATGAAACTGGAAGATGAAAAGGAAGTCTGCAAAGAAGTGAAAAGTGTTCAGTTGGTTTATCTCAGTGGGTCACCGTGTGGTCTGATGAGGAGCACAGCATTGACTCAGGAGGGAAGATGTAGGTGGCCAGAGGGTGAGGGGAAAGAGAGGAGCACAGCTGCCTTTTTCTCCAGTAGCAAGTTGCTAGATGGAGATAAGTGACCTCCAAGTCACTCCATGAATTCTAACTAACTGCTCAGCCCTGTGTAGGAGGAGCTTGTGGCTTAAGCTAGCTTCATATGGATCTTGCCTTTTAAAGGTGCAGTTCCCCATAGGTGAGGAGAATGTCATGGAGCCCAGCCCAGTCCCTTCTGTGAAGAAGCAGAAGAGGGAATTGAATAATTAGGGAGGATGGCCTAACGAATTAGGAGGAAATGGACCATATGAATACACTGAGCGTAAAAGTGAGAATGGATAGGAAATGGAATGACAAAGATTAATGCTGCATTTCCAATGCATTCTTCTTTTCTGTTTTTTTGTGGGTTTTTTTTTTTTTTTTTCTTATAATCTCAGTCCCTACAGTCAAATGGTTACCTGGGATTTGTACTTTCTTTTTTTAAAGCAAGGTTCTAGCACTTGTGGTTGCTGAGAGTATGACTGAAGGGTGAGAAACACAGGACAAATACAAGAAAATACAACTTCTTATAATCTAAAGAAACGCGCATGTTTTGCAGTGTCTGACTCATACTTACAGTACTTGATCTTGGCAATACTGCTTGGGTATAGATTTGCCAGGGAGTTAAAGGTGTCCTTAGCACTACTTAACACTGGTTGCTGTGCCACAAACTCCATCAGGATTGCATTACACTCCAGTTTGATAGGCATTGCATCTCTGCTGACATTTGTATGAGTGGAGAGGTAAACTGGTGATTGCAAAGGATTTGTCTGGTCAGGTATCTATCTCGGAGAATGGAATTCTGAATGATAAGTTCTGTGTTTCTTTTAGTGCACTAATGCAGGCAAGCTGCATTGTTGATAGCAGAATTCATCCTAGAAGCCTAAATGTGTTGTGGTTTAAGCCAGCAGGCAGCCACACAGCCGTTCTCTCACTCCCCCCCTGGTGGGATGGGGGACAGAATTGAGAGGAAAAAAAAAAAAAAAAAAAAA
>NW_009258952.1:7202221-7251608 GCF_000687185.1 Egretta garzetta | reverse complement strand
TATTCCCTTGGTCAGTTGGGGTCAGCTGTCCCAGCTGTGTCCCCTCCCAACTTCTTTTGCACCCCCAGCCTCTTGCTGGTGGGGCGATGTAAGGAGCAGGAAGGCCTTGAGTCTGTAAGCACTGCTCAGCAGTAACTAAAACACCAGTGTGTTATCAACATTATTCTCATCGTAAATCCAAAACACAGCACTATACCAGCTACTAGAAAGAAAATTAACTCTATCCCAGCTGAAACCAGGACAAAATGGAAGCTCTCTCTTCTGAAGACCTGGGAGATGGTTCATAGAACTGAAAAGGAAGGGTAGTTTCATCTGTAGGTGACCTTAGGAGGGAACTTGTGGAAATAATTATGGGTAGGGTAGTTAGGAAGAAAAAAATTCTATGAGGCAGATTCTGTGATAGTTTTGTAGAGATGGAATTGGGCGGCACAGATGTGAGTAAGGCTATAGTTTGATTTGAAGGAGAAGAAAAGAGAGAGAGGGTAAGATTACTGGATTTCTGTGACTGGGACACAGATGGTCTCAGATGGTATGAAGCATTGGCACACACCTGAGAACCCCACGTGCGCTGGACAAAGATCCTGCATAAATGTGGTAGGTACTCTATGTTCCTGTTCAGACACATTATATTAACGGCATGTGTCCAGGCCAGTTGGGCATGACACGCTCAATACACCCAATGTGACTTGGGTATTCATCTTCCTAAGCATTCTGAAGAATCTTGTCCTTCCTGTCTAATCAGGATAAAGCAGAGATGTCCAGGGAAACAAGCTGAGGACAAAACTAAGGTTTGCAGATGCAGAAATTCCTCTGGGTGTGCCATCATGAAACACCACCCATAATTGTGTAGAGGATGAACGCTGTGCAGGATTAGCCCCGGGGAGATGGCAGGCTGCAGCTTACTCACAGAGTATCTTTTTAAGACAAATCCTTTTGCCTGATGTAGAGCCCCCAGAAAAAAAAAGGAGTTTCAGAGCTCCCCCTAAGTGTGCCCTGGTTCAGAATAATGCCAGTAGATAATAATGCCTGTAGTCTTAGACAAAGTGTAAGATAGTGAAGCTATTTGGAGACAAAGGCTGAATGGAGACTTACCGATATGGAGCAAAGAAGGGATACACAAAGAGAAGACTAAATTGCTAGAGTAAGAGATTTAATCTTGATTTCTTATCCTTTGAAGGAGGAATACCTGAAAGAAAAAGATAGCAGGGGAGAAAAAGGAACAAAGGTAAATAAGAAACTCAAGGGAATTTATTTTATTCTGTGTTTCCCTATGATAATAGAAAAAAGATTAGAAGAATGAGGTTGGCCAAAATGAAGATCTGCTTAACATTTACTTAAACACTGAAGAAAAAGTTAAGAAGTTGGGAGAGGAAATAAAATATACAGTAGTCAGGGTACTGAAATGGTAGCCTGTTATCTGGCTGCTGTTCCTACTTCTGCTACTGCTGTCCCACTGCATTATCACATACTATTCTGTGCTTGTGTTTCCCCTTCCTTTGTCTGTCCTGTTTATCTGCATGGAGACTGCAAACCCCTCTGGCTCTTAACAGTCTTCGCATGGTTTAGGAGTTTTCACAGCAAGGCCCTGAGCTCATTATGGCCCTTCTGCTTCCTCTTCTTTCTTTGTGCTGCCTCAGTGCCTGGTAGTGCTATTAATCCTATTAATTGGTGCCACACATGCAAAAAAATTGATTTCTCCTCCCTTCTCCCCTGCTTAATGTGGCGGTTCAGAGCACTGACATGTCTCAAGGCTGCAGTGCAGTCCATGTGAGCACGTTGTGTTCCCACAGGGAGCCTGCTGCAGTTGGTGAGGCCCTGAATTACAAGAGGAAGGCCTTCACTCATAACCAGGGAGATTTAGTCTAACATTAAATTAATAGCAATCAAATCATCAGGAAGGTTTAATTGGGCAATCACTGTCAGGACTGGGAAGTTACTTTGCTGTATTAGAAACAAACAAAAACATATACCAGTGATTTGCAGGCATTGTTTTCTAAATAAAAAGCATTAGAAAATAAGACTAGTAATGCTTAGGCTCTACAACCCAAAACCCTATCACATCTTCTAAAATTACCCAGATCTCAGCTTCTAGAAATGAAGTGATTCTTAGTTGCCTAAGCCATTACAGTCTCGATGGCAGAAGGTCTGATGAGAAATGATGGACCTGACTACAGTTCTAGGTACAATTCAATTATCTGTCCTTAAAAATTACCATTGCTACCCATTTAAGGTTTTCAGTTGTTAGTACAGTAGTACTCATTTAAATATCCACTCAAGGCTGGAGCTTTCTTGTAAAATATACTCCTTTAGCCCTTTGTTTGAAAACCTAAGCCAGAGGACAGCTCGTGGATGTTGCGGGTCATGTCCTGGGTAGGTTAGTGAGAGCATGCTGACTAGATCTGTGGTGACAGTTTACATGGAGGAGACAGTCAAAGTGCAAATGACAGTTTTTAGAAATACACCAGTTTTGTGTATTGTGTTGAAGTTACCTTGTTTGGGCTAGAAAGTGATTTTAATAAGTTGATCTATATGACATAATTGGTAGAACTCGTGTTTTTTGAGGACTTCTTTTAAAGCCATTTTTCCTGCTATTTTTTTTCTTTTGGAAAAAATCCTTATTCATTAGCTTATATTTTTGTTACACATAGACCATTATTAATTTTTTTCTTATTTCATACTTATACTTTGCATAATCTAAAAATGGCTTTAATATTGCAATCATATATGTAACTTAGCTAAACTATAACTTACAGAGTGGAAAGTGTATCCTGCTTATGTAAGCTGATATTTATTTAGCTGTCCCCATTATCTCAGACCTACTTTATTTGTGGCTATGATATGATAAGTGTCAGCCTTAAGCCTGTGCAGCCAATGCATTTGTCCTCCCAGAGGCCAAACAGAAGTGTCCAACATCCTCTCATTTCAGAGACTTTTTTTCAGCTCGGTATTGACATAGGTCTCAGTTTTCAACTGCTCTTTAAAGCTAGTGTGAGGGAGGTCTTTCACATTACTTAGGTGATGATTCTGTAAGGACTTGGGCATGCAAGTAACTTTTTAATGGAACAAATTATCAGTAATTCATGTGATAAATCATGAAGCTAAACTATATACATTCTTCAGCTTTTTTCCAGTAGCATTACATATGAATCTGCGTTGGAATGAATCTTGTTTTCAGCCGTAAGTGCTGGTATTATACTGAATGGTACAAAAGAAAGAGATTCAAAAATATGATTAACAGTAGTTGTGTCGCTTATACTTTAGCTTAAGTGTTCATATATTGTAGTTTGTGTTTGTCCTCAGGATGCAAGGTATGCTACCTTAAATTCCTTCATAACAACACATTGATGAGCAGATGTGAATAGGTCCGAGAATGTAAAGTTTATAGACAACATTTTTGGAAGATAGGGATTGACAGCAATGTACAATTTAGGACTGGGTAGAAATACTTTATTCCTTTTTTTTTTTATTATTATTATTGTTGAAAAAACCCAGCTCTTTCAAACCTTTAAGTCTGCTAAATTGAAATATTTTGTTAAAGCAGCCTGTAGTGTTTTTGTGATGAGTTGACTTTCAGGTGAACTTCCTCATTTGACTGAATGGCTTGATGAAAATAATAGTTTGGATGTCTATTAAACTCCTACAAGCTCTCTCCATGGCTTGACTATGCTGAGAACAAACTGATAAATTCTGTGTGGAAAACATAGGCCTTGAATATCAATGACATTAATTCTGTCCTCCCTCTTCATGGTTCTCTTTCACATTGACCAGTAGTGATCACAAATCTAGTCCATCCATATCAAATTAAATTGCTACACAGGAATGCAAAACTAGGATATGTAGGGATTTTTTGTTGTTGTTTTCCAGAAGTAATGTCAAGAAAGTCCATTGCTGGTGGATAAAAAAGTGAGCATTAGTATTTGGGTAAAGCTAGATTATTGCTTTAGATTTGAAAAAGAAGCCCATGAGAATAGACTGTTATGCCTATGATGGTTTTTCTTTCTGGAGATGGACTATTAAGTCGGATGGCTATTCTCAGAACCTTCAGAAGAGTGTTTGGCCAGCTTTTTGGACTGGGAACAGGTGGACATTTATTCACAGGAAAAACATTGCTGTATCTTATTTATGTCACATTACCATTTGTGTTCAGCTATAATCAAACCCTAGGTATTTTGAGGCTTTTTCCAATTTAAAAAAAATTTAAGTAACTGGCAGCATTTGAATTTAAGGTGTTGCAGATAATTTTATACTGCAAAAGTGCTTGAATGTTTTTTTTCCCCTGACTACTTATACAGTGTTTTTGTCTAATATTTGAGCATATGAAAATTTACCATAGTATTACACAAAATGGGATCTCGCCATTTTCATAAGTCCTTATAATAATAGGTACCATTATCATAATCAAGAAGCCTTTCTCATAGTATTTTTTGCCCTATGTTCAGTGGAACACTGAGTTTATTTCTTCTAGTTTTCAATGATACCAAAGGATTTTGTAAGGCTGATGTATAATACAGTATATATGTATATATATTTGTGGGAGAGGGGAGGAAAATGCCTCCCACCAGCTGGATGATTTTTGCATTTCATCCAGTACTTGAGCATTATTTTGATGTTTTATAGAAAAACTGTTCAGATAATGACATTCAAGTTGAAAGTCAAGCTGAATGAGTGTTAGAGAATGTGTTTTTAAAGGTCTGTGTGATTACTGCGATTTATATAAAAGTGAACCACAGTAAGTTTGTATGAGCAATTAATTATAAACCTAACTTTCAAGTGTTTGTGGTTTTTTTTCTTTTTTACTTTGAAGCACATTTTTGTTTTAACATAGGAAATGAGATTTGAAAAACAAATACGAAATTTATCCAAATCAAAAACGAAGAGAAGAAAAGCCAGTTATGTGCTGTTATAGTTCAGGGACAGTTACAGCCCCAGCCTGAAGTGGAATCTTCAGCGTTGGTGCATCTGTATAGTGCTGAGTGTTTAGTAATATGTGTTTGGCATTGGACCATCTCTTCTGTTAAACTTGTGCCTGGCTGTAATCCATAGTGTCTAATACCCATTGTATATTGTCAGCAAAGTTTGATATTTTCCTTTGTAGAATACAACAGACACACTGTTCTTTCACTTCTGCTAATCAGTTGTCTTTTGCTGAAGAGTCATTTTCTGGGGCATCCTTTTCTGGGCTTGATTATAGGACATCCAGCCTCTGAGGAGCAAGTGTCCTGTCTGAAGTGAGTTTCCCAGTGACTCTTGCTGCGCAGAAGTTTTATGGGGATCTGTTCTTCCTCATGGTGCTCCAGAGGAAGGGACGTGCTTTGTAATACACTGAGTCTGGAAGGTGGTGGAAGGGTGAGAGGCTTCTGCCTCTTCTGATGGTGACCAGATCTCTCTCTGATTTGTAACACCACCTGCGCAAATGCTATTGTGCACTGGTTAAAGGTATTTTTGGCACTGCGATTCCAATAGCCAAACCTGTGTGAAAAAAAAAATCATTCAAGCTACAGTTTTACACAAGATGTAGTTGTGTTTCAGCACAGGGAGTTGATGTTTGGATGTGGAAATAACTTGATTAACGCAGGACTGTCCTGATACAAGTGTTTAGATTGAATCTTTGACATTATATCCTCCAGGTTTAAAATAAAATATGGTATTTCTTAAAAGAACAAAGCTACATGTTACTTAGATATCAGTTCTGTTCTTAATATGACTACCAAATTATGCTGCCATTTTCTGTCTTCCCGTGCTTTTTAGGGAATATGGTGGTGTCTTCTGTCTGGGTGTATTTCAAGATGTGCGAAAGGAGTGTAACAGGTTATCCTTCCTATATGTAGTTAAACCAATTATCTGCTGAGAAACTCCACTATCTTGATATTGTATTTTCATCTTCTGGCTGCAACAAGTAAAAGCTACTGTGCTGTGATAGAAATTGTCCAGACATACTGTAGACGAGGACTTCTGTGCAATGAGTCTTATTTCAAGGCAGCACAAAGCCAGTAGATGAGGTAAGCAAGTAAATGTGTAGAGGGGATCTTGAAGGAACAGTAGTATGAGAATGCCTTTTTGGAAGGTAAGCTTGGTGCCTGCTTTGCAAGCATAGATTTTGCTTTGTCGGAGCAGTCAGTTAGGCAGCTTGTTGTTCATCTTCAGTAGGCTCTGTGTTCCCCTGGGTTCAGTCCTCAGGCTGCCCAGGTCTGTGTGTATTCAAACCTTGATGCTGAAGGACCTGCTTTTCAGGACAATCCCTGATGGCAGTCTGGGGACAGTTCCACGAGCCTGGGCCATTTTTAGATGGAAACAGAGGCAGTCACTGTACCTTCTCAGGGCTCAGGCAGAGCAATGATCCTGGTAGTGCTAGCGGCAAGCAGTTTGGGAACCCTGGAAGGTGGCTGGAGACATGTAGACTACGCGTAGCTCTGTGCTCAGTGTTAACATTTCCTTCCCCTGGCAATTTTGCTATTGTGTCTCTCATAGCTGATTCTTCATGGTTTGCATTGCACTCTAAACCTGAAAACTTCAAGCCTGCACTGTTTAGGTCAAAATGGACACCCGCATGTCTTTTGCCTATGTGTGACTTCAGTTTGTTTTTTAATTTGGCTATGATGGGATAGTCATTCTCAGAAGTTTCTCTACTTTGAGCAGCAGAAGCATGTATTTTAATTTGACTTGAAATAAGCATATTATCCATGAATGCAGAGCATGTTAGAAATCTGTCAGAACTTTGAAAATAATATTAGGGAAAAAAAAAAAGATATCATTAAAGCAGTTTCTCTGTCATCTTGCTCACTGGTGGGCAAAATCATACAAGTAATTTTGGCTTAACTTATGGTTGATAAAAATGCATATGGAAGCAATCACAGGTGGATTTTAGTTCCAACTGAACTGGAATTGTTAATGTGTCTTCACAGTTGGGGCTGGAGATGAGTTCAGGTACATTGATATCCAACAGAAATATAGTAGTTGCCAGTATCATGTGGTAGCATGTAATAGATGGTAGTACACAAAATGTTGGAAGATCCCCTAGAGTATGGAAAAAATGGCCAATATTGGTCTTTATTAGTTCACATAGTTATTTAGATACTTATATGAATAATAGTCTATATTCATAATAATATGAATTCATGTATTTATAATCAAATTATATTGTTATATCCACGGGCTGATGGCTTCTGCATGGCAAAAGATTCCTGTATTATTGCATTTATAATGACCAATTCTTCTCATTCTGATTTCATTGTGGGTTTTGCTTTTTTTTTTTTTTAATGTCAAAATTCAAGCAAAATTGCAAATTAATCAAAAACTGCATCTACCCCTAAATGAACACAGGTTAAAATGACTGCTAATATAAAAGTGTTACTTATAATAGTAAACAAGTTTTTTATGATTTCCACTTGCAGTTAGAAAAGCACAGAGTATGAGCTGTGTAGGATCAAACTGAATGTGACTGTGTGTTCTCAGAGGCGTTTGAGAGCTATCAGGTATCCTCTTGCAGATAGTCCTCTGTGGCTTTGGTGATTATTCTGACAAGATACCGTGCATCTTGTGTTACCTGTAAAAGGCAAATCAGTGTGACCTTTCCTGTGGGGGGAAAAAAGGATACAAGTAGCTTTAAATCAAGCAACTGCTTATATGTGAAATAACCTTTTGTCGTCTTAAAATGCTATATAAAAACTACTCATTAGTCTTTATTTAATGAGTTCTAGCCACATTTGCAGTATATAAGTTCTGTAGATATAAAAGAACCCTTTGTATTTTGCTGTGGTGAAAATGAATTTCGAGACTTTTCTATGGCAACAAATTCTGACCTTTCCAGTTCAGTAATCTCTGTTGTATTGGTGCATATTAAACATTTAGTTCTATTTAAAAAGCTGATTACAGCATTGGTATGAAGTCTTACGAGACCAAGTCAATCTCTCACAGGTAAATAATAGGAAATTAAGATGCATATCTGAATAGATATTAATCTATTCAAAGTGTGTGAATAAAACTTGTAATTAGACTGAGTATTACTAACAATTGTTTAGCTGCTGTGCTAAAGGAGCATCACCAAATGAGATGATTTAAGTAAATTCTAACAGTCAGGGAGCATCTGTTAACTTCACTGGAATTTGTTTGGTGATCATTACTTGAGCAAATTCAGGGTTAATTTGTGTAGGCAGCTAAAGTCAGGATAATTAAATCTGTGTTAGAACTTCCCTACCCTGGACTCTGGTAACTCGCATTCTTTATTTCGTGTCGCTGTAATTGCTGGTTATTATTTGAACCAGTTTAAAAATTCTTGGTCAAGATTAAAAAAATTTGAAAAACAAAATTTTAATGATTATTTTAATGCATAGAACTTATACTGAATATTTAATAACTTTGTCTATACACTGGACAGCGGAAGTTTTTAAAACGTCATCTCATATTTATCTTTCTGTACAACTTGAGTAAATGTAAGGTTGTAGTAATGCAATTACTTGTATCCTTTTTCTACAGGAGAAGTAGTATTGATTTGCCTTTTACAGATAACGCATGATCTACGGTGCCTACGGATCTACGGAGCACAGTGTCTGCTAATGGACACCTGATGGCTCTGAGTTTTAATTTTTCTGCCAACACGGGTGTGACTGTCTGCAGCTTCATCATGCCTATTATACTGTGGTTTGTATGCTACGTTAGCTGCATTCACTGGTGAAACCCATGGAAGACCTCTGAGTGGTGATTTCCAGAGGCAAACTTCATATTGGGGAATGAGCATCAGGCCAAGGTTCCACTGAAACTAAGGCTTCAGTGTCTGAATGTGATTTTGTTGTGTAAAACCGATGCTAACGTAGAGGTTCCCTAATTTTACACTTCCACGATTGCCGTTATAGGATTTCTCAAGACAATCTTTCTTAAAGAAGGCCAACAAACAAAAAATCATTGAGGGTATGATCCAAGGAACGATGTGCGTTTAGTTACAAGCTAAGTTAGTCACTTTGATAGGTCCAAACACTGGATGGGTGGTGGTACGTGTCTCAGAATGGTGATCCAGAAACCCTATATACTAAGCAGGAACTCACCCATATAACTAAATGCCAAAGCGCAGTGAAATGTCTGAAATATTAGTCAGGTCTAGAGTGTCAAGCTGGAGTTGAAAGCAGGTGTTGCTGTGCACATAGACACAAGAATACTTCCTGAGTACTCCCCTGAACGATGATGATGCTGGTGGTGTTTCAGAGATAACAGTTCCCTGTTTTCTCCAACTGTGGCTAGAAGTGAAGCAACTCTCCACAGTGTCAAAGCACTGTGTCTATATTTTATCTCAGTGCCATTTAATACTAGCCACTGGATTGTCAAATTGTGCTCCCTCTTATGTCACTGCCCAAATTATCTGTTTGCCTGTCGATCGATCTATCTTACTGTGCAGTAGCATAGGTTTAGCAGGCAGCTTAGAAAGTTTCTTCTCCCTGATAGGTTATAGCCTTGAGTTTAAGACAGTATCCTGTGTGGTGGGGGATGTGGGTTTGAATCTCCTCAGGCTTTTGGTAGCCTTACATTGTAAGGTTCCGGTGTTCTGAATGAGAACCAGAGTTCATATGCAGATGGCAGGTATTCGCTTTACTATATTTGTGAGGGGCATCTAGTCTTCATCAGGTTTTGCAGTATCTGAAAGACTTGTTGCTAGGAAAATTCTGTGATTTCCATAGAAATCTCTTGTAGATCCTGTTATCTAGCACTTGAGTTACTAGTCTCCAGAACTGTTTACATCTAAAGACTATATTGTATGGACAGATGATCCCTTAGTGGCCTTATAAAACCAATATTCTAAATTCTTTTTTGTGTCATTAAGTCTCTAAATGTGAGATTTAAACATGGTAAATGTGTTTTTTTAAATCTTTAAAAATTATAATCTTCTATACTTAACAGATCTCTGACTTTGAGAAGCTCATACTAACCTATATGAACTCAATCCTACTTAGAAACCTGAATTCCAATGTCATTATCACCTCTCTTTTCCTGTAACTGAGGCTGCTTGCCACAACTTGGTACGCAACAGCAGTGCAGATTTTGTTCATGTTAATCTATTCTTCACAGGTATTTCCCACTTGCAAGCTCATGCAATCCAGCATTGCCTGTTCACAGTTTTCATTATACTTCATAGCATTTTGCCCCAGGTATTGCATTATATTTGCGTGTGAAACCACCACCCAAAGCCTTAGCTAAGAAGGCAAAAACCTATTTACTCAGGTTTTTTGTGGGTGTTTTTGAGCATTCAGGCCCCTCTAGAAGATTGGGATCTGTTGTCTTTCTAAAAAGCACTGATCAAGGCTTGCTTCTTGAATTTAAAATGTGGTCAGAGGAGGTGGTCACAGAATCCCTCTTCTGTTCACTTGCTCAAGGACTGCGAGGTGCTCTGTTCAGTGTCCTGTTCAGCCTGCAGGGATTTAGGCTCGCATCTCCCACCTCCTTGCAGGTGAGCGTGAGCAGGCTGTAGCATAGTTATTCAGGCAGCTGCTTTGGAAAAGTAATCTTGCATTCTGGTCACTTCCCTGCGATTGACTTTGATCCTGAAATGTTTGGATACAATAGGCTCAGTCCTGAGGTATATCAGATCACAAAGGTTCGCTTACAGTTTATGTACCTGGAGTATTTAATCAAGTCAAGCTGATGTCATCAATACTACAGAGATTGTCAAGATATGCCTCTATACAAACGCACGCAGCATGGTAAACAAACAAGAGGAGTTGGAAGCAATCATGCTGCTAGAAAGCTACGACCTGGTTGCCATTACAGAAACCTGGTGGGATGAATCCCATGACTGGAATGTAGCTATTGATGGCTACAGGCTGTTCAGAAGGGACAGGCGAGGAAGGAGGGGCGGGGGCGTTGCCCTTTACATCAAGAAATCATTACAGTGTGAAGAGCTGTCCCTGAAGAATAGCCACGAGCAGGTCGAAAGCTTATGGGTAAGAATCAGAGAGAGAGGCAACAAAGGGAACCTGGTGGTTGGTGTCTACTACAGGCCGCCAGATCAAGAGGAGCTGACTGACGAAGCATTCTTCCTCCAACTCCGGGAGGCTTCGCGCTCGCAGGCCCTCGTCCTGCTGGGGGACTTCAACCACCCCGACATCTGGTGAGCGTGAGCAGGCTGTAGCATAGTTATTCAGGCAGCTGCTTTGGAAAAGTAATCTTGCATTCTGGTCACTTCCCTGCGATTGACTTTGATCCTGAAATGTTTGGATACAATAGGCTCAGTCCTGAGGTATATCAGATCACAAAGGTTCGCTTACAGTTTATGTACCTGGAGTATTTAATCAAGTCAAGCTGATGTCATCAATACTACAGAGATTGTCAAGATGCAGTTTTAGTTTTGGGTAACTAAATTTTCCTTAACTCTCAGTTTAGATACTGAAATCTTTTACTGGCCCGTAGTGCTTGTGGTACAATCATGCAGAACCCCACAGTCCTTGAAATAATTACTTCAACTCTGGTAATAAAAACTTTAATTTTAAATGATTGAACTGACAATTAAACAGATTCACTCACTTTCTTTTGTAATAAGCCATACTTAAAAATAAAGGATTAATCCATTGGATTAAAACCATCCATTAGACTGTGCTCATACTTCAGAAGTAAATTTATTATAAGGGATTTCATTAAAGAAAGTGGATATGTAGGTGGAAAAAAACATTATTCCTAATTCTAGATTTATGGCCAGTGTATGATTCTCGTACCTTAGTCCAAAGGGTAATTTCAAAACTGTTCTTATAGTAAAGCCACCACTTAAGGAGCACTATACAAGTGATAGGATTTGAACTTCAGTCCAAAGCCTGAACTGGGTGACAGCCTCAAAATGGCCCAGAAGGTCTGAAGTGGTGTGCTGAAATTTGTACTGTGGACATTCCATAAAACTAGAATTTCTTTTTCTAGAACTGCAGATTACTTAAAGACTGGAAATCTCTGTACATATGTATACACGCACACACACACATATACCAATGAGAGATGTCTGGCAAGATTCAATGATTTTGTCTACAAAAACATAATCTTATTATTTACTTGTATATGCTTTATGTGTACAGTAGACAGAATCTCAGTAGCAAGCCATGTGAAATGGGGGAGAGAGGAGCACAGCACCATGCTACCAAACTTGCGGCTCTTCAGAGTTTGCTGTAAAAATGGATTCGGCAGTGCTTTCTTTGAGGCCATGCCAATGTTGGTGGAAGAAACCCCAGTGCTAATGTTGCTACTGGTGTAGTGAGGCAAGCAAGGGGATTAGGGGATGATGCTTCTGTGCTATAGCCAGGATTGTTCTTAGCTGGTTGTAACGTGGTTTCAGGCAATGGGTGGGATGGATGTGCACCTTGCTCATGAGTTTAGGTAGGACTAGGACTTTCAGCAGCTTTATACTAAATCATCACTTGTTGCCCAACTCCAGACTTAGGTCCTTCTGTGTTCTTCCAGAAGAAATAAGAGTAACCGTGTTGAATTCTGGAATTTTAAGTAGTAAAAAAAAAGAGTCATACTTCTGGTATTGTGCTTTTAGATATTATAAAAAAATATCTAGATAAAATATAAAATATCTAGATATTTTAGGTAGTATAATGTGACTGTAATTGAAAAAAAAAAAAAAGTCTGAAGTCATGTCTTGCATAGTTAATTTTCTTTAAGGACTGACAAATCAATCAGTTTAGTTCCCCTAAACTGTGAGAATAGGAACTAGAAAAAAGCATGGGAAGTGATGAATATGCAGTGTTTATTTCTGATAAGTTTTTCTTTTGATAATGTATCAGTAGTACATTTAATGTGTGATCTAATTCAGAAACATGTTTACATTTTTTAACTTTACTGGGATAAGTGATCTGGGGGGGCGGGGGAGAAAAAAAGCACCTGACAGGTGTGGTTGGTTGCTGTGCACATTTTGAAAATGTGTATTGTCCAAGTTTTCCATGGGATGCAATTGAAAAGATTTCCATCAGTCTTCAAAACATATTTGTATAGTTTAGATTGTAAAAAAAGACCTGATGGTTTTTTTGGGTAGGCTCCTGGAAGGAAGGAAATGCTTGTAATTCTTCAGTCACAGAGCAGTGATCTAATTCATCAAGGCATTTAAAGCACGCACCTGGCTTTACAATTATTTACTTCTCATGCATAAGAAATACCTACGCTTAAGTCCTTTGCTGAGTCAATCCCTTAATATACCAATTGTTTTTTTCATGTACAGCCTTCTTTTTCTGATCACGAATCATAAGCATTTAATAACCATTACTGTAGTGGCACTGTCAGTACAGATCTGGCTGGGATGGAATTGGTTTTCTTCATAGCAGCCCATACGGTGCTGTGTTTCAGATTTGTGACTAAACCAGTGTTGATAACACACCAGTCTTCTAGCTATTGCTGAGCAGTGCTTGCACGGGGTCAAGGCCTTCTCTGTTTCTCACTCTGCCCACCAGCGAGCAATCTGGGGGTGGGCAAGAGGGTGGGAGGGGACACAGCCGGGACAGCTGACCCCAACTGAGCAAAGCGATATTCCATATCAGATAATGTCATGCTCAGCAATAAAAGCTGAGGGGTAAATTTTGTGAAGTAGCCATTGCTTGGGGACTGGCTGGGCAGAGGGAGGTGGTGAGTGATTGCCTTGGCATCACTTGTTTGGTTTGTTGGTTTTTTTTCTCTTCCCTTTTGCTTATTAAACTGTCTTTATCTTGACCTATGAGTTTTTCTTGGTTTTGTTCTCATTCTCTCCCCCATCCCGCTGGGGGTGGGAGTGAGCGAGCAACTGCTGGGTGCTTAGCTGCTGGCAGGGGCCAAGCCACCAGAGGTAGCCACAAAAATACCTCCAGCTTTAGTTCCTAGTATCACCCTTCATCAGAAGAAAAGTTTGTTCCAGGCAGGTAGAAGCTAAGTCAGTGAAGTTTAAAGTGGAAATATGATGTGATTTTTTTAACAGTTACGCTAATGAATCATTGAACACAGAGGAACAAGCGGCTTCACCTTAGACTTTGAAATGTGAATAAGATTACTTCAGCTGCTCAGAGGAAGATCAGCTCTAGCCTGCTGAGTTAGGTGTTAGGAAAGGCAGTGGTGTGCAGTCAGTGTTGTTTTATGGTGATAATTTAAGGAAATCGGTCCAGGTTGTAATAGTCTTTCCTGGCCTTTATCTGTGAGTGTTCCTTTCGATGAAAATCCTACAGACCTTTCAGAAAACTGGTAGTTTTAATTTTCTCTTGGTTGAACTGTGAAGTGCCTTGCCTTCAAGGTAGAATTTCCACTGTTTGATAAAGTGGGTGGAAACAGGAAGATTTCTGAATTACACTTTAGGGAAACCTTACAGTGTTTCTGCCATAGCACAAACTACCCTCGTTTGATAAATCCTTGCTGAGTTCAGATAATGATATGGTAGGCATAATTCCACAAGCATGAGGTTGTTATGCAGAGATACAGGACTGCTGAAAGAAGTGTAAGCTATCATAGAAAATCTTTGTGATTTGAAAACTGTGGGAGAAAACATGCTAATGGTTGACATGATTGGCATATCTGAGAGCATGTCTTTAACCTTTTGTTCCTTTACTGAGAAGCAGTTAATATTTTAGAGTAACCTAGTACCTGTGACCTCCCTTTTGACAGCATTCTTATCTGAAATGATTGAACAGGAGAAAGGAAATCTTTCAATAATGAAGCCAAAGAGCAAAGGTACTTGACGCTATTTTTTGAAGTCAGAAATCATATAATCCATTTGAGACAATGATATTTGAAATATCAAGAATAAGATAAGAGGAAAAAAACCCTGAAAGGATACATAAGCGAAAAAAATACAGCAAGACATTCAGGTAGATACTGCATGTTATGATGTGCATGGTGGAGTTTGATAAACTGTCACGAGCTTATTTAGTGAAACTTCAGAATTGTCCACCAGATCTCATCTATGCAAAAGGTTTTTGTTTCTGGATCACTAAGTAAGATTAATGATGCATATTTTATCAACTGTTATATACATGAGTTGGATTTATATCAGATAGGGCTAGTTCATCCAACTTGGGGAACTGATTATGTGATACAAAGGGTGTGTAGTGGAAAGAATAAGTTGTTTCCATTCTGCTCTTGGTAAACATACGGTTAGTAACGTAGCCCCCCCACTCCCCCCCCCTCCCCCCCATTGGTCTTCTGTTACTGAATTGGTACAGATGTTTAATAGATGAACATTTAAGGAGGACTGTTAGCTATTCAACGATGCTTGTTTTTAGATTCTCTCTTACTATTTTCATTGTATGATCCAAAAGTGTACCAATTTGGTGTATCAGTTATCAACCTGATTTGAGATGCAGTTTGAGACTTTGAATGATAGTAGTCTGAGTCTTAAAATGTTACCCATGCCCCTAGTCCCATATTGTAGATTTCCCTACCAGTACCACCTTTAGGGAAATTCTGTTTGCACCATAATATCAGGGCCACCATATCAGCTTTGTACTTTCTCTTTAGTTGTACCTCCAAAGTAATATCTGTGTGGGGTGTGTGCCCTGCGGTGTACTGTGCTTTTGTGATATTAAATTCAGCTGCACGGCTAATTAAAATGGCAGGAATGAGTAGAATCGAGGCTTTGAATGAAGAAAAAGTTGGTTGAAAATTTTTTAGGCAATTCCAGGTAAAAGTCTGAACATTTTCACAAATAAGCTGAATAGGACTACTAATCCTATAGAGGTTTGCTCTCAACCATTTTTCTACCTTGATTAGTTTGAAACAACTAGTAGGGTGCAGGCATGTGAGTTGTGTTTATGTGGAGATTCTCTTTTATGTTGAATAATTTATTTCATGGGGAGACATGGTGGTAATTTCATGAATGCTTAAAATATGTTGAAGTCCATTTTGATGATAGTCTATAATGTGGTTTTGTTCTTTTAATTCTGAATTACTCAAGAAGGTTTAAAGCCTAGCTATTTTCCGAAAGAAGGATACTGGTATTTTTCCTTCATTTCCATAGAAAATAATATTTTGTAGTAGAAGCAGTGATATTTACCTTTCTGCTCTCATTTAAGAATTGCAAACTTTTATTTTAGCCCATAATAATAATGTTGAAATATAGGTTTTTGGTTTTTTTTAATTTCCTTGCTTTATTACTGCAGAAATCAGAAAGGGATTCTAAAGGAAAAAAGTGTTAATCCCTAAAAGGTTTATTAAACCTACTTCCACAGGTTTTCACTCAATTTTCTATCTTCTTTGTTCGCTTACAGCCTGTATGACGTGATTAGCAAATGTAAATTTAGTTGTCTGCCTGTCTTCTAAGTGTCTAAGCTCCATTGTAGTCAATGGATATACAGCCAGTCCGGTCAGTGGAGCCTGCAGAGCCATTCTCCTTATCCTAAGTGGACATACACTGGCTAGTCAGCTGGGAGCTCTCTAGGCTCCTTGACTTCTTCCTCGACAAGATCGCCATTTACATTGCTGTGAAGGCTGCTGTATTTAGTTGTCTTAATTTGGAACAGAATCCCATCAAACCCTTGTAGTTTAAGATAAATAGATAGTCTATTTGGTCAGGAGAGGGACAGACATCTGAGGGCAATTCACTCTATCTACTTTAAACATCTAATTTAAACCATGAAATGTGAGGATAATACAGTCAAAATCTGTGCACTCTGCCATAATCTGTAGAAGTCTATGTAGTTAAAAACAAAACCTGTGATTGTTGTGTAGTTACTGTTATCAATTACAGGGCAAGATAGAATGTCTCTTAATTAACTTAATAACCTGATAGGTATGTTTGGACGTAGCTAATTAGAGCATTCTTGTAATTGGGCGTATGATTAATAGACTGTGAAGACTGTTTCATTTGTATTAAATGCATGGACAGTCACAAGGAAATTAAAATTTGAGCCTGCACTGAATAACTAATAGAGGACCTCAGGATAGCACAATAGTGAAAGATTATTCTCTTTATGCAGAATTAGTATATTAAGTTGCTAGTTTAGACCTGTTGTTTTTTTTTTCAAGATCTTTTGCAGCCTTATCAGTATGTGTGTGAATCTCTCTTGGAAATATCCACAGATCAATTTTTGCAAGTTTCTTTTAAAACAGTCTATCTTACATAGCTTAGTGAATGTAAAAGCAGATGAAGATACCATTACATAAGAAAGTAGAAGTAACTGGTTTCATTTCTGGTTTGCACAGTGCAAGCTAAAATCCTTGGAAAAGTTAGCTGTCAGTTTTTCTGGAGCTTGTATCACCTTTCTGCCTGTTCTTTCTCATTCTGGTCAGGGCAGAACCTAATTTGGGATAATACAGTGGGGACGCAGCAGAAATGAATGTATTCACCCTAGTGCTCTGGTCTGTAGTAACCATGGAAGTTCCCTTTCACCCCTACTTTGTGCTGCAGTGTCTCTTGTGGGTGCACAGCTGCTGACATCTGAACAGGCTTCCTCACTTATTACACACCTGGAAGGGAGAGACTGAGGGGAGTCCCGCTGACAGAAAAGACAAAAGGACAGAGAGTGAAAGGAAGACACAGCAGTGGAAAGAAGATAGGAGAGAGATTACGGGCAGTGAACAGTTCATCTGGCAGCATGGAGATCCAATTCTCCATGACTTTTTATTTGTTGTTATAAGGCATACTGTGCACAGAAGAACATAGGTAGACAATTTTTTTTATTTTTTCTTACTTGAATTAGGTGAAATTTGGAACAAGTAGAAACGTATAAATTTGAACCAGAAAGGCAAAAAGTATAGTTAATAATTTTAAGAGACATCTAGATGTCTTGCACTTCTGTTTTCATGCATAGTTGAAACTTATCCGTTGAATTTTTCATCAAGAAGTGAATCTCGATTTCAGTGTTCTTGTACCATTTTTATTCTGCTGTTAATGCAGAGGCGGCTTCATTGAGACTAGTTGGTCTTTTTCCTTTTCTTTTTCTTGTGAAACCTTGCCTACGTAGCACATTGTGAGTCAGATCAGACTGCTACTAACCAAAAGGGAATTTTATTTTTGTAATTTGTTGTACACTTTAGTTTTTCTTATTTAATGCCTTCACTTTTGCCATCATATTTTGAACTACTCCAAACTTGTAAGAGTACATTTAGAGTACCACGTAGTATGTTTTTTTTAGATGTTGTTTCTCTTTCCCCTCCTACCCCTCCACCCCATGGCATGGTCAAGCAACTAAACACAGTCAGGTAACATACTTCCTTGTACTTGCCAGTTTGCTGGGGATGACAAAAGTCTCAAAGGAAGCATGAGCTTGAAGAGCATGGGTTGGGGGCTGAGCGGATGGAATTAGGTACCTTGGTGGACTGGGTGGCAGAATTTGGTAGGAGGGCAAAGGCAGTGAGGATCATGGAGTTGTGATCCTACTTCTGGGATCTCTGACAGTGTGTGTGGCAGGAGGATATGGAAGGAGATAACATCTCCTGCATGTGAATGTGGATTTACACAGAACATATGTCTGAAGCTATTATCACAACTATTGTTATCACTGGTTGGGGTGGATATTTGCAAATTCTGCAGAGTTCAGAACCTTGCTGTACTAAGTTGGAGGCCGCTTTCACACCTTGCTTGGAACAGCTTGAGAAGCAAATCCCTAAGAGCTTCTTCACTCCCCATTTGCAATGGAATACCCATAGTAAAGAGCTATGTCTTCCTTAAATAGCAGGGTTCATTATCTGAGTCACCTTTGTGTTGAGTTAAAGTTGTATTTACTTTTAATGACTTCTCTGAAAGTGCATGAGGCAAATCCATTTGATGCAAATCTGTTTGAGGCAAATAAGTAGTATTTTTTGGAACTTATACTATTTTCAGTTTATGAGGGTTCCAGCAATGTTTTGGTTTTTTTGTTTTTTTTTTACTTTACGTGTGCAGGATTGGTGCCACTCATTTGTTATTCTAGATAGGTAGAAGTAGCTTATATCTATGGTTCTTTTAACTTTTCTAATTGCTGTCACAGAATAGAACTGACTGTGCTCTGCGACAGTACAGATCTCTGTATCACTCAGGCCTTATTATCAATGTGTTAACAGTAGATAAAGAAGTGGTCCTTTTGAATAGTAGCTAATTTTGCATCACCTCGGAATAGTACTTTTTTTTTTTTTTTTTACTTTGTGCAATTATGTTCTTTAGTTTTGTTGCTATGCCTCAGAATAAGGTAAAGAATCCTATAATCAGTTTTCTTTTATTAGGTCTGTTTGTTAATTAAAGACCATTTCTTCCTGTGACAAGCAAGTCAGTGATGGCAACAATCAAGTAACATTTGTCTTACATTGACACAGAGACTTTTTTTCATCTCTGTATTATATTTTTTAATGCTACATTAATGTTGTAATGTATTATTAATAGATTGTCAACCATGCATGTCTCTAAAAAATTAATAGTATCAATGCATGTATCTCAGTTCTCATCATCTTTTTTTTATTAATCTAAGACAGAAAAATTATTTTCAAACTGTGATTCAGAGAAATGATTTAAATTACAAGTCAGCTATTACAGATTGACACTTCTCCTTTGGTAATAGAATCCTCTGCAGTGGAATTCCTACTGCTATTGTGGTCCATTACAAGCACAAGATTACATCTTTCCACTTGTCACTAATTCTGCATTTGGCAGGAAAGAAAAAAGAAAGGTTTGCTGTTCGAGTGTTGCCAAGCAACCAAAATATGAATTACTCCAATTTCTGGATTTTTCTTGTATGATGTGTATCAGAGGGTTTCTCCTACCTTGGTGAGAGACAGTCTAGATGAAGTTACACTCCATAGCTTTACCATTTCTAAGATTAGTAAGTAGCTTAATTTCTCCCTGTGGAGTTCCATTTCAAAACCAAAGCCGCTCTTTTGTTTTGGTTTGTTTCCTATAGATAATTATAAAAATCACGTCACAGATGATTGTGTCTTCACAAGACATGAGATTGGGCGTGTTTTCTCCTTTTTGTTTTCTGAAGTTAAATTTCTCTTTTTGAAATGGAAAGCTTGTTTATGCCTCATTTTCACTTGCATCTCATTGTTTATACCACTCTGAATAAAAAGAATGGAAAGTCTTTGAGTGGACAAAGATAACTTGCTGCGTCTTAAAAATCCTGCATGCTGTTACTCATGTGTTCTGTTATTTGGTATATTCCCTCATAAGTATCTTCTTTCGATACAGCTAACTGATGGTAGTACTAAGTAACTACTGGTATTTTAAAAAGTATTCATTAGATGAATGTGTGTGGAAAAGGTGAAGCAGAGATAGACTTAAGTGTGTGGAAGTTTTGGTAAGATTCATGCTTGGGGATAGATGAAGAAAGAATAAATTCATAACTTAGCCAGTTTTTTGTCTTTATTTTGTTGTACATTCCTGTAATTTTTTTTCCTTCTGTGGAACTTTTTTGTTTTTCAGTGGCAGCCACAGATTTCCTGTGGAACTGTGGATTTCAGTGTCACCTCCCACATTACTCTTTGATTTCTTCTCAGGGCATGTGCCCAGCACAGAGCCACAGCCTTTTTCTGGATTCCTCATCTGTGTTTTATGTGTAGGGAGCCAGGAAGAACCTCAGCAGCAATATGGAGAGTGCTTCTCTTTCTGCAGCCCTGCACGGCCAGGGTGTATAAGCAGCAATTAGATAGTATCAATGCATGGCATAGGAGATGGTTTCCTGTTGACATTGGGTTTATATCCATGTCTGCAACATAAAATATTTGCTCATGTCTATACAATAATATTTTGGAGGACTTGGTTTAAAAAATGCCTGTTTGATCAGACATTGGAATTCCCAGATATGAATGCATATTCTAACCAGATCATTGTTCTATGTCTGGGTGAGATCAAAAATGCACCAACCTTCATGATACACCGATTTCCAATGAGAAGAGACTTGGATGTATGGGTCAGAGAAGAGCTACTCACTAGTCTGAAAAAGTGCTTGTTCTGAATGGTTAAAGGAACAGTATTCAGATTGTTTTGGGTAAATTTGAGGAGGTAGCAGGAGTTGGGTTGTTTAATTCCAGTGGATAAGTGACTGTAAGGCTGAGAGCACTTCAGACATGAACATTTCGTAGGACAAAGCTAGCAGTAGTTTCAGGATATGGGTGATTCCAGGTGTTTTCTTCAAACCTGAAAACAAGCTTTTCCTTTATAAATGCTCATGTACTTTTGGTAAATACAATATTAGTTTAGGTGCAATATCCCACTAATTTTTTGTTTTGTTTTAATTTTCTAAAGGAGTTGATGACCAAGCTGATAACAGAGACACCTGACCAGCCAATCCCATTTCTAATTGATCACCTTCAGTCCAAACAGGGGAACCGCAGTCAGCTTCAGAGAACGCTGTCTGGCTCTGCTGCCCTTTGGGCAGAGAGTGAAACATCAGGTATGTTCTGTATGCTGGAAAGGGCTAGTCTCCAGTATAATCCCACACTTTTGTCCATGATTTGCTGGATGCACGTGTACTACTGAACAGGTACTATCCTGTGGTTTTGAGTATGCACAAGAAATCCTGTTTATCCAGTAGATACTGAATTTAATATATATTGTTGGCTATCAGCTCAGCCTATGTACATAACGTGTGTATGGGTCAGAGTTACAAGGTGGAAACAATCCCAGCCTCCATGAGAAAGAAGGTGCATATAAAGGTCCCTTGGTTCCCCTGCTGTCCTCTTTACTTTCCCTTTCTCTTTGTTTTGTTTTCCTTTTCTCTCCCGTGGTGTATTTGTTCCTAAGATTAGCCTTTATTGAGGTATGGTCTCTAATAATACACATTCTTAACAACCCATCATTCCAACACTTAATCAGAAGATGCTGTTGCTACTTTATGAACTCCAGTGTGAATAATTTATGATTGTAGATCTTCAGAAGCATAAAAAAAAATTCTGAAATAATATCTGGTCTCATTCTAAAGTAGAAATTTTAGCTTTGATATTCTGGTACAAGCTACTGTTAGAATGTTGGTTTTGTTTTTAAAAGTTGACTAATCTGTTTCAGACTGTAATAGATCTCAAATAGTTGCTGGTAGTCAAAATGTTAGTTGCCTGACAAGTCAACTTTTTGTTTATATGAAATGTAATTTAAGCATAGGCAGTCAAACTGCCAAACCAAGGACTTTTTCATAAAAAAAAAAAAAAAAAAGATATTTTGGGTTTAATGAAAAACATGTTTATGAATGTCTAAATTTTGATGCTTAGGAAATGGAAGAAATATATGAAATTTAGCATAAATCAGAAATTGGAGAACAAAAAGCTGACTTTGATTTGGAATGATAGGTCTTGTTTTTTCTGGATTGTTTGTTAAGTCTTAGAAAAATGACCCTACAAATGTTATAATTGCCTGATTCTATTCTTTTAACAGAAAATAAAGGAACAAGGAGAGATTTTAGAAGTTATGATAAACCTTGGCAGGTAAATGCAAAAAAGCCTAAAAAGTCAAAGAGCGACCTTGCCGTGTCCAACATTTCTCCACCGTCACCGGAGTCCAAGTCATGTAAGAAAGCTTCACTACATTATTCATTTCTGCATACTTCCAAACCCATAGTATGTTTTTCTGTGGATTTAGGATTAAAATGGAAAGCAAACTATGGGCAGTTGAAATGGCTAGATATATATGTTGGAAGAGCTTGATTCTTGCTTTACTTTCGCTTGAATAGTACCCTAGGTTGTCATCTATAGATAGAATTGAATTCTAGGTAGATAGATAAAAACCCATAAGAATATCTGGGTCTCATGCACAATTTTATGTTCAGATACTAATTACGATTTGATGTTTTAGTCTGTATTGCCATTTGGCATGTGTAAAATCTGTTCTGTTGATGTTGGTCCTAATAACAGATTTTTTTTCACTGGGTCAGGCAATGCAAAACTATGAATATACTGTTCAAGATATGGGGTCAGTGTGAGCAGAACAGGTGTTCTGACCATTGCTGAAGGAATCTAAATGTACACTGAAAGGAAAGGCAGAATAGAAATAGAGTGACTGAAGAGAATATTGTCAATGACCTGTAAAACAGAGGCAGTAAAAATAGAGGCAGCAAGCCTTAATGAAATATAGTGCTTTCTGTGTACTGGATACTGAAGAAATTTAATTTAAGCTTGATTTTTAATGATTTTTTTACACAAATAAATATGTCTACAATATACATGCATATATATGTATAAGTGCGCACACAAAAGTATGTATACAAGATTTGTTCTCCAAAATAAAATCAAAATTTTATTTTCTTCTGTTGACTATTGTAGCTTTCTGAAATTTTTGTAATAGCCACAACTTATTAATAACTAGGAGTGTGATTAGGTGGGTCAGAGGAGAACAGAGATGTATAGTATGTTGCAATAGAAGGCTTGCTCTCTTTTCTAAGAGCAAGACTGGGATGTCTAGACTTCAGTAGAGTCAAAGAAAAATCTCCCAGTGATCTCAGCAGGTCAAAATAGAGCACAGCAATGGGTAAAGTAAATCATGATAGATTTATGCAATAGAGACACTGTGGTTTTGGGTAATTAACAGTCTTGTATGGTTATGAAACCTTTTTGATTGAGAATAAGTAACTGTAACAAGTAAAAAATAACTGTACAGGTAGCTGTGTCCCGTAGCACAGCTTTTCTCAAGACTGTACTGTTCTAGTAACATTTAAGGATTATTTTTTCTGGAAATAGAGCATGTGTTTCTATTTTTTTCTCCATGAAGCATATTCCCTGCTTCAAAAAGACTCAAATTTGATCATCAGTTCCACTGTACTTCTCTATGCACACATGAATTTTTAAGTCAGTCCGAAAGTAGCATGTGGATTTTAACTCACTTTCAAGAGTAAATAGGAATACTCAGAGACGTGGTGATAGTCACTCATAATCTGAGTCTAATCTAACAGTCTTTGCTGGATAACAGCAATTTATGGAGATACACTGTTAGAAACAGCGGCCAAGGGTGTTGTGAGCTGTTCCTGTCATCATAGTGTTTTGTTCTCCTCCCTCCCGGTGCTTGCACTTCAGGCTCTGTGATATGCATCAAGTAACTTCCATGCCATCTCCTAAAGATCTCAAGTTCTCAGTCTATATCCCAGGTGGGGGTGTGACATCATGTCACTCCCTTCATTTGTGTGCCTACTACAAGTTTCATGCAGGTTGTCCCAGGAGGTGGACAAGGAGGAGGCTGGGCACTCTCAACTACCAGGTCACATATCAAGCAAGGAAATAATGTATTCATCCTTAATAAGACTGGACTCAAGAATCTGTCCTTGTGGACTGAAGGACATCTAATAATGCTCTTCAATTGGTAAGGCTTGCTCTCAAGCTACCCAAGTCTCTAAATCTAGCAGCAGAGTTTGTGGGAGTGCAGCTTTACCCACAACATTGCTTAAGGCAATTGGACATACATAAATACATGGCACTATATGAGATTCATTTGGACATTCTGAGAGAAGAGGCTAATGTCATTGCAAGGCCATTCTATCATCACCAAAAGGTTATGGTGATTGTGGGAGGTTCCTGATGACTAAAAAAAGCAAACATTATATTGATTTTGAGGAAGGGCAAGGAGACTTTGAGGACTACAAGCTGATCAGCCTAACCTCACTTTCTGGGAAGGTTATTGAGCAAATTTTTCTGGAAAGTGTTCCTAGACACAAGAAGCAGGAAAATGTGACTGGGGACAGCAAGCATGGATTTATGAAATCATACATGCCTGGCCAGATCAATCTGATTGCCCTGTAAATGAAAGAAAGAGCAGTGGATGTTTAATACCTTGACTTTGGCAAAACCTTTGTCAGTCTCCCATAGCATCCTTATAATTCACTTGGTGAGATACGGACCAGATAAGTGAACAAGATGTGTGGGAAGTTGGCTCAACTGTTGGGTTCAAGGGGTTGTGACTGGCAATGCAAAGTCTGGTTGGAAAGCCTATTACCAGTAGCATGACTAAGGAACTGGTACAGAACAATACCATTTAAAAGTATTCCTTTATGTCCCGGATGATGAGGTAGAATGTTCTCTCAGCAGGTTTGGAGGTGACACCAAATTGTGAGAAGTGGTTGGTGTTCTGCGTAGCAGGGCTGCTATTCAGAGGGACATCAACAGGATTGAGGAATAGGCCGAGAGGAACCTCATGAAATTTAACGCAGGCAAATGCAAAATCCTGCATCTTGGATGGAATAACCCTGAGCAATAGTATAAACTGGGGCCTGGATGGCTGGAAAGTAGCTTTGCAGAAAAAGACCTGGGGTGCTGATGGACAAGAGCTTGAATATGAACCAGCTGTGGCTGTGTGCTCTTGCAATGCTGAAGGTGAGCAACATACTAGGCTGCATTAGTTGGAGTGTACCCAGCAGTGTTTATTTCGCACTATTAAGATGGAATCTGGAGTACATCATGATAGACAGTGGTGTACTGGAGCAAGTCCAGTGGAGGTCCACCAAGATTATGAGAGGGCTAGAGCACATGATGGACAAAGAAAAGCTGAAGGAAATTGGTCTGTTCATCCTGAAGAAATGAAAGCTAATGGGAGATTTCATTGTCACCATCAACTATTACACTGAAAGGTGGTAAAGACAGCCAGATTCTTCTTGAAGGTGTGTAGTGAAAGGACAAGAGGCAACAAAATTATACTGCAAGGATGATCAAACACTGGAACAGGTTGTCCAGAGAGGCTGTGGAATCCTGGGAGATACTCAAAACTCAAATGAGCAATCTGCCCTCAGTGGACCAGTTTTGAGCAGCAGGTTGGACTAGAAGACTTTCAGAGGACCTCTGCAGCCTAATTATTGTTCGATTCCATGTTTTTTTTGTTTATGTCCTTTCCTTTTTTTTTTTGGTCCATACCACTGTTTTAAATCTTGATTCCTCCTATTATTTTTGTTCTACTCACCCCTGCAAATATTTCTCTCTGCAACTTTTTGAAAATACCTTGTGTATTTGAAATACATTTTTTATCACAGGGGCTGGTTTCAGCTATGTGCCTTTTTGCCATATCTTGCTTCTCTTATTTTCTGTCAACAACCAAATTAATACTGTCCTTTTTTTGACTTTTTTTTCTGGTTTTATGCCAGAATTGGTGGGTACTGTATGCCCCTTCCACCACTGAGATCAGCAGAAAGCAGCCATGTTCAGAAGCCATTTATTACTCCAGACATGCACAGCACAGCATATTCCATTTGTTTTGTGCCTTCAGCTTGCACCTCAAAACATTTTTGGGTGTCTTTGTACATTTTTTTTTCTAAAGCCTCTCCAAAGAGGTAGTAAGGACTCATCTGAGAAACAGAATGTTTTGGGCCTGTTGAGACCTAAAGATTTACTCTTAGATTTGTGTTTAAAACAAACTCCCACACCCAACAACCTAAAAAGCCCCCCCAAACTGCCAAAACAAACCCAAAATTTAATGGAGTCCATCAGCTGTAATCTGTTCTGTTGCAGAGCTTTTTGTCTCATGACTATCTTGTTCAAATAATTCAGAACTGAGAATTGTCATTTCATAGGAATCTTTGGAAACATCAGGAGAATTTTAATTAGGAAATATTTTTTTCCTTCAGCAGAGCTGATGTTGACTGCAGTGTGCATGTTATTCCTGCACAGATATCTTCCCTATGCATTCAACTTTTTTACTGGAAAGATTCCTCCAGTCCCTCCTCCTGTCTATTATGATCTCAAGTTGCACCTGAAACAAACACACAAACAAGAAACTCTGGTGTCTAAGAGATCTGACTACTCATTTAGTGTGTGCAAAAACATAATTAAGCAGAAGCTGCTGCTGTTGTCTGCCAAGGAAGAGGCTTGAAGCTAGGGATCCTAGTGTGTATAAATATATTTAATGAAATATTTAGATGATCACATTCTGTACTTGAAGAACAACAACTTTGGAAATTTCTAAATAGGTTATGAAACAGACTTCTTGCTTCCCAGCTAGCTGCTTTTAGGCAAAGTAGGTTGATCTCTTCACCACCTCCATATTAAATCAGATCACAGATCATCCTTTCACTATGCTTCAGTTCACCCTTCTTACCATATCCTGTTTACAATTAGAACGTTGTGTACTTCTAATTGCCCTTGGTCAGTCTAGGCCGTCATTCTGTTAGCCTCTTAATATCCAGGTACTGTGTAAACCAGTTAGGCTGTGTTATCAAAGAACTGTAGTCTGAATGCTACTGCGAGATTTAAATACATAAGTAATTTTATGCTCAATAATAACACATATGTTTGTTCTTTGAGATGTAAAGTGGTCATACAACATATTAAGGAAATGTAAGATTTAATGAGCAACCGGTCTGATTCTGTCTGCAAATCATGTCTTGAAAAGACATGTAGATAAGAACAGTACTGATCTTGTACCATCATCCAGTAGAAAATAGAGGTCTGCTGATTTGTGACAGAATTCATAACACATCTGTGATTTAATCTGATGTGCATTTGTTGAGGGGTGGGGGGTGGGGCATGCCACCAGAAAATCAGAACTACTGGGAAGCATGTCTTTGCAGTATTCTAAGATGAGATGGGGAAATCTCAGCTTCATAAAGGGAAAACCTGAATATTTCTGTACAAATGCTGTGATGCAGATGTAATAAATAGGCTGAATTTAAAGCAAATAATTTCAAGAGAAAGTGTTATATAAATCTCTCAAATAACAGAGATGAGGTTGAGGCAGGTAATGTGATGAGGGATTTAAAATTACTGATATGATGATTTGAAGAATGAGGGAGTATAATAAAGACAGAGGAAGGTCACAGTATTATGAAAGGATTTTACTAAGTGTGTAGTGACATATGCATGGAAATGTTATGTGATAGACTTTATACGTACGGACGAAGATCATGTATTTCAGAAGATCTCAAGGAAGGGTTACATGGTCTTTATACAGTTCTGCATGCTTCACACAAAGCCATCCATTTGAAAATGATGAGTGCTTGTAGATCCTGTAGTTGGGAAGATGCAAGTTTATATTTTAAAAACATTAGTAAGCAAGCAGAAAATGAACCCTTAAAGACACATGCCACATGATATAATGAAGTAGATGTTAGTTTTAGTATCCATTAATTAGTTGGAAGAGTAGGTAAGTAAGAAGAACTATATCTTCTCTAGAAGTAATAAAAATTAAGCCAATTTCATTGTGGAAACAAGTTCTATTGAAACTCAGAAATGTTCTGTAACAGCGTATCTGTTTTGATAATTTACACTGAAGTACAGAATGATTCACTGAAACACAGACTGTAGTACAAAATCATGCAGAGCAAATTTCCACCATGTTTTTGACTGGTTTCCCACCATCCATCTAGTGAGATGTAGTCCAGGCTTCCTGTGTTTGTGGGACATTTCTCTGAAACTAGGGACGAGATCATTGTCTCAAGCAAGTTTCCTTACTTTCCAAGCATAGATTCTAAATACTTTAATTTTCCTGATGTGGGTTGGTCCATATACTCGGCAGTTGCTGATCCTGGAAAATCCACAGCTGTTGAGTAGAACTTGTCTGTTTCAGTCACCTTCTGTCCCATGACAAATTTTATTTCAAAATCATATGATTTCTCAAAAATTCTGTCCGTTGGTATTTTGAGAAATGTGGTTTGTTTCAAATTGACATAATATCAAATTCCATCTTGTTGAAATTTTCTGCAACGTGGAAGGTCATCTTTGTACATGGTTTTACTATATTAAATTATTTCCTGTTTGTATTTTGGTGGTACTGTGAGATTTCTGTGGTGTGGTGAGTTCAGTATAAACATGGAAGGAAAAGTCTGTCAAACTGCTAGTAGGCCAGAGAGAGTAAAGCTGTTGGTGTTGGTACACAAGGGAGAAGATGAGATGACTGAAAAAGCAGGCAGTAAAGGAGCATGTGATCTCAATATAATACAAAGGTGAGCGAAGATACAGACACCTCATTACAGAATTTCTTTTATAGTTTCCTAAATATTTATATCTACAGTTAGTAAAAGTTGAGAAAAAATACTAGATGGAACATTTTTGTTTTCTGTAAATAAGAAAAAGGATGAGAAATACTGAAGTTGTGCTATTTAATTTCATTATTGCTAGAGTCTGTGAATTGAGGCAATTTTTGGTTATACAAAAATTTAGATAACTTCTAATGAACACAGTGGTTTCTAAACCAGGGAATTATAAACTAAATGACTGGCATTTAAAAGTATCAACAAATTGTTATTATAAACTGTCTATCTCAGTAGAGGCTAGTCATACTCTAATACCCTAAGGCCTGTATCTATTCACTAGGAACCACCATTGCTCATTATTTCCATTGTCCTTTTTGTGTCTTTTTTGAACAAAAAGCAGAACTGGACTCTTATGCTCTAACTTGCCCCTCTCTTCCTTTCTCCTTATTGAGGCTTCCTATATCTCTTTCCTCCTACTCTTTATCTCTGTAGGTCCTTTTTAATGTCTCCTTTCTCTTTTGTCTTTGAGAATGTCTGTAATTGCAGCCTAATGTATTAACTTCCCTAACACCCAGGTTTCTGGGTGGGTGTTACACATAAGGATATACTCTGGATTGTCAGGCTCCGTATAGATGCACAGTTTGAGGATGGCTTGGTGTATGTCTACAGGAGATGGAATCACATTCTTTGTGACAGAAGAACTTAAACATACCGTTGTCCCATTTCTTTACCTGGAAAAGATGGCTATTGACTTAACTTCAACTTTCCCTTCTGGAGTTGAACCAAAGTGGAGCAGGTTCTATATTCACATAGAGGGCAGTCAGCAATGAGGCAAATTTCCATAGCAACAGTTATTTAACACATTTTGTAATAGGTACCAGAACTTGAAGTCTGAGCATAATTTCCTCATACCATCATAAAAGCACTCTGAAATTTCAAATGATCATAAGATGCCACTTCTTTTGCATGATCTGTAGGAATCTGCAAGTTTCCTTCTTAGCATGTAATAAAAATGAAGTTTTTGAGCATAAATTAGTTGACAGCTGTCAAAAGCATAAATAAAAATGCCAAAGCTGGCCAGGATCTATTGTAGATTATAGGCTTTGTTTTTGAAGTTATTTTTAAGTGAGTAGTTAGGAACTATTGATAAATGCAACTTGTCCTTTCTGTTGGGAATGTGGGCTCTAGGCATCATCATCTTCACACCAGCATGTGCAGTCCTCAACATGGTAATGCTGTGTTTGGAGACAACCCAACACTTGCATTTGGTGGCAAAGACAGCAGATTGCTTAGTTCAGAACACTGGCAAAAAGAACATCTGCAGTTCCAGGGGCAGCATCATTTTTGTTTTCGTTTCTACAAATTGTTCAAAATGCTCACACTGGTCAATGCAGCTCTGTTCATTGTGGGTCCTACATATCTCAGAAACTCCTTCTCTTCTGCCATTGTAGGTAAAGCTAGCTCAGCAGTTGAGAAACTGTTATTTTAAAATTAAATCAAAGGTTTTGGTAATAAATAATGATTTGGAGACTGTAAGCTCAGGACTGTGCTTCCCGAAGATCAGGTTTGTTTAAGTATTGGAATAAAGATTATAGGCTGTACAGCATGAACAATAGGGATGTATTTTGTTCCACTGTTTTAAGAACTGTATTATCTATACTTTATATTTTTCTAAATGTATGTACATGTTGTTTTAAAAGATTTATCTAAAATATTTCTTTTTTCTTTTTAATAAAATGACTAGCAAAGCCAAAAGTACCAGTTACTCATTTCATTTTAATATTTTTCCTTATTGGCCCCTAGGACACACAATTCTATTTTGATATAAATGAAGTACCTTCGTATGCAATATTTTTATTACATTTTTCTGTTATTGCATTATTTTTATTATTTTTAATTGCTAATATTAATTATTCCTGTTTACTAATTAATTTAGTTGCAAGAATCATCCCAAGTATGCATTTGTTCATAGATGTTTTCATTTTTACTTCACATTGACCAAAGAAAATATTTCCAGCTGTTAAAATAGGAGGATAGTTAAATAATTTCCACTCAAGGTACTTGAGCTTATAAAGTCATTGTGCAGCTTTTTTTCTACTGTAGGAGTCTGAACTACCAAATCTAAACTTCATCTATATATCTGTGTATATTTAGTGCCAAGGTCAATAGAGCATCCTAAATGGGATTGGAGGACAAAACCGGAGAACCATGATTTTGATGAACTAAATCATATTCTTCAAGAGAGCAAAAAACTTGGAAAAGCCCTTGAGAATCTGTCTCGCAGTAAGTTGTTTGATTTTAGTTTTTTAATGTAACCATGGAGCCTGAATTGTAATTTGGAAGTATGTACCAAGAAGGTGGTCTTCTATTCAATGAAGACCAAGTTCATTGACATCAGCAGTTACATTCCTGTTGATGAGGTTAACAGAATGTCTGCAATAATTTACCAGCTCTCCTGCTGACTGAAACTACTTACCCTGCACCTCTTTTTTTGTTACATTACTTTTCTGCCAGTTTAGTGAGCTGAATTAGCTCATATGAGATTGACATGAGAGGCTGGTTTAAGGAAAATGGGAACATGCAATGGTGAGACTGCTCCTTTCGCTGGTAGCAGTTAGATTGGATTAACTTTTGTGAAACCTTAACCTCACTGATGGTGATCAGACTGTCATTTAAAAACAATTAGGTATTTTGTATCCTTGACCCCAATTAAGTCCTTCTGGTTTTCAAAAGCAATTCAAATAAAAGCATCTCAAATAAATATTCAAAAACATGATAGCCAATTATTTCATAACAAACCCCAAGTATTATCCCATAAAAGACATAGTCAAACAGGATCAGTGTTTAAAAATAGCATGCTCATGTGAGGAGTAGCTCTGAGAATTACTGGATATGATGATTTTGTCCATGGCACTTCTTGATTCACTGGAGAAATTGCAGATGGTGAGGTCAGAAATAGAGCTTAATGAAGAATTGGAAGATCTGTTTTGTGGAGAATTTTGAGATTCAGCATTTTTCCAAATTGTGTCAAATACCTAAAACTAGTTTGCCCAAATTCCCTCTGTCCCAAATGTTTTAGGTTGACCATAACAAATATATTCTGAGCAATTTTCATATTTATATTAATTGTAGGAGTATAGTTACAGAGCTCTTTTCAAATTAATTTCTAGCAAATTGGTCTATCTGCCTCTAAGGAGCTAAACCACCTCCAATGAGGGTCTCTGATTTGCAGCCCCACCATTGCCTGATGGTGTTACTGTGATGGGTCCGAGTGTCATTTTCAGGCCTTTCTGCTTTAGAGACTTTTAATCAAGCTTAACACAGATACAGAAACAATTTTTTTTTCAGTTTCAGAAAGGGTTATTTATTTGCTCTCTGGAGATACAAACCAATCAGATGTGAAAGTTCACTAATAAAGGACTAAATCCACTCTTCAGTCCTACATCTTTGCCTTTCCCTGTGAATATTGTGTAGGTTCCACTGAGGTCTGGCTTCCTTATACCTAAAATGTAGCTTGCAGCATTCTGTACCTCTCTTTGCCACAGAGTTTTCTAACTGGAGTGAAAAACACTGCAGCTCTTCTGGGTCATACACTTGGACTGGAGGTGAATGTACCCGGTCAGTGTTGTTGGAGTCAGGTTTTCATAGAGTTATTTCGCAAATGAAACATTCTTCGCTATTTCTTGCAAGTACTTGATGTTTTCTGATGCTTTATCAAGATAATACAGAATTTTAGTCCTATCCCCCAGAGTGCTTTAAATCACTTGCAGCCTGATACTAAGTTCACTTTCATGAATGTGCTCTTTATTTCTTCATCCAGATCATTAACGGAAATATTGTCAGACCTCTTCATGATTCTCTGACAACCATCCCTTGAAAGCTACTCAGTAAGTGTGTTTTTTCCCACCAGATGTTCATCTACCTTGCAGTGATTTCACCTAGAATGTCATTCTCTAATTTGTTTACTGGAGTACCATCTAGGACAGTAAACAAAGTCTTGTTATACCTAAAGTGGTTTACGTCTACTTCCTCCTCTTATCCACTGGGCAAGTTTCCCAGTTGAGAAAGCAATGAGACTGATTTGATACGATTCATTCTTGAGAAATTCATGTCGGTTGGTTCTTATCAACTTTCCTATCCATTAGATGTTGATAAATTGTTTATTTAACAATTTAGTCAAATATTCTTGCTGCTGTCAGATTTAGCCTTGCTGGGTAGTAGTTCCCCACATCTTTCCTTTTTCTTTTCCGAAGAAAGATATGGTATTTGCCCTTTTCTGTCCTCTCCATTTCTGAAAGACAGTTGATAATGGATTAGAGATTTCTTCAGATAGTTAAGTGCTCTAGAGTGAATTGCGCAAGTTTCTGCCAACTTGAATGTATCTAAGTCATCAGAATATCTTTCAGCTTTTGTCATCTGGCTTGCAGTTTTTCCTCTTAAAATCACTAGCGTTAAGCATCTGGCCACAACTAATTTTTTTGTAAAGGCTGAAGCAGTGAAAGTATTGAACACTGGGATTTCTTTGTATCATCTGTTATTTACTTTCCTTCTCTTTGATGTAATAGTTCTGTATTTTACTTTGTCCTCCTTTTCTAGTGTATTTATAGTATCTTTTCTTGTGGCTTTTTTTGTTCTTTGATAGTTGTTGCTCATTTTGCACTTTAGCCTTTTTTGTTGTATCATTTAAACACTTGCATCAGATTAATCCTAAGATGTATGTCCTTGTTTCCAGTTTTTGTACTCCTGATTTTCAGATCATTTCAGGAAATAAATCTGTTCTGTGCTGTGATTTCTTACGTGTTAGGATGATATAAAAATTCAAAATGAAAAAATGTGAAAAGTTTGGAAAAAAAGACAAGGTATAATTTTAAAAATAAATGTGGTTTTACTGTTCTCCCAAAGATAGAATGCAGATTGCACATAGAAAATATCTCAGAAGATTTCAATGAATAGACACGTCTAAAACTTCAAAAGTATAAGACACGTGAAACTCATTTTGTGCTGTACCCAAACAAGCATCCCATGTGGTGAATTTTACAATAGCAATAAGTAGGTCCCGCAGCTACCTTCTCCAGTGTTAATGCTTGCTTTGGGCAGGCTAGTCAGTGCCTTTGATTCTACAAGCACATCTGTAAAGTCTATGAGTGTAATGCTACATTTGATACTAATTTTGTTTCGAAGCAGTATGGGACAGGCACTAGTCTCCTCAGCAAATAGTTGAGCACACAAGTGATCACAATGTACTATCAATAGCTTTTTACAGCACCCTCTCATTTCATTCTTCAGTATTTTAACAGGGAAGAGTGTCACTTAAAACGAGATGTTTGAAGTTAAATGAATTTTCCATCAAGTCCTGGAATTAATTTCCATTTTTAAAGATAAGCTTTGGATCTTTTAGGGAGTTTCCAGGACTTCATTGCCTGCTATGCAGCTGACAGAGCCTGTGAATTAAACTCTAGTTTCTATTGCTTCATTCACTATGCAGTCTAGGTATCTGCTTTGAGATAAACCTGTGCACTTCACACAATATTACAAACTGCCTGAAAGATTTGGAAGGTGAGCCTCAGGCACTTGGATGTCTGGTCTCTCCTATGTTCAGTCCTCCTAGTGAATAAAACTGAACTTCCTTATATTTGGAGCCCTCCTCCCCAGCCCCATCAAAACATTATGTGAGTAATTCTGTGCTGCAGTAGATCTGAGAACCCAAAAGTGACTTCACACTCAATGTTAGAAGTATCTTATGAGTTTTGAGAGACTGGAGGGAGTATTGCCATAATTATGACCTAAGTGCATTGGAGCTTGGTGATTTAAATATACCATTTTCCAGAGGCCTACTCATGTGGGAAACCTGGGCTTCGTTTGCATCTCCAATCAGCTGTGTGTCATTGAAGTGGATTTTGAACTATCAAGTCAAGTATTTAGGGGAGATTTTGGTTTATGAAGGAACATACAGCAGTATACTGCATTTTCCTTGTGCATGTTTTGTTCCCTTTGATTACAAGGTCTCTCATCTTTGTTGCCGACATCCTTCTTCCTCAGCTGATCATAAATAAGAAAAGTTCCATGCTGTTTCAAATGTATGCTTTTGTATTTCCCCTTCTGGGCTGTTTGCCTTTTAAAGAGAGTTAAAGTCTCCTGTATAGCTAAGGAACTTGCTCATAAATATACCTGTCTTTACCCCCCATCTTTTGAGGATGGAAAAATAGATAACAAGAGATGGAAAACAGTGAATTATGAGTGTTTTAAGTGGAGGACTAAATCAGCAAGAGCTTGCTGCAGAGTAGATATTAAGTCTGCCTGCTTTGTGAACAACTTTACATCTTTGATATGAACAGTTAAGGATTAGAGTGCATATTGAAAATGTGTGCATATTTAATGCTTCAATTTACACATGCTAAAATCATTTGATGACACTTGATGCGTTCTACTGTGAGATGTGTAATTATGAAAAAGTACCTAAAGCTTTTCAACAGGGGTAACCAACATTTTGTTAGTAAAGTTTGAATCCTCGTTAAGGCCAGGTGTATACTGCAAATCAGAGGGGAAGAAACAAATTTATCTTGCTTTGAATTCAATAGACATTCTAAGGTCAGAAAATGATAGTAAGTTAACATTGACCAAAGCTATTTGGGAACCAGTCCAAGACAGTTAGTTGAAGGGAATCCTAGAAATAATGGTATCTGGCTCTAACCAAAGGGAAAAAAAAGTGCTTTTTAGTTTCTTAATTTGGAAGGGGAGTAATCAATAAATAAATAATCAGAAAATAAGAAAGCCATCTGCAATCTAGTAGGAAATATTGCTGGAAACAGTGAAGGCTCATAGAATCACAGAATGGTTGAGGTGGGAAGGGACCTCTGGAGGTCATCTGGTCCACAGGCTCTGCAGGGCCACATAGAGCCAGTTGTCCAGGACCATGTCCATGGCTTTTGAGTATCTCCAAGAATGAAAGATCTCTGAGTCCCTCCAGAGTATCTCAAACAGTTATTTCTTATAACGTTAGTTGATGATGGTTTTGCATAGCTTAAGACAAGCATGATCTTACCCCTTTAAGAAAAACATTAAATAGTGAAACGTAAAAGCCTGTGTTCTGTTTATCTTTTACAGGCAAGAAGATAAGCCACAAGAGTAAAATTCTCATAACAATAAGGGTAGAACTAGTTCAAAAAATGATCAGAATATGTTAACAAACCACTAAAATCATGTCCTCAGTTTTGTGGATGAACCTGCGAGTATGTGGGATGTGAGAAGTTTAACATATACATCATGAACTACTTCAGTGTATTTAGAAGTCTCTGAAACACATTAGAATGGGGTTTTGTTTAGAAGTATCTACAGGAAACTATTAATTATTTACGTTTCAGAAGATGTACTTGAATGGAATGCCGCTAACATTTATCAGAGACCTCTGAATTTTCCCATTGAAACCAGACATTTCTGATGATGATGATGTAACTGCAAATGCACACCTGCATGACATATACCTAGACTGTTATCAATCACCTCATGAGGGTCATTGTTTTAAGACATAATACTTTAGTATTTTTTTTAAGTCATGCACAGTTGTTAATCTGAAATGGACTTTAGTCTGTAAAAATGACTTATACACGATCAGTTGAGCATCTAGCCCTAAATGTGTTCTGCTAATTGAACCACAAAACTAGTCATCAGTATTCTGTAGAGGATTTTTCCTTTCTTCTGTTCAGGCTGAACTTTAAAATCGTGTTATTCTTGTGTGAGATCAATGTTTGTGATTTATTTTGAGATCGACATTTTTAGATAAGCTCAATCAAACCTTTAAGGAAGATAATTTTATCTCAGTACTGCAGCTGTTATCCGATACTGCCTTTGCTCATAGAATCCATTTGCTTTTAGTGTGATGTATGAGTAATAATACAAAATAATGATACTTTCTGAGATTCAAACAGCAAGAATGTGAACATAATTATTGCTATTCAATTATAAAGTGGGGCTTGTATGGCCAGAAGATCACTGTTACTTCAGTTTATAAGTATCTTTTTTTTTTTACAGATGTTAAATTTTTAATTACCTTTGTGGAGGTATTTACCATTCTGATCTAGCCTACTCTAAGTTCCAGGAGTAGAGTATCTTTTTGAGTTACAGTGTCCTTTTCTGGAACAGTATTTGGCTTGCTAAAAGTTTCCATAATGCTATTGCAAAACTCGGGTTTGCCTGTCATCTTAGATATGGTACTTTTTACTTCTTAGAAGGGGGTTGGCATTCGGGGGGTAGTAGAAGGGTGAGTTATGACTCTGTCCTTGGCTACTGTCCATTCTGAGCTACCCACCTTAACCAACCTACTGCAGTGTACACCTTTCCCTAAAATCAGGAGTTCTGAAAGATTCTGCAGTGTTGATTATTCTCTTTCGAGATGACCTTGGCCTAGGAGAGTTTCTGGGACATACTATTTTGTGGGTACTTTGCATTTTGTTTCTCTCTGCCTAATTCTTTACTCACCAAACCTTATCCAGAAATCTGTATTCTCCATTGGAGCCACTCAGAAATTTGGATATAGAAATACTGCAAGTCTAAAGCACAGATTCATTTGCTGGGGATTAATTATTTTTATTTTTTTAAAGCCACCATGGAGAGGAGAGGTTAAATCCATGTTTCCTAGATAGTGACTATACGGATGTATAATGTGCTGGTATGTTAATGTGTGGTGCCTTGTAGATGATGCTGGTTCCCTTGTTCTTATATGGCTAGATGCTGGGAGGAATGTTATCCTAATTTAGGATGGATACCACTACAGAAATTTGATATATAATTGTTCAATAATGTAAAGACATGTGCCCCTCATTGGCAAGAACTCTGAGGTTTCAATTTAATATGCCTTCACAGAAAATCTCCTGAGTTACTACTGGAGAAAATATGTCTAATTTTGAAAGTTGTAACATGACGTGATGTAAGTAAAGGAAATAATATAAGAATGTCTATTATGACAGTCAATGACAAATCTATTGTGAAGTTCCTATATAGAGATGACTGAGCTGGTTTGGTTCTTGTGTGAGTATTTTCTGTGGGAAATGCTTTGTTTGGTGCAACCAGAGCAACCATTTAATGTCCTTTATAATCCAAGGATGGTGTGAAATAAATAATTTCAATTTACCTTGTGTTTAATACATGGTGCAGACAGGCACAGGGGCTAGAATTTACTATGCTGCTGGCTGCAGTACAGGGCGAGGTTTTCCCATGGGAAATGCAAGTACATCTGAGATGGCCCCCGATTTACAATGGATAGGAGAATGCATTGGGACAGTTAACTGCTGGGCAGTTGATACATGATACAGTATTCCTGTGTTCATGCTCAAAGCTGCTGTGTTAATAATGGTAGAATAATAATGCTGTTTCTGTCCTGGAGTTTGTTACAGAACCTGTGATACACGATGAGGTTGACAGTCCAGCCATCCACAAGTTCCCTTGCCTAGACCAATCTTGAGAATGAATTTTGTCAAGTTAGTAAGAGTTGCATTGGGGTTGTCTTAGTATCTCAGAACCTGTATGTCAAATCCAGAAGGCTTTGTTTGACGGTTAGGAAAACTGGCTATTGGAAGCACTGTGGCCATCTTCTGGATGTTTAGGAAAATGCATAAGCTATTTGCTGCCATTGAGCTGAATAATGGTAGTCTGGCATGCATTAAAGTAGTAGCATTTTACTTTTGTATGACTTTACTTTCTTATGACACATTAGACTTGTCAGATGTATGTTGTACATTTAGAATCATATAAGTCTTAAAAAAATCTCAACTAATTTTTATGTTGTGTTATTTCTTCCTATAATTATTTAAGGACCACAAATAGAAGCAAAAATTGTAGATGTCTCTGAAGTTTTATTCTTATCAGAACACCTGTTCTGTAATTTCAGGTGTGTGTTTTTAAGCAAGTTTTTAAGCTACTGTAAAACTCATCAGGAATAATGCAGCAGGCAGGGATTTTATGACTTGCCATTTCAAAAAGACCTGAAGTCACTTGATGCCTATGGTCTTGAAAATTAATTTTATGCTATTGAATTGAGAGCATGGAAGTCTAAAAATCACTCTTCAAAGAGGAATACTACTACTGTGTGGAGAGGCCTTAGGTACTAGATTAATTCTATTTGTTGCAGGAGAGGAGCAACAAATAAAACTCTTCTGCCAAGAACTGCATATGAAAGAGCGAAGCATTTTTAAGACTCATGGAATTGTTATTAACACTGTTCATTTTTCTTTTGAAAGAAAGATAATTTCTTGGTAAGCTAGAAATTAAGCAGAATGTCCTAAGCAGAAAGTCTTTTCTTTACTGTGGAAGATACCCACTGTAGACTCAAAGGGGATTTTATTTCATTAGAACATGGTGCAGATACATTTTGGGAGGTGGCTTTTTCGTCAAAGAAAATGTTATAATGCTGTAATGATCATCATCTTTATTTCTCCGTTCTTACCATTGTGCTGCTGCAGATTGCCAGAAGGATAGAAGATTTGGAACAGAAATCTAAGATAACCTTGTAAAGAATGGTTTTGAATGGGCAATTTAATATGGTAATTAAAAGAAAAAAAAAAGCATGACAAACAACTGTTGTAATATTTTATGTGTAAAAGAGTCATAACCTACATGGCTAATACAGTAAGATAAGCTTTTGGGCAATCTAATGCAGGCATGATAATAGTAATTAAAGTGTAATAAGTATTAATAAGTTGCCTTGTTATTACATTGTCTGGTAGTCATGTTTAATTTAGTCCTACTGTGCCAGACCTTTCTTGCAATCAGAGAGTACCTTATTCTTCCAGTTCTCTTCAAAAACCAAGCTATTGACAGGATGAAAGTGTTCCAGTTGAGAGAGGCTGTGCTAGCATGAGCAGCCCCACTCCAGATTTGTTGCTGATCAGAGATGGCAGTAGCTGTGGCTGTGGAGCATTTCTGAAGGACTGTGAAAGCATATTCAGACCAATTACTTTATTGTTCCAGCACCCTCAAAGCACAGAGGGTCGTTACACTGAAAAGTAGAAACAAGTGCCCTGAATCTGTCTGTGTAATTCACCAGACAGCTGAGTGGGCTGGGTACTTGTGATGCTTGATCAAAATTCAGCACCCTTAATTACTTGTAAAACGGAGGATTTTTAAAGACATAAAATTGGCAGTTAGGTACCTAATTCTCACTGTAAACCTTGTCTGTGAGCCTCAGCTGATGGTGGCAAGCAAACCTGTCACCCCATTATTCTGAACACTGCACTTTCTCATTGCAGAAAGTAAGAATGGTAGGGCTATTGTACAGTTGCCAAACATAGTATGATATAAAACTATAGCAAATGTCTGTGAGAAACAGCTGCCGTGAGAAAAGGGGAAAAGCCGTACTCCTTTATTTCTGGAGGATTTGCCTTTGACGTCAGAAGACCTTCCCCGACAAAGGGAGAACTTTTTCAACAGTCCCCTTCTTATCCACTTCTCAGTGACTTGAGGCAGAGCAGAGATGAAGCAGCCCTAAAACTTCTGTTCTCTACCTTCACCATCATGCAGAGTCAGGCTTTAAATGCTATAAGCTGAGGGAAGTCAGAAACAGTTGTTCCTAATAATTTATGTTCTAACAAAGCCATTGGATTCAAGCTTGAACAAACTAGGTGCGTCAGTTTTTCTGGTATTAGAGCTTTTTGGTGATTAGGATTAAGTTGTGATGAAAAAAGGCTACAGTTTGAGGAAGTGACTAAATTGTTGTGTAGAAAGTTTTTAGTGTATGGACATTTTGGCTGCACTTATGGATGTTTTGCCTAAATGTGAAACACAGCTCTTTCCATTTAAAGTAGTTTCATGGAACGGGCTGTCCCTTTGGCTTTAGTACTCTGTGATTTTTACAGTCACATTTTCCTATTTAGAATATATAAAAAATAAAATTTATTTTTTCCTCTTTTAAGTTATATGAAAGCCACAGAGAAAAAAAAATGAAAATAACTATACAAGATACAGAGAACACAACCAATTATTTGCTGTCAAATATACAAAGTAAGTTAAAAGAGGGTTTTCTTTTTGAAGAACGCTGATCTCTGGATATTAGAATTACATGAGCTGGAGATAGCAACCATTGTTACCATTACTTTGTAGAAATTGAAGTTTTTTTAAATTGCCCATGTATTACTTGAAAATAAAGTAACTGACAGTAACCTATTTAACTACCAGAAAGTTGGGAGTGTGCTAAGGGTTAAGAGAATAACAGAAATTCTAAATACTCCTGTATGATAATTATGACTATCTATAGTTTCATTTTCAGGATTCTGGATTAAGGTGGTTTAATTTATTTTTTTTTTTAATGTTATGGTAATATATGCAATGGGTTTCATTTTTTGAGGAACTATGTGAAAACTGGAGTCCATATTATTCCACCTGAGATCTGCACCCAAAAAAATCACCTCACTGTTGTGATTTTCTGTCTACTGCACAGAGGGTGCAAGTCCTCCTTCCTCTCAACTTCAGCCATGATATTTTGTCAGTTTGGAAACTGCAAAAGAAAATCAATAAGAGTGGGCACACACTAAGTGTGTGGTGCAGTAGTGTCTTGGAAGAGAATGAGAACCTTTTTTACACCCACCTTTTTGTGGGCTAATTAATCCCGGCCTCTGCTAATGGAGTTGTATTACCAGTAACTAATGGAGTTTTGGCATATTTCTTATACGTTGATCAGGTCTTAAAATTATAATTGCACTTCTCATAGCACTTCACTGTTTTTAAAACAAAAATTGATATAAGGAAGTAATCTAAACTGAGAATTAGCCATATATAGTTAATAATTAAAAGCACAGTAAAAAACCCAAAGAATTCATGTAGTTATGCTATACCAGAAAGTAAGAAATAAAAATGTCATGGAAATAAGCTTATACTACTGCAATCTTTAGTGTGATTTTAGAAAGATTACTTTCCCCTCAGCTGATACTACATATTTTGCAATATCATCTCTTGCATTCTTTGGAAGAAGTTGTCTTGATAATATGATATGAATTAGAAAACATCTTTCAAGTATGTGTTCTTCCTGTGCAGGGGTACTTTTCACTTTATTTTCACCACCAGGAGATGCTTTTCTTTGGTTTTTGAATTGAAATTCTAACCTGGAAATGTTTCTTGTTAAAACTCATAGGAACCAGGGAAATGCTTTGCTTTCAATATATCAGAATTTTCAACGTGATAGCATGAAATGTATGATTACTTGATCATTCCATGTGATATGACTGAGGCGTGTAGTTGTGTTAAAAATTCTGAGACCAGTTGTGCATATTTAATGTGCTACAGATAGTCATAATTAAGATGACATGATGGAAGCAAGCATAGGAAAGCCTCGGCAGGCATCAGCAGAAGGGACAAGAACAAATAAACAAGTTCTTGTTTAGAGGGTTTAGAAAAAGTGTTTTGCATTATATTGTGAAATTTTACTTTGATATTTTCCTCTCTTTAAATTCCATCTGTTTTCATAGAATCATTTCTACATTGAACCATGGAGAAAGAGAGAAGAGTCATGTCCATGTTGCCCTGTAATTGCAGCATGATGTTATGCATGCTGGTCAGGGTGAGATTTGCATAATAATGTGTCTATATGTAAATATTATGTTGCTGGTTTAATTTTAGAAAGCCGCTAGAAGTATACTTAAGCTCGTTGTCACTTTACTGGCACATCTGCTGTTTCCATTTCCATAGTTTTGGAAACTCATTTTTATAATATTGCAGTTGAGGAAAGTTAAGAGTATATTGTTTCCAGGCAATTTCACTAATGTGATAGTGAATGATATATAGTGATGATAGTATGATACGTTGTATGGTACGGTACTGTGCAGAGAACAGTATATAAACTTTTCAGATTAAACCTTACTTTTATTTACTGTAGTAAAAGACAGTTATAGAAAGAATGTTTCTAAATCTTTTTCTTTTTTAAATCTTTTTTGTTTTCAGGCATTGCTATTTCTGACGAACTTGATAAGGTAAGATTTACTGTATGCCTAATGAACAGTACAGAAAGACAGATGATTGTGATAATTTTAGGCAATGAGAGCTGCATCTCCCTGTCCTGGCATATACACTTCAATTCTGTTGGGTTCAGATGACATTTGGGTATGAAAAGCTATATGGGTAAGTACAGTATATGTTAATACATTAAGAGCTTGATCCAGGATGGGCTGTCAACTATGGTAAAAAATTTCACTGAGTTTAAGAGACTCTTAATGAGGCCATGAAAACGCTTTTGATCTTGATACCATCTTTGCTTAATATAGTCTGTTGCGTTACTTTGTGTACTTCCAGAAACATTTAGCTTAAATACCTTTTATTCATGAAGTCATGAATTCTGTGTTCTCAGATATGATTTGTGAGAATATTTAGGAATAATTTTGCTTCCTCGATTTGATCAGGAATGCACAGGGCATAAAGATCAGTCTTTACTTCCTTGCCGAATGCAAAAAAAAATTATCATCTCTTCTGTTTTGACCCCTTTGATATATTACACAGTTAACATGAATTTTAGTTTTAGCTGTAATGAACTCTATGCTAAAAGAGTAATCAAGCTAATTTTTCAGAGTTCTAAAGGAAACAGAACACCTTTCTCTTCCCTCATCTCACCAGTGAAGGAACAGAGTGCCAAGAATCTTGGGTTGTGTTCTTGGTGTCAGAAACCATTACTATCAGGGAAATTGGATCAAAAGTTATAGAAGACACAGGAATAATGCGTAATACGGGAGACAGTTTTTAAAATATCTTTCCTTTCTCCTGGTAAAATGAGGGCATGAACCTTTCTGACACAAGTGCATATACAATAGCTCCACTGGGTTCTCCAGGAAAGGCCAGTTAGACAAGATTGATCACTGTTAACATGCAGTCATGTGCATACAGGGCTGCCATTTCAAAACCATGGCATTCACTTACCATTTTGCCCTTGATCTTGCTTTATTTCGTTGTTCATATTAAGAGTATAACAGTATCTAAGTCTTTCTTTCTACTATTTCCTTCGCTGTGCTTAGAAGTGATGAGAAATATGATTAGAAAGTCCTTCCGTTAGAACCCTTACCTTTAAGAATATTTATGAAGAACTCCATTTCGTTTTGATTGTTGAAAAAAACCTATAAAATACTGTTTGTGGGAGGAAAAAGACATTTTGGGCTAGAGCCTGTTATCACACACTTTCTACATATATATTTTTAGGAGATACTTCTGTGTTAGTTTTTTAAAATGCTGATAGATTATTGTTCAAAAGCATTCATGTTTTTTAAATTTAATTATTCAGTGTGAAAATTGACATGGGGAGCATCATTGGTGAATTTCCTCCGGATCCAGTCTGAGTTAATTTTCTTTGTGTTACCATAAACTTTATTGTTTGTGATTTAAAATTGGAAGGTCGTACTTGGGTTTTTTTTTTATTTAAAACTTGACAGTATGTTATGTACATTCAACAGCACACATTACTTGGCACCTTTACAATACTACATCTGCTTTAATATCTGTTTCTGATGAGGACAGGTAAATGGAATGTACTTGAAATCAAAAGTTACTTGGAAAATAAATAAAAAAACTAACAATAAAGCTCTTAACATCCTTGCTTTGTGCAGCATTACTCAACAGGCTTCCAAGACAGATTTACAGAAGCAGTGCAATTTTTCATCTCCATGGGCTTTAGTGAACTTAATTTCTCTTTCTTGTTTTGCCCCGTGAGGGTTTTTAATGGACATAAAGACTAGTTCTGTGTTAAGAAACTAGGCATATCCAGGACCGTTCTGTGGAATCCCGCCTCTTAGGAATGATCCCTTACACGAGCTAATTCCCGAAATGTTCTGGTGACATATTTCTAAGTGTATTATTTGGCTTGGGTCAAAAGCAACCAAAGACTACCTGATAATGGTTTAACATTAGACAGAATTTGGTTCCATTTCACCTGAGCATGTTCCCAGGTGATGTTTATTTTTCAGGTATAAATGTAGTTAAGTTCATTGTAATTCCTTTCCCAGAATATATGCTGATACTACAGCTTCCTTATCTAGGCTGTGGCACCACTTAATCATTTTTCAAACTGCATTCATATGCGGTTTGGATTAGCCATTTAACCCTTCAAGTACATGCCACGGGTCTAGGACAGCATGCCCAAACTTGGCGTTGGATTCTGTTACAACATTGGCATTAAACAGATGTCATGAGAGATGTAAAACACAATGATAAGTTCTTCTATATGCTCTTCCTTGCTTTTTTTTCCTGATGATCAGGAACATTCTTGGGGATTAGGACAGAGCCCATAATCCTGCTGTTTTATCTGTGGTTTACATTATGAACTCAGAGAAATCAGAGAATGCATGTGTGTGTTTATTTTTATTTCTCTTTATTTTGTAAGTATTTTTTTAAAATTATTTCTTTCTGGCTGCAGTAACCTCTAGCTGCCTTTGTCAGGGGAGTACTTGATCAGTATTGTTGGTTGATGTAACTCCTCCTCCAAGTAATCCAGTTAATTAGTTAGTTGCTTAGTTACTTGAGCATTTGGATTTGGAAAACCAGTTTTCTCTGAATTACAATCACTTTTGTGGAAGGGTGTTTCATTTAAAAGAATTCCTGTCAAATATCTGCTATTATTAGCTTTGTTGCCAGTACTTAGGGCTTCGGTCCAAGACAGAGGTAGAGAAAATACAGGCAGACAAGGTCAGTCAAAATGGAAGCTTTTGGTTTGACACATTCTCATAAAATTTCAGAGTCCACTGATATAACTGAAAAGAAAATAATTACTAAGATTACTGCAATTAAAGCAGATTTATGGTATAGATTCCCTCCTTTTTCATCTCCTTTACTTGAGACTTGCAGAGTTTGGTGTTCAGTATCTCTTGATGATTCAGACCGTGTCTCTAGGCCATGGAAGCTATGTAAAATCAGCAACTGGCACTGCTTGTGCAAGGAAAGAAAATGAGAAGGAATGCCTTGTGACTCACAGATTTTAAGGCTAAAGTGCAGAGTTAATATAATACAAACTTCTGAATTGACTCACCCTCCTTACCACTGCACAGAAACTAGGCATGAAAGTGTGCACTTTCTAAAGCTTCTCAATGCGAAGAATTTTATGTACACAGACAAAGAGGTGGAGCAAGGATGTTAGCCGTTCAGTGAAATTCACAGAATTATAGTTTGGTTAAAAAATCATAAAGGGAAAACCACTGAATTCACTGTGAGTTTCAGGGTTTTTCCTAAGTCTGTTAGGACACTTCTCTGGGAAGTGGAAGTTTAAATTCACACAGAATTATAGACTAGCCATAGCATTGAAGCTCCGGTGTCCTACGTGAATGCTCTGACCAATGGGCTACTGACGATGCACCTCTGCTAGAATTTGCTCCTGCTGGAAGCCACTACTTGTGTTTATGTCACAAAATAAACTGTAATATATGTTGCACTGTAGCGTGTCTGCATTGTAAGATACATTGAGGCAAAATGTAGCCAGGATGCTACAATGCAGAAATAGGTTTAAAATGGGTCTTTATGACTGTACCCTGCAATATTTCTGAACCAGACCATGCAAAATAAGGAGTCATACCTTTTACCTCTTGCCACAGTTGAAGACCAACTAAAATAACGTCATTCTAAAGCAATTTGAATTGAGGCAGGGGAAGGTTTATTCATCTTCTGGCTTTTGAAAGAAGACAGCGGTTTTTTGTTGGTTTTGGTTTTTGTTTTTTTTTTTTTTTTTACTACAAATACTAGGACTAGAAATATGTTATTTTTAAATAGATGAGATTTTCACATAATCGAAATATTCCATGGATTGGTGCTTTACTTAAGCTTCAGGTAGTGGAGCTCTCACAGATAATGTGAGACCTGTCATAACGTTGTGAATTTGTCCAGAATTCTCAACAATGTCTCTCAGTCAGTTTAAACATTAATAAAGGGAGACAGCTAAGTGTTAAAGATCGAGAATCAGACTCAAGTGAAGATGATGTAATAATACTTAAAAGATTTTGACCTGCAAGGTTAATATTAAAACATTTTTTCTGTGCCATGTATAGGGTATGCTTTTCTTCTTACATGTAGTATTATTACAGTGAACACAGGTTATAATTAATAAAATAGAGGAAACAACTACTCTAGGTCATAAAAATAAACAAATTTCTGCTCACCCAAAAGTATTTCTCACTTTGGAGGTTCCCTTGAAATCCATATCAGAAATTAGAAATACTGAGCTTTTAAAACTATGCTTAAATAAATGGATACACAGATGATGTTGTACTCCCTTGTAGGGGTTGCATACTGCAACCCATCCTCCAGTCTTTCCCTTCTTCTCCTGGTCTCCCCATAAAGAAAGCTCAAGTGTGTCAAGTTGAGAGCCACCTATGCGTATAAAAAGTGGATGACACCTGGACTATACCATAAAATAATCCTTTAGGTTCATTTAGTGCAGATGTAAATACCTATGTGTCCTGAAAATATTTCTATGTACACTAATGTCAATCTGTTCTGTTACTTACAAGGGAATATAAATTGGAAATCAGTTAAGATTCTAAGGTTTATATACATAAAAAAAAAAAAAAAAGCCCTATAAAAACTTGTTTGAGAACAGAATACTTCATCTGAATTTATTGAAGCTTTTGAAATAAAGTGCCAAATAAATGTCCTGGTGTGTTCAGTAGAGCTCTCTCTGATTCTCCATTTTCACTGTGGGTGCTTATAGGATTGAAAGGAGGAAAATAAATTAGGTCACTGAAACTGTGGTGTACTAATCTAACAAGATTCAAAAAGGAAGGCAAGGTGATGAAGTGAGGCAAAGCATGACTATATAATGTAAATTACATTTCTATTAACTAGACTATGAAAGTGCTACTTTAATCCCTAAAATGTCTAGAAAAGAAATCAGCACAGCAAGGGTAGACCCAGCATTCATAGTTTATTTATTTATATGCTGATGGTGCAGTGTACAGTGTCAGGAAGAAGTTGTGGTACTGCAAAAAGGATAAATTTTTAGGTGCTGTTCATTTTCACTTAAGGGACTGAAAGCTTCTAGCAAGATTGGCACTGCAAGTTGTTGCAAGTTTAACTAGCTACAGCAACGTTTTTTTATTCATTATTAGAAAATGCCCTAGGGAGAAAGGGAGGGGAGAAAATGGCTCAAGTAGCAGGAATAAACATCAGAAGGGGTTAAACTGCTGTAGGCACTTTGTGTAATGAAGGCATAGTAGGCAGTAGAATAATCTTTTTTCCTAGCTCGTAGGCATATGATGGTAGTTACACCTGTGACAGGCTATGCCTGTCAAGTGACCAGGGCCACTGTCATCTAGCCTACATTACCTGGTTATGACACAGTGCCAGACAGATGCACAAAAAGTGTATTTGTACATACATAAAAGTTATTCTACATACATTAGTTATTCTAAAACTTCTGAAGCCATGGTCTTTTCCTCAGCTTTCTCTCTTCTGTATTGGCTGCATTCCATTGTCAGTGGTCCTACTTTAAACTAAAGGACTGGGGGGGTGGCGTGCGCAGTCAGGTCGCAATCGCATCCAATGGTGGAACAAGTGTGTCCGTTCAGAGCAGCGATAAATGTGCTGTAGCTGCCTCCCAACTTAAGAACCAAAAGACCAACTCCCCTAAAGGTGGGCTTGGCTGTGGCAGATCCTCTTTCATCCCTCCAGAGAAACGTAGGTGCTCAATTGCCTCTCTGACATGCCTTTACACCAATGCGCACAGCATGGGGAACAAGCAGGAAGAGCTAAAGTTCTGTATGTGGTTGTGGGGCCACGATCTTTTCGCGATTACAGAGACATGGTGGGACGACATGCATGACTGGAACGCTTCCATCGATGGCTATGTGCTTTTCAGGAAAGACAGGCCTACGAGGCGAGGCGGTGGAGTTGCTCTTTATGTAAAGGAGCAACTGGAACGTATAGAACTCTACCCAGGAGTGGATGAAGAACATGTTGAAAGCTTGTGGGTAAGAATTAAGGGGCAGGCCAGCATGGGTGACACTGTGGTGGGTGTTTACTGTAGACCACCCAACCAGGACGAGGAAGTAGACAAGGCCTTCTATAGACAGCTAAAAGTAGCCTCACAGTTGCAGGCCCTGGTTCTCATGGGAGACTTCAACTATCCTGATATCAACTGGAAGGACCACACGGCAAGGTGCACACAGTCCAGGAGGTTCCTGCAGAACATCAACTATAACTTTTTGACCCAGGTGGTGGAGGAGCCAACAAGAAGGGGAGCGCTACTGGACCTTGTGCTGGCAAATAAAGAAGAACTGGTTGAGGATGTGAAGGTAGGGGGCAGGCTTGGCTGCAGTGACCACGAGATGGTGGAGTTCCGGATTCTGAGAGGGGGAAGCAGAACAACAAGTAGGACTGCCACACTGGACTTCAGGAGAGCTAACTTTGGCCTCTTCAGGGACCTATTGGAAGAATTCCATGGACTAAGGCTCTTGAAGGTAGGGGAGTCCAAGAGAGGTGGCTGCTATTTAAACAGCTCTTCCTCTGTGCTCAGGATCAGTGCATTCCTGTGAGTAGGAAATCAAGTAAATGATGTAAGAGGCCTGCATGGGTGAACAAGGAGCTCCTAATGAAACTCAAAGAAAAGAATAAGCTCCATGGAATGTGGAAAGAGGGTCAGGCCACTTGGGAGGCATACAGGAATGCTGCCAGAGCATGTAGGG
>NW_009258952.1:7200935-7201443 GCF_000687185.1 Egretta garzetta | reverse complement strand
AAGTGAAAAACATTGGGGCCCAGGTTATCTTTTCTTCCATTTTACCAGTTCGAGGGAAGGGGGCAGCCAGAAATAGGCGCATAATGTACGTTAACTCCTGGCTACGTGGCTGGTGCTGTCATGAGGGTTTTGGCTTTTATGACAATGGGGCGTTGGAGAGTTGGGCGGAGAGGAACATGATGAAATTCAACAAGGGCAAGTGCTGAGCGCTGCACCTGGGGAGGTCAAACCCCATGCACCAGTACAGGCTGGGGGCTGACCTGCTGGAAAGCAGCTCTGCCGAGAGGGACCTGGGAGTCCTGGTGGATGACAAGCTGACCATAAGCCAGCAGTGTGCCCTTGTTGCCAAGAAGGCCAATGATATCCTGCGGTGTATTAAGAGGAGTGTGGCCAGCAGGTCGAGGGAGGTTATCCTCCCCCTCTACTCTGCCCTGGTGAGACCCCACCTGGAGTACTGTGTCCAGTTCTGGGCTCCCCAGTTCAAGAAAGATGAGGAACTCCTAGAAAG
>NW_009258952.1:7198999-7200644 GCF_000687185.1 Egretta garzetta | reverse complement strand
CTCCTTCTCTGGAGATATTCAAAGCCCACCTGGACGAAGTCCTGTGTAACATGCTCTAGGAGAACCTGCTTTAGCAGGCAGGTTGGGCTAGATGATCTCCTGAGGTCCCTTTCAACCCTTGCGATTCTGTGATTCTGTGATGTCAACCTTGCAGAAAACAGACGTTGTGTCAAAAGTGAATTAGTCAAGTGATGAAGAACACTGGACAGACGTATGGAGAGTGGAGTGCAGTAATGCACTTACAGGCACATTGCAGAGAGCAGAACAAAAGAACAAGGGGGAATGAGTCTAATCCAGGGCCTGTGTCATATTTGGTTCTGTCAAAACAAAAGCTCTTGGAGTTCTGCTGAGTAAAATTACAGTGTCTAGCCAGAGCAGGGTAAATATATGGTAATATATTACGGTTGGACTTGATGATCTTAAAGGTCTTTTCCAACCAAATGATTCTATGATTCGGTATTCATATGAAAGCAGTTTGCAGACTTTTTTTTGTTTGTTCCATTTCAGTAGAGGCCTCTACTTCAAATTGTGCTTTTACCATATCTGTGTCAATTAGGAAGAGACTTTAAAAATCGTTTGGTTTTAGGAAGATGAGAAAATATGGTTGCTAGGCTAAGTAATCACTGTGCAGCACTTTTTCCAGATGCTCTTTGTTTGGAAAGCATTGTTTTATGACAGGAATATTTATTGAGACACTGAGCTAGGTAACAGCCAAGGATTTGTTTTCCTAAAATTTTCTCTCTTTAAAGGACAGGAATAGAATATCTCTCTCCTAATTAGGAACACTGTATTTGAAATGTCTTTGCTAGCCTAGGAAAGAGTTTAATTAAGGCAAAATAAATATTCCCGTCACTTCATTTCATGTCTTTTTTTGCATACATGCTTGTCTTTTAGTTTGGCTCTACTGTTGTACATGACCCTTAATCTACAACCCTTCTAGTAACATTGATGCTAGAGATGCTCACCACTTCAGAACAGCTTTTTCATACAATTTTTAAGGACAATTTGTTCCCTTAATCTAAATTCCTAATATAATGATGCAAATCATTGCTATTGTTTTGAATATTCCTGTTGGATTTTGCTTGCTTCTTGCAATCCTCTTCAGCTACCTTCTTCCAGTAAGTGGTTAAAAATACGAGTACTAGTTTCGAGAATGCATTTTATTAAAATGTTAATACCATTTTCAGAATTGAAAGATACATTATGTAAATCCCAGCAGGGTTATTTTTAAAATGCCAAATGCAGATGTATTTATTAGTTTTGCATTAATTCATAATGCAAATAAGAGTGATGCTATTAATCTACAACAGTCTTTTGGTTGGGGTGTTCATTACACAAGTGACCTCATCTGTTGGATAGTAGAACTGACACAGTGCTGGTTTTAAGAGTTGTGCGTGTATTAAAAAAAAATTACAATTTTTCTAGACAATACCCCGAATTTCTACAGTTGCTATTGAAAAGTAAGAAATAGGAGAGATTTGAGGCATCGGGGTGGGCAAATCTCTCTTGGAATTTTGTTAATGGGAATCTTTTCATTAGTCCATGAATGTTTCTGTGTATTTTGTAACCCTCTGAATTGATGATGTACTGTACTGGTTTTGTACTTTTTTAATGAATAGTTTTATTTTCTATTTCTTCTTTTCTT
>NW_009258952.1:7122429-7198968 GCF_000687185.1 Egretta garzetta | reverse complement strand
GAGAACAAGCAGTGCAGTGTTTCTGTTTGTTTTTTTTTTTTTTTATTTCCCTTCAGGACACAACAGGTTTTAACACCCCCCTTCTCAGACCTCGTGTGATTGGAGAATGGATTGGTCGTGAAGAGAATGATGCTGACCCACTGGCTGCTGAGATGCTGGAGCCACCAATACCAAGAAATAAAAATGAGCAGTGGGACAGCGAAGATAGCAGCAGTCCTGGAGGAAGGTGGGATTTTGGTTCTGCCTAGAAATTTTATAATTTCTGAAGCAGATCTGTCTTTGTGGTGCCCCATTTCTGAGAGCAGAGTGCAGGGCTTTTAAATGCCCACACCATAGTGTGGCAGCATGCAGAATAAATGGAGGATATTAATATATGACTGGTTCCTTCTCATGCCTTTTTATGATGAACTTCATACTCACTTGCAATCCCATGGTTTTATTCCCATGTATAAAGCTAAGTGTCTGTTGACAAGATTGGGGCCCACTGTGTAATAATTTTGTGATGTATAGCTTCATTCAGATACTTCAAACCCTTCTGTCTTTCAGCGATTGGTTGTAACTGTTTGTTAATCTTCTTGACATTTTAGTGATAAATCTGTTTTTCTCATTTAAAGGAAACATAGACAAGGGAAACGGTATCTATGTTATTTTTAAAAGGACTTCCTAAATTAATCTTCAGTTCTCATACTTAGCATCTTGGTGTTAATAACAATTCTTACTCAGAGAAGATTGTATTCTCTGCAGTAAACAGCTTCTGACGATTTATTGCACTTCACTGAGGGTGGGGGAGTATGTTTATTTGTTAATGTGCTTCAGCCACAGGGAAGAGATTATAATTTTTCTAAGGAGTCCATTTTCCATGATGTAAAGATACCTGTTTATCACAGAAAGTGAAGTTTTCACAGCCTTTCTTTAAAAGGGATTCATGCTTTTTTTTTTTAAAGTGTGTAGCTTGTGCACTGCCTCTGTTAATCGCCTTAAACACCTACAGTTCTCCCTCAGCCCTGTAGCCTTTCTCCTTGGTTACAGCTAGTACTCTGACTGCAGCAGACACCTTTTTCTTCCTCTTTTAAGAAGGCAGAAACTCTCTGGTTTCCCTTTGGAAAGGTCTAAGGTATTATCACAGAATCATGGAGTGTTTCAAGTTGGAAGGGACCCACAGGATTATTGAGTCCAAATCCCTGCTCCTTGCAGGACTACCTAAAACAAAACCACATGACTAAGAACTCCTTGAACTCTGACAGGCTTGGTGCCACGACCAGTTCCTTGGGTAGCCTGTTCCAGTGACCGACCACCCTCTCAGTGAAGAACCTTTTCCTAATATCCAATTTGAAGTTCCCCTGATGCACCTTCATTGCATTTCCTTCTGTCCTATTGCTGGTCACCAGAGCAAGGAGATCAGCACCTCCCCATTTGCTTCCCCCCTTGAGGAAGTTGTAAGACTGCCATGAGGTCACCCCTCAGCCTTCTCTTCTCCAAGCTGAACAAGCCAAGTGACCTCAGCCACTCCTTCTAAGTCTTGCCCTCAAGGCCTTTCACCATCTTGGTCGCCCTCCTCTGGACACACTCCAATAGTTTGACATCCTTATATTCAGGTGCCCAAAACTGCACATACTACTTGAGGTGGGGCCCCACCAGTGCAGTGTAGAGTGGGACAGTCACCTCCCTCAACCAGCTAGCTGTGCTGTACTTGATGCACCCCAGGACATGGTTGGCCCTTTTGGATGCCAGGGCACGCTGTTAATTCATATTCAACTTGTCATCAACCCAAACCCACAGATCTTTTTCCGCGGGACTGCTCTCCAGTCTCTTGTCCTCCAGTCTGAATTGTGGATATTCCTTCACTATGTCCTCTGTGTGCCTTCTACATTGGAATTCACCTCCTTGTCACAGGGAACGTAGTCTGTCAACTTGCTGTACTCTTACAGGCTGTATTCATTAAATTCCCTCATGTGCTGGGAATGTTTGTTATCCATGAGCACTTCTTTCTTCTTTTAATTAAATTATTGTGGGGGAAGCTGCAAGTACTACTATTTCAGAGAAGCAGCAGCATGTAGTAATGATCCCTCAGCCAGGCGTTGGACTGGAACCAACAGAACTCAGACACTGGGTCTCTCCAGTGCAGTTCCTGGGAAAGTAACGGAGTCAGCAACTGGCACTGCAGCTTGATTGTGAGGGCCTGGGTTTCTTTTTCCTTATTCAGCAGTCCAATAAAGACACTGAATAAAGATCTGTTCCATGTTGCAGAGCAAATTGAGGATATTGTATCCCTTCTTTCAATAGGAAGGAGCAGAAATAAGCATCTCTGATCTCTAGACGGGAGCAAAGAGATTTAGTTCTGAGTAACAAAGCTGATTCAAAGCAGCGTATTTTTCTCTTTGTAGAGGGTGGTACAAGCTGTTGACAAACCTCAAAGCTAATGCTATAATTAAAAAATGTGATTAATGACTTTGAGAATAGTATTTGAGAAGCCTTGTTAAGTATCATGACAAAATCACGATGCCTGGCGTTTGAAATAAGAATATGGGGTACTTGATGCCAAGAAAGACTAATGGGACACTGATATCTCTAGTTTTTAGGTGCAGCAAGTGCTGAAGACCTGTTGAAAAATATGTATCTTAAGTGGGAATACTGATTTTCAGTGGAAATGAATAACTATTAAATTACATGCAGCATATGGATTTACATTTGGATGACTGATTTTATGTCTGGGATAATTCTTTACTACATTAGCATTTCATCGGCTTTTGTAAGGCATTTATAAAAAGCATGTTTGCAGTCTTGCAAAATAATCATAAAATTGCAGAGCTTCAAGATAGTGGTGATGCTAAAATTGCTGCCACCTATATATATAAGTTTAAAAGACCTGTATTGATCAAGATTAATCTGAATGTTTACTAATAGTTCACTAAAAACAGGCAGTTTCTTCAAGGTCTGATTCAATGTTACTGGGAATTAAAGTACTATTAGCAGAACTTGGAATTGACTATACACCAAGTGCATGAGACAAGTAATAGGCAATAATAATTTAGTTTTAATGTAGCATATACCTAGTGCATCCAAAAGTAGTAGAAATGGTATGGGTTTTATGAGATTAAATGAAACTCTCAAAAGAGTGAATCTTTTATCAGTTGTAAAGAATTTTTGGCTACCTCATCTGTATGTCATTCATCTACTTCTTAGTTAATGTAGCCTAAAATAATTTAGTTACATTTTTACCTGTCAACTGAAAGAGGGAGCAATATGAAATGAATATTAAATTATTCCAGTTATAGCTTGTTAAATTTGATTTAGCAACACTTTTAATAAAACGTGATAGTTTATTGATCACTAATTATCGGGATTGATGTGATAAGCCAGCAAACTTTCAAAACTAATTCTAATCTTCAGTTACAGAATAAAAACAGGAAAGTGAAAACTCTAATTGTCCCATTGTTTCCAGGTAATATGTTTTCTTTTACCTATCACTAAGCATAAGGAAATGCTACATAAATTAAATACTATATCAATATCCAGAGGATTAGGCATTGACAGATCACTGGTAGAGTAATCACCATCAGTGTCATGCAACTCCCTCTCCCTGTGCTGTTTTCACAGACCGTAATGTACAATTTCTTTTCTGTTTGGTGGAAGAGGAAGCCCTGGGACCTTACACATTCATAGCATTCTGTAGGGGACTAAATAGGCTGCAGAGAACAGCATAGTCCTATGAACCACTGGTCTGTTGATAACATGCCCATTTTCAATACTTGTCTTTTCAGCATAAAACAGATCATAGTGCATATACATAGTACATGGTATTTGGGAATCTATGAGTTATCTGCTTTTTCTGTCTTTGCAACCACGAACCTCACTTTTTGCTCTGTTTAGTAGTAGACAGTGGGAAAGAACCACTATTTCCTCCTTAAAAACATATTTTCCTGTCATGATGAGTAACAGAAGCACACATGTTGTATATCTGAAAGCCAGGCCCAGTTACTTAAAAAAAGAAGGGCAATTCATTTTGAGCAACTGAAAGGACAGGTTTCACTACTAATTGACTAGGAAAGATAGTATAGCCTGTCTGAGGTAGCTGTATTAGTGATGTCTTGTCAAACTGGTGAAGGGTCATGTTTTTGCTGTTAATGTTCTGGATTGCTACGGAGGAAAGACTGTATTTGTCATTGCTTTTGTATTGCTATATGTTGCTGCTGTAAGGGAGCAAGGTAAGGTATTAATATGTGATAAGGGACCACATAAAGTGCTGATGGCAATCCTGCTGGTACCAAGCTCATCTTCCAGAAATTTGAACACTGTGAAAATAGGATTAAACTATTTCCAAGTCATTGTTAGTAGTTTTCTACATGAAAAATTTCCTGGAGAAGTTCTGAAAAGAAGCAAGGCTTTTGGGAACTTCCTTCAGGGATAATGTATGTACACAGTGGAGAATTTGGGTGATTTTTTAATATGTTGCTCTTGTTTCTTAGAGCCCGAAATGAACTAGAGCTTGCAGAGGCCCCATCCATAACCTGATGTCCTAAACTCAAAGCCCATTCTTCATCTCCAAGGTCCACTTTGATCTTATTAGCATTCATCTTTGCAGTGAACAATCGTTGATTATACTGAATGTCATACTTTTGCAACAGATCTGCCTTCCTGCCGTGAGATAGTCTGAGGTGTTGCCAATACCCTCATGTGGGTCACCAAACTTCTGTCCTGTTGTCTTTATCATGATATTGTAAGGAATCAGAAATAGCTAACTGTAGCAAGTCCTGCCCTAGACCCTTCTGCTAACTTCTGTGCAGTTCCAGTTGTCTATTATTTAGATTAGGGACATAAGTCAACAAGCCATGAGAATTGTTATAACTGTGTAGCCCTTAATCCTGTGGGGTCATGATAACGTTACCACTCAAGGGAGCAGTTCTTTGTTCTCAGTTTTGTTGCTGTTATATGCCTTTGTTATATGCCTTAACAATAATGATTAGTAATTGACATCCTGTTGTTCTGTATATGTAGCTTATTTAGACTTGATTAATGCCCATAAAGGCAATGAGAAATTTCCCATCATCATTCAATCAAAATGTTAGATGGGAACTGAAAACACAAACTGACTTATAACATCCAATGATCAGGGAATGAGTGATAACCAGCTGGTTTATGTGTGATCTGTTGGCATTAACCTTCACATCTGGATGATACAGTAATTTGACAAATGAGTGACGTATTTTGTAGAGAGCACCAGTAAGAGAAAGTTGTGTTTTCCTCCCTCACAGCTTAAAAATGGAGCCAAAGACCAAAGGACTAAAGCAACAACAGCAGCAACATAAGAAACTGCTGGCTGCCATGCTTTCTCAGGACTCTTTTGATTCTGCCCAAAGCACAGCTCCATCTGTAACTGAAGAAGATATTGACAATGAAGATGATGCAATGGAACTGCTTGGTAACTGCAAAAAATTATGTGTATTTTCTGATACTTTTTAAAATTATAGATTAATCTAAAAAGTGTAATGTCTGATCTAACACAGATTAGTTTGAATCTGCTGCCTATGTTTGAAGCTAAAGTATCCAGCAGCTGCATGAAGGTTCATAGGGTTTAATTTGCAAGTTTCAGGAGTGAATGTGATGAAGATCGTATTTATGGTGAATAAACTGCTAGGTGCATCAAAATCCTGTGAAATATCAAATGCTTCAGGTGCTTAAAGTAATTAATTTGATTTCCTACATATATCGCTCTCAGGTTCTGCTTGGGGAATGTATTTGTGTACAAGGAGCAAGAATCAGCTTTACTGGCTTTCATCTGGTACTTCTTTTTCTTAGCTGTATTGCAGTTCTAACTTCAGTGGTTTTTATTTGAGACTTACTAGCTACATAGCTTACACAATGTGAATTTGTAACCTCTCCAGAGGATTTGATTGTAATTTTCTAGTAGACTGTATTGTATGTTAAAATGCACTCTAGGAGGCTCTGCGTGTGCTGCTTTCTCCCTTTCCTAGAATTAATAGTTGTGAAAGGAGGGAAATTGTTGAAGGAAGCTAATTAATAGTCTCTTTTTCTGCCATTTTTAAAAGCTTCAATGCTTGAAAGGTAGTAATGGATTTCAGTTGTTTTTTCCAAGTTTTTGCTATATGGAACTTTGTGGGATCAAAGCATAGGAAACACACAATCTCAGGATAGCTCAGAGTTCTTACATTTATGAATTCTATCACAAATTATTTGTTTTGGGTTGTATCTTAATCTAAAAATCAGAAAAACACATGGTGTGCTAGTCTGTTACTGTTATATTTCTGTTGCTTCCTTAGTACAATCTTCATAGAATCACCGAATAGTTGAGGTTGGAGGAGCCTGCTAGAGATATCTAGTCCAGCCCCTTGCTCAACACGATCAGCTAGAGCAGGTTGCTCTGAACATTGTTCAGTTGGGTTTTGACTCTTTCCAAAGAGGGAGACTCTATGACATCTCTGGGCAACCTGGTAAAAAAGGTTTTTAGTTATGCTTAAATAATTGTGAATTAATACATGCTTTCTTTTTTTCAGTAGCTTTAAGTTTGATGCATGCATTTGTTTTTACAGAAAAGAAGAAATAATGGGCTCGGTCACTCAGGTGTCACAGTAGTCAATTAGTTCTTTGCGTTTGAAGGAAGTCACGCCATTTGTGACTGTGGGCTTGCAATCTTCATGGAATCAGTTGATATTTCCAGAATTAATCCATAGATTCCAGTGAAGGCCTTAATTAGTCTGTAGCTGCGTTATCTCCTTATTTCCTCCTGTGATTTACAGATCTTTCCAACTTTATCAGCGTGACATAAAAAAGCCAGCGGAATGGGTATCTTGTACTGGCATAAGCCACAGGACTCCTAAAGTAGTATTCTGTGGCATCTGAAATGTATAGTAGGTAAGCGTGTGTGTGTGTGTGAGTGTGTGTGTGATGTTATTGGCCTCATTATGTATCACATACAGAATATTATGTACTGCATTAATCCATTAACTGCTTTGATGCTTTTTACACTGCTTATATGCAGTATACCTAATTTCAAATCATGGCTTTCTGCCATCACTGAATTGCAGGGCATTGTTGCATATAGCTACTTGACTTGTTCCCTTTGGAGTTCACTATTCGTTGCTTATTCAGCCCTTTCTTAAAAAATTACAAAACCTCACGCTGCTCAGTCTGGATTCTGGGAAAACAAATTCTACTATTTATAGCAGATGATTTTACTGCATACCCTACTTATAATGCAGGTTTTTGCAGAACACAAACTTCCACCTTTATGTCTGTTCAGGAGAACCTTTTTCAGAGTTTGGTTGATTTATTTAGGTATTAAAAGCATAAAGCTTCCTTTAAACAAAAAAACCTCCTAGTTCTTACATCAGAACTGTCAATGAAGGTTTAGCTAGAATGAAATGTTCCAAATAGAAGAAACAATTAAGCTGTTATACTTCTGAAGAATCCATGTAAAAAGAAATATATGTGCAAAGATGAAAAACAATATTATGGGGCTACATTCCGATTTCAGTTATCACTCGTTATGTATAACATAAGGTGCATTGGAGGGCTGTTAACACACTGGTAACTTTCTAAGTGTGTTCAGTTATGCAGGTGGCTGAAATAGAAACATAGTAGTGGAAAGCATCTTCCTGACTTTAAAAAGCTGAGAACTGCAACTGTAAAATCACATGTATTCGTAAATATAGAAGAGTAATGCAGTTGAGGTCTGTGACTGAAAATGGTGTCATGGTGGCTTGTTTTGTATGCATCGTAATGCCGAGTACAGTGTTTTGTAAATCTAATTGGGAGCTGACGTAGTTCTTTGTGAAACTCTGCAGTCCTTTTGGAGTCCATAACATTTGGGCTTAAGCTGTCTTTTGGCTGAAGTCCACTGAGACTTTGAAATCATGTTATTCCCTCAGTCTCTCACTGGTGTCCATTGGAGAGGACTGAACTGTTTTCCCTGAAATTGCTGGGAATATTGATTGAACAGTCACCAAAGCATGACTCATTTGGTTTTAAAAAATCAATTGTTTGATTAAGTGTAAGAATGTAATTTTTTAAATGTATTGCTATGCATAAACATACACATGGTAAAAGCATAAGGTTTTTTATAGCGCACTTGGACTTAAATATACATTCTTGAGCTTTTTTCAAGTAAGGAAGATGAAGAAGAAATTCTATACTATTTTACACAATATTGATATTCAGTCATAATACTCAATTACCTCGTTTCTTGCTGTCCAATCTTTATGCATGTTCAGAATATTAAAAATATTACCATATGTTAATACGTGCTGTGCAATAGTTAACTGTGAAGCACCACTCCAAAGATAACTGTGCCCAGGAAGCTCACGCAGGTGTGGTTGAAGTGAAAGGTGGCGATAATTGAAGTCCATTTCCTGCAGGTACATTGACACCTATGCCAGTCGGTGTGATTCTGAAAAGCCTCCATGATTTCAATGCAAATAATCATATATTTGATGTAAATTTAAGTGTTTGCAGAATCAGGACTTGAAAAATCATCTCTTGTTTTCTTTGGAACTGCTTTCACAGTAACAGTGGGGTTTTTGCTTAATGTAGAAATCTTAAATGAAAGTTCAGTGACTGTCTGCCTCTTGTTTATTATGTGTAATTCTTGCTGTGCAGTAACAAACCAGAATCTTCAAAGATAGAAATACACTTTAAGTAGTAATATATTTTTTTAACTATTGCTATCAGGAGTTACCTGATGTCTTCTGTTTGCTTTAGTAACCCTTCTTCTAATCTTTATAACTTCTTTTTTCCTCAAGAGCTTTCCAAATGTTGATTACTTAATCATTGTAACGCCCCTGAAAGATTGGCTGGTGATATATTTACATATTATAACAAGAGGAGATAAACAGAATTTAGTTTAGGAGATTGCCTTTGTCTGTAGAATGAGACAATAACTCAGTGTCTGGTAGTCTGCCCCTTATATAGTCTATACTGCTTTTCTAATAAGTCTCTGAGTGCTTTAATGAAAGGATGTCCAATCTGCAGTGCTTTCAGTACATTTCCTCTGGTTCAACAGACATTCCTGATTTCCCTGTTTCCTAGAAGTCTTTGGCAATATGCAGGAAACAGACTCTAGACCTGATAAATTATTTTAATATTAGCAGCAGGTTGTTCCTTTTTGTTGTCTCTCCCAGCTGGACAAAAGCTTATCCTCCATTATGTGACTGAAATACATTATTTGCCAGAAGAGAGGCCACAAGGCCCTGGGAAAGATGGTATATGAGTTGTACTACATCTTCAGAACAGTTTTCTGGCCCACAGCCTGTTTTGTTGGGGTTTAAGTAGAATGGTTGCGTGGGAGAAAGCTGTGTGAATTGCTCATCGTATCCCCTTTTGCTGACTCTTCTTTTTTGGAAGCTATTGGGAAATCGGCAACATTACCAGTGATGTGGTACCATCTGCTGTGTAGTACATGCACAGAAGCTGACACCACTGGAAGACAGTAGGCCTCTTCTGCGTGCAGAGACTGGCTATACTATACCTTGCAAAATTTTCAGTGGCAGATATAATGCACTGGTGCAAGTGTGTGTTACAGATCTCCATTGGAAGGAGATCAGACTCCATCAGGTGTGGATTTAAATATCTTTTTGAGGTGGAAAAAGTGGATAGCATAGATAATCTTGCATCCCCTTAGATGCTGGGAACCCTAAGTCGTGCAACGTCGGACAGACCTCTAGTCATGGCACAATACACTGCACAGATCCTGCCATGCTAAGGTTCACCAGCATTACAGTCCTTAGAACTCTTAGAAGTAAATAATTTAGTTTTCCTTATAAGTAAGGAATTTCATTCAGCATTTCTATTGTCAAGCAAAAAGATGTTCACCTGACAACATGGTGGTTCATTTTTAAGATAAGACTCTGCAGGTGGTGTAATTGCCAAATGCCAAGTGGGAGCTGCCTACAGTGTTCTCCCTTATGATTAGCAGGCTAACTTTATCCTGTGGCCAAGTGATACGTGCAGCACAGCATAGCAAAGCACAGACCTCCGCCTGCTCAGGTCAATTGTGTGGATCACAAACTCCTTATTGTATGATGGTGCCCCGGTTTGAATCACCAGCAAGCAGGAAAGCCAGCGTAGCACAGTATTTTCATGCCACTGGAAGAAGTTAAGTTTTCTGTCTAGTCAGAGATAGTGATCACTGCTTTAGCCCAAGTCATGGGAAAGTGATAGTAGTGTTATTTGTCTCATGTTCTTATCACTGAATGCTGATTCTTTCCACTCAATGCAACAATAAACATTGATGTTCTCAGATTCCAAGAAAATATTTATTGAGGTATGATCCAGCATTATTTTTTCTCTTAGAAAAAAAAAAAGCGAAGTTGTTCATCTTGTAGCATGTCTTCAAAAGTCAAGTGAAATGTGTTTGTATGCATGACTTGACTGTCTGCATCACTACTGCCCTCCTAGTGAAATTTCTGAAAAAAGTTACTGTGTAGATCAGTATTTAGATGCAGCTTTTTTTCAAATTGCCATAGATCTACATGCTTCCATTCGTAATGTCTTACAGAGTGGTGGTCATAGCTTTTTATGAAGCTGTTTGTATTAAGTTTTCCATTTCCGTCGTATTTCAACAGCTGGAAAAAGGAGGCATGCTCTGTATCTAAAAGAGAAAGAAAAAAAGCACTGGTTTATTGTTTTTCTTTTTTTACTTGCATTACCTCCCAAAGTGTGTAAAGCATTTACATTTGTGCTCCTTGGTGGTCATCACTGGAGCAAAAGAAGGATTGTATTATACAGACCAGGCTTAGCATATGAAAAGTCATGATGTTACTGCCTGCGAATGATATGGTGTCATGAATATTGATTGAGGATCCTTCTAACTATGTCACTTTGTCAGGGATGGAGTGAGAAAGAAGCAAAAATATACTTTATTGATATAAACCAGTGAGTTAACGAGGTTTAATGGTAAATGCAACATTGGTTTAGCAAGATTTGATAGCAAGGTACACTTGATTATTTACTGCAAAGAGGACAGGGTTAGACAAAACTGTCAGGGGAGGCCCTCCGGTTGAGTCATGAAGTTCAGAAACCGTCTCCTTGCTTTCTAAACTCCTTCCTCAGAGATCCAGTGCAGCTGGATCCAGTCCTAGTCCCAGACTTGGTCAACGCTTCATGTCTAAAGGATTATATATGCTCAATCAGTCCTTTATATTACTGTTGAGAATATGATGTGTGCCACCACCTATGGCTAGCATGAATGAAATATCTTAAGCTTTAGTTTTGTGAGATGCAATTGACTTTCTAAGTGATAGCTATTTGGCATTCTGTGGCGTTTTCTTTAGAGTCTGATGTGGGAGATATAGTTCATCCCAATTTAAATAGAACTGTTTGATTCTAGGAAAAATACCGATAAATGCAATTTACTGTTATCACAATTTCTAAGAAGTCTGATCTTCAATCTTCCATTTATCTTCCATTTATCTTCAATCTTCTTCTATCTGTATGGTAGACAATTTCTGATAATCTTGATTACCAAGTACTTTGCAACTCCTGAAAGATTTTGAGTGTGGATAGAAATGAACAGTTGAAGGCAAAAGTTCCAAAAGATGTTTCTTCCCTCTTTGTGGGTTGTCTCCAGCAAGCAGCTAAGGACCACAGAGCCACAGCCACTCACTCATTCACTGCCCCACAGCAGTAGGGGGAGAGAATAGGAAGAGTAAAAGCCAGAAAACCCATGGGTTGAAATAAAGATAGTTTAATAACTGAAAGGAAGAGAAAGAAGAAAGAAAGAAACCCCCAGAACCTAAAACAAGTAATGCCAAAGTTCTCACTCATCACCTCCCACAAGCAGGCCAATGCCTAGCCAGTCCCCAAGAAACAGCAGCTTCGGGGAAAAAACACCCTCCAGTTTTTATTGCTGTCCATGATATTATATGGCCTGGAATATCCCTTTGGTCAATTCAGGTCGGCTGTCCCAGCTGTCTCCCCTCCCAGCCTCGCCCACCTGCTGTCGGGCAGAGTGAGAAACAGAGAAGGCCTTGACTGTGCAAATGCCGTTCAGCAATAGCTAAAAGATTGGTGTGTTATCAACACTGGTTTAGTCACAAATCTGAAACGCAGCACCATGTGGGCAGCTATGAAGAAAATTAACTCCATCCCAGGCAGACCCAGGACATCCGTTAAAGATATTTTTTCCAAGTCACTCCTGTCTTTTTAAAGACTTGAGAAGTTGTATTGACATGATGGAAGGCTGCTTCTACTCTTTCTGGCATCTCCAGGGACATAGTTCTCATTTCTTTTAGATAAAGGCTCCTCTTCTCCTGAGATAGGTTGATTGGGGTACAGTTAGATCTCTTGCAACTGTTCCCCAATTTTATATTGCCTTTCACTTACAGGTGATTCTGTTATTCCCATGGGTGTTTTAGACCATAATTGTGGACTCCAGAATCTTTCACACTTCCTCTGTGTCTCTTGTGTTCTTTGCTTCTGAATTAGTCTTTGTTGTGCACAAAGGCTGTAGCACAGCACTGAGAGGTGACCATAGTTGTCACAGAGGGTACAGTTTGTAAGTGATGGTATCTGGCTGCAATTCGTATGCTATTGCATAAGCGGTAAAGACTGTAAAACCTGTAGAGTGCAATAGAGAGCATATGGTTACTATTCAGACAACTGTTGGTCTTCTTTGGACTTACCTAAAGAAATATTCTTTCCTTCAGGAGGTCTTATTTGCAATAACTTCTCCTTTCTCTCAGTCTTCCCTTTTAACATATATATCCTGTTATTTCTTTACTATAGTTGGTTATGTGGAGTTTACCTGAAGGGATCCATGTGCAGGATTTGATCTGGAGAATATGTAATAAATATTGAAGTCTAGTGGAAAGGGTAGGGAAAAAAGAGCAGCAAAGATACCACCAAAGTTGTGAAAAGGAATTTCTTGTTTAAAAATGGGCAATTATGGATAACTGGTATTTTTATCTTCAGGCTACAGTGATTAGCTTGCTCTAACTCTACTAAGTCTCATTAAATGTTTATCTTTTTTGCTTTTAGTGCAGTATCTGAATTGTTATGCTATGCTTCAAACAATTAAAGTAAATGCTGATCATTTTAATGCAAATGTAGTATACAGATAATGCTGGGACTGGTAAATCAGTTGGAGTAATTATTTTTACAAAACAGCTAAGGTGAGAAATAACCTCCAAAAGTATTTTTTTTACTTTTTTATGGCATTTCACTGAAATTTTAATGACAACATTATTGCAGATACTGTCGACAATATTTTTTACCAGATTCCTTGATCTACAGGACTATTGTCTAGAGAAAAGCCATAAACTTGAAATCTACTACTAATTTTAAAGCAATGTTTGCATGCATTATACTTGTCACTGAACATGTGTGTAAAAGTTTGACAAATACCATATTCAGTATTTTTTTCTTTCTGCCAATATATAAAGTCACTGAAGCAAGAGAGATGTACAGGTCTGTTTTATGTCATTCATGGAGTTCATTGATTTCAGTTCATCTTGTGATCTTGTCCTAAAAGGCAGTAACATCCGTGAGAATCTTTTAGTTGATCTGAGTTCAAGCAAAGTTCTAAGTGGTTATTCAAAGAACAGGGATTTGGTGTTTAAAGTCATAAAATAATAGAATCCTGCTCTTGAATTTTGACTGTCAGTAATACGACAGGTGTTTGATGTTTACACAGAATTTTTAGACTGACAATAATTTCTAGTAAGCTTAGTAAGTTCTAGAGGTTGGTTAAGAGGGTGTTTATAATGTTAGAATAAATTATGAATTCAATTAGTCACTGCAACACTTGTGTAGTTATTTCTGGTTTGATAAGCATAAAATGTGTTGAAACTGAAGTTGATTGTTCTTCGTATTGCTAAAGGGGAAATGGAGAGAGAAAATCAATTATAGTTAGAGGTACTAGATTCTCTTGAGTTGAAATGAGTTACACGAGCTAATAAAAACCTTCAAAAGAATGATTCATTTTCAAGAAATAGATGTGTACTGAATACCACAATGTGCAGGAGCCTAAAATGTCATTTGTTTACAGTTCACACAAGGAACCAAAGCTTATTTTAAACTTATACCTGAAGAACAGAGCAGGGACACTGTATAATCCTAGTCACCTGACTGTCCAGATGGGAGACCTAAATGTCTGTACTAACACAGCCTTTTTATGGCCTGTATGCCTGGGATTTCTTCTAAAGGAAGGTGAGGTGACACAGCACTATGGTATATATCACTCATTATGATGTGATATTGATCCCAATACACTTCTCTTCTACACTTGTAAATGTTTGCAGTTCTGATGCTTAATGGCTGTGGAGACACAGAGGTCCCTTTAGAGAAGCTATAGGAAGAATCTTCCTCCCACCTCAATACCATTTGTAAGACAGACAAGGGGGTGATTCTCACAGCCAACTCTGTTCCCCGATCTTAATTCTCTGCCCACCTCCAGATGTGCCAAGCACATCAGGTGTCAGGCAAATAGAAAAGAGCTGTGGTTGAGTCAGGTGGCATATTTTAGATAACATTTTAAGCTATGAAGTTTAAGGAAGTATCTTTTCATGAGTTCAGCATAGTTTCATAGAATGCATTGCCACAGAAGATTGTGGAGACTGCAGATATACAAAACTAGATAAATTCACAGACGATAGATCAATACCACTTTACTAAATATGTTGGTTCTGGTACATTCTCTGTTTCAGTCCCAAATTTGGAAATTGCAGATAATTGAGAGGATCTTCACTTACTGTCTGTGTGCTGCTGGCTATTTTGAGTCAGGATGCTATGATAGCTGCTCCTCAGGTTTGATCCAAAGCAAATACTTCATGTGCCTTGGTGTCTCCTGTCATTTAAAGAGGTATAATCTGAGCCTGTATATTTGAGGACTGCATGTTTTATAGTTCTGATCCTTTCTTGAAATTTTAGTGGCTGAAAACGGCCAAGGATTTTCAATATTCATTATTTTTACAGAATAGAAGAGCTGGGATAGGAAAAATGGTAAGTCTAATAAATGTTTAATTGCATGTATGAGAAGGACAAGGTGAGGTTTTCAACCTCCCTCGTCTTCCACATTCCTAGTGATTGTCTTTAGCATCACATATCCCGCTTTGCTATATGCTTTGTGGCTCTTTGAATGAGGCCAGGCATTCCATAGTGCATTCTGTTATTTTTTTCTAAATAAGAGTGTATTGTATTGGGAAAATACCAGATGAGCTGTAGCAGTGAACTACCTCAGTCAGACAACGTGTTCGGTAGTAGGTAGAAAGCTCACACATTCCTTACATGTAGAGGGTAAACATTTGCTTTGCTGTGTTGAATCAGGGCTTAAACGAACAAGCATTGCTATGGTAGGTTACTGAAGTTAGAACAATAGGATACTAAAGCTAGGGTGAACAAGGTACAACTGATTCCTGATTTTTCCGTTATAAGAATCATGGAGCTTCAGTTGAAATTGTCTGTAGACAAGTCCAAAACAAATAAAAGAACATGTATTTTTATGTACTGCACTGTTAATCTATGGATTTATTTGCTAATGGTGTTGCGTATGCCAAAAATTTACATATGCTGAAAATGAGCTGGACAAGTTAATGGAAGGAAAATACATCAAGGGCTGCAAGATATAGATACTACCTCTGTTTCAGAAAGTCCCTGGCCATGAATCAGCAGGGGCTGAGGGATTATGCTAGTAAGGTATCGTTACATACTTGCCCTGTTTTTGTACTCATCCCTAGGAATGGGACATCCTGAGGATGCTGGATGTTCAAACTACTTCATACTTCTTAAGGACACTTAGGTTAGTTTAGACATACCGCTGGGAAATGCTTCAGTGGAAATATATGAGGAAATCCAGCAATGGATATAATTTCTGTCGTGCCTGAATCTGTTTTAGTGAGGCTGCTGACTCTCCAGTGTTAGTAATCTGCAATAACCTCTGCATATACTTATTCTTTAGTTTACACTGAAGCTCAAAATACAAATGTTGGAGTTCAGGAGCTGGTTGGGGAGATCTGGCCCACTTGATACACTAGTCTGTGTGCTAAACTGCTGCCAGTTACTGAGCAATCTTATCCTCTTTTTGGAGTGTGCGGGGAAAGGAAGCATGAAAGAAAGAGCCAGTGACAACTGTCAAAGCTTGTAGTTTGGTAAGAAATGACAGGATTTCTTCACTTGGAGATTCGGAAGGCAGCAGTGGAACTGCATGAGCTCTGGTGAGGCTTCCTTACTACTCATGTGTACACAAGTCTGAAATCACTGTTGATTCATGATGCAGAGTTATCAGGACAATTTAGGGAGATGGCAGCAGAGTGAGAGGTAGAAGATTACCTGATTCCATCTATCATAACCCCTTACTGCTACTGTTTGACCTGCTTCAGTGAATTCCTCAGCTTTGGGGCTCTTTTCCGCTACTGAAGGGAGATTGTTCATTAGAGTAGTAGATAGGGAGAGGGCTTATTCAAAGAGACATTTGTGAATTTAGTTCATATTGGGAGGGAAGGCTGTGAAGGCAAAAAATTATATCCAAACACAGCAGAGCTTAGACTTATTTTTCATGTTAGTATGTGGCTGATTAGTGTTATGTTTGTCTGAATTGCTAGAGTATCCTTTCCTCTGAATAAACTGTCCTTTGTTTTATGTACAGATAAGTTGTTCACAAGAAGATAATTGCTGCCAGTATGGGCACTCAGGGCAGTATAAATTTAGCAGGGCTTTGGTGGGTGGCAATAGAGAATTATTTATATATTTAAATAAATAACATAATAAATACAAATAAATATAACAATAATCAACAAATAAAAATATAATAAATAAAATACATTTATTGCAAGAGAAATTCCTAGGTATTGCACCCCAACTCATGGTGCTGTTTATGATTTCTGACAGAATTTAATGTATATAACAACATAAAGTAAGAATTGAAACAAAATAAACCAAGACAAAGCTATGAATGAAATGATTCTAAATGTGGTTTTCTGTCTTTCTTTCTAAATTGGAATTTGTTGAGAGGAAGGTGTTGAAATCCCTGTAGAAAAAATGATTCCATTGTCATGTGGTGCACAACACCAGAGCACCTTTTCCAAAACTTTGTATTTTTTTTCTATTATGTTCATTACTTGCAGAAGCCTTTCCAATTGCTGAAACTGTAATTTAATGCTGCTTACAGAAAATAGCTTTTTATTTACATTTAATAATGCCTATAGATGTTTTAGGTTCTGGTACGGTTAGTGGTAAGTGTATGAAATGTCTAAAGTGAAATATTTGTTGAATCTGATGCACCCAAAATTAACGCAGTAGTATCGTAAATATAAAATATTATGAACTTCTTACCTTCTTATATAAGTTTTAAGATTAAAAACTTGTTAGATATCGTTTCCCAGTGGTTTATACTGTATTTGTTTCATTTTTCTCTTTTATTTGGTTTTGATAGTTGTTTGGCACTATAAATGTGTTTGAAACATAGGTTATTTGTAGCTTATTCCTAACTCATATATTAAAGTAAGTTTTAATTGCTGCTTTTTTGATCTTGTTCAGTGATTTTAGTGGCTTCTATTAAGAGCTAGATTCGAAACTTTAGTTTAGCCTGTTTCCCCCCTAAGACTGATGATGTATGGCATGTAAAATGATCACCAGAATGAATTAATAATAAATATATATATTTTTTGTTACATTCATAATCTTGTAAACTTAATTTTACATGACTTAGTGAAATTGTATTGGCACTTGTCAAGACAGGAGTTTACTTCCTTCTCGTGTGCAGCACTATGGCTCTTTCAGCAGGGTTTTGGGAGAAATAACTCTTCAGTAGCAGACTGAGTGCTGAAGCTACTCCTTCTTCTGCCATTAAAGGAAAGTACAAATAAGGAGGAGAAGGTATATTAATGTTATATGTTAATGTAGATAAATATCACTCATATGAGAACTTCACTTAAGCTGCCACATGCAAATAGCTTCTGGAAGGGAACAAAGGGTTTGATAAATCATATCCTGAAGTTGTCACAGAACTTGAAAATCACAGAACTGTGTCCTAGTCTCAAAGGCAGAGTCAGCTTTTAGGTGATGAGCCATGAAAAGGCTCAATCTGCTTGAATCTCTTGCTTAAAAAGTCTTGTGAAAGCTAAATGTGTGTGGTTGAAATACATAGCTGTACTCAAAACAGTGTAAGGCACAGGCAGGTCAGAAGACTCAGTGGCAGTAGAAATAGTCTCTTTTTCATACTTTGCTTTAACTGTTTTCTGTATCTTTCTCTGTGTCTCAGTAGATCAGTTAAATTTGTTTCTATTTCAGGTGGAGTATTTAATGAAGTTGATCCCAAATCTGATAGTGCTAGAATGGGGCTGTGGGCTAGGATTTTATGCATGCCATCACTGTCATGAGAAACCAGGTATCTAATACAACACTGTCCTCTTGCTCTCCTTCACACAACCAACTGTCTTTTGATGTGGAACATAGCATTTGATCACTAAGTACTAGGTGCAATTTGGGGGACTTCATACAGAGAAGTCACACACAGTTTGCCTTGAAATGATAAGTATTTCTCTTAGTGTTTGAGGTTAGGCCTTTTCTATATTTACTGTTTAGGTTATACTCTTAAGGTATCTCTTTGCCCCTAAATCACTTATGAGTTCGTTCTTGCATTAATTATTCCTGTTTTACCAATAGGATGGGAAAATGACAGGGAGTTAAATTAAAATTTATTCCCTGAGGGCAGATTCCCTGTCTCTCTTCCTTAAGAGAATGGACCAAATATTTTTGGGTTTTCTCTGGACGGGAAAGGGGTTGCTTGCTCATTCCAGCAGTCTGTACATTTTGATTCCAGGATTTTCCACCTCATTACCCCAACTGCTTTTAGTTAAAGTAAGGTGATCCAAAAGTTGTGTGGATACTACTCTGTTATCCTTTTGGCGGATTTTTCTATTGTTAAAAGGCAATGCTTTGTGTCATCCAAATTAACTTGGCCTCTGTTTGCAGGGTAGCTGTTTGTCATGTGGCATGATAACACAGCACCTGATGTTGTGTTTTCCAAGATTTATATGCATCAAATCATATGGCTTGGTAACGTAACTGTATAAATAAAACCAGTACCAAAAATCAGTGCACAATAGATATTAGTGGATTGCCGGGGGAAAAAAAAAAACAAACCCAGACAGTATCTGTACAACCAGTTACTAAAAGCCAACTTAATTTTGGCTTGTAAGATTAGCATGTGCTAAGACTTGCTGTCTGGTTTAGCTGTTGGTATAATTTAATTCACAATTGTCACTACAGTTTATTGATGCAGAACTAACAGAAGGAACATTCAAAACATATAGATAAACTCTGACAAGTTTCTGAAAGGCAGAAGATGAGTAGGGAATGCTGAATGTCAGTTCATTACTTTGGAAATTAGGTGGGAATGTATATGTCACATTGGACACTACCGATGTTATTAACTCCAGAAGACTGATCACTTAGTTGTTAATATGTAATTAATTTTCTGGAGTTAGATTCACAGATTTGCAATGTGGATTTGTAAGCATGAGAAAGAGACAGAGAATTATGTGGATAATTTTATTGCGAGGAAGTAACTGGATCATAAGGTCTTTGCTCAAACTGTAAAACTGCCATTTTTTAGTATGAGTCCTAGCACAATGAAATTGGAGTTGACAAGTACTGTAACAGCACAAGGGAATAATATTAGAGCTTCAGTAACACATTTTTCTGCAGAGGCATGGATATTTCAGAATAACTAGTATTCCCAGTAGAAACTACAATAAACTAGTACCTAAAACATTTGATATCTCTTGTAAGCATAATATTGTCTGAGGCTAAAATAATGAAATTAGGAGAAGTATCCGTGATTTAGAGTAGAATTGATAGTATAGTTAGGAGAAGGAACAGAAAAACAGAGCCTTGCCTTGCTTTTTCCTCTAGGCTGTGAAAAAAACCCCAAACCATGGCAAAACCTCTGAACAGAAATGTGGGTCAAATGGGAAGTTCAGCTTTCCTGAAGCTCCACCTGCTGCAGCAGATTTGTCTACTTTGATGTGATGGGATACAGCAGTTTTGAGATAAGATGGTAGTACAGAAGCAGAGATGTTGCCTTTTTCATGGGGAGATTCACCCTGTTCTTACGGCTTGTGTTTTCTTGTAGCCCTTCTGAAAAAAGAGTTGGATGAGCATGGGGTACTGTAAGAGCATGAAAGAGCATGAAATACTATACAGGATATGAGCTGTTGTAGTAAAGAGATTGCAGAAGTTACGCTGCAGGAAGTCTAGCAGCTAAGAGCAGATGACATCCCTTTTAAGACTATCCAGCATTCATAACATAGGGGTCCTACCTCTGGGGTGCAGCTGAGGGAACTCAGTTTGTTTAGTCTGGAAAAGAGAAGGCCTTAGGGGGACCTAAGAGCAACCTTCTAGTGCCTAAGTGGAGGCTCCTGAGAAGGAGCCACCCTCTTTACTGAGGTGCACAGCAGGATGCTGAGTGACACTGGGCATAAATAGAAACAGGCAAGGTTCTGACTAGCTATAAAAGGGAAAAAAATCAGTATGTGGATATTTAACTGCTGGAACAGGTTGCCCAGGGAGCTTGTGGAGTCACTGACCTTGGACATTTTCAAGACTCAGTTGGATAAAACCCTAAGCACCTTGGCTGACCCCACTTTAAGCAGGAAAGTGAGCCAGAGACCTCATGAGGTCCCTCTGAGCCTGGATGATTCTATGAATTGATAGTGTAGGGAGGGCCATAGTTCCCCTGAAAAGTAATTTTGGTGTACTCTACTTGTAAAATACTGAAAATGAAACCATTAGAAAGTAAATGTTGGTCTATATATGAGTAAACTACCATGCAAATACATGTTTTACCAAACAACATACAGACGGAGACACAGAGATTAGATCTGGACTTCAGAAGGAAAGTGAAATAGGTGGTAAAATAGGATATTCCGTGTGATTAGGAGACATGGAGGGGTTTAAAATATTAGATGGTTTGGATAACCTGTGTAAGAAGTATATCTGTCATGCAACATGCACAAATGATTACGCTGTTCCCCTATTCCTCTCATAACATATTTATATTACTTAAATAAAAAGCCAGTTTCAAATCTGGTAACACATATTACAGGTGCAAGCTGAGTTTTTAACTAACCGGTAGCTGACTACAAGTTCAGTCATCCAGAAGGGAGCTTCATTTACTGATGAGAATTGTATTTGCTCGTTAGTACTGCTGAAATGCTGTCAAACCTCAGGGTTATCTCCAGAACGTGGGGAAAAAAGAAGCTGCAAGCTGACTGAAAACCAAAATGTTGATTTGTGTGTAGAAAGAAAAACAGATGAAAGAAAGAGGAGAAAAAAGTTGGAGGGTCACGTCAAGATAAATACTCAGAAGAAAATATATTTTTATGCCACATTTTAGAAGTTGATATGCTGAAGTAATTAATACTAAAACTATACAGATAGAAAGTTGATATAAAACTACCTAGATAAGTAATTACAGCCTATTACAGTTGTTGCCCTCTTCTGAGCCCTTAAATGTGGACTGAAATGGTGAAATTATCTAAATAAGTGGTACTGAGTAACTTCCAATTTTTCCTTTCTCTTCAGCAGAAGTAACTTTAAAAAAAAATGGCAGCACGTTTTAGAGGTTAGTAAAGTAGCTTAGTAGCTGTGAGGGCAATCACAGGAAGTTAAAATGAGGAGGTGGAGTGCTGTGAGTCCAAGTTAGTAGAACTGATAAGTTTGACCCATTTAGCTCTGAAAACACATCTAACTGACAGTTTTCGGAGGGGGGAATAGGAGAATGACAATATAGACGGAAAAGTCAGTCCTCTGAGCACAAAGTTGAAGGCATCCCAGACTGTGATAGAAACATGTATTTAGCTAGAAGAAGCAAACACTTCTTGCAGGTTAGGTGAAAGTGTAGTACTAACACCTGGGATCTAGATAGAACAATCCTAATGGAGAATTTAAAAAAAAAAAAAAAAAGGAGTGAATAGCAAATAGAGAGCATATGGATTTATTTAAGCACAACTGGAAACTTTGTCTGATAGAATATGAGGTGATAAAATATGTGTGTATTCGGTGCAAAGAAGCATCACAAAATTACACATGCAGGCAGATGGAATCTCTACAGACAATCAGCAACAACCTCGTGTCTAAAATCCCTGAAGTAGACTATGGATAGTGCACTTAACCATGATAATGGGCAACGAGACAATGATATTTAAAATGCAATGAATATAATAATTTTAAAAAGAGGTGTTGTTGTTACCCATATGAAGCCGTCCTGGTTATTGAACAAGTAAGAGATGATGTCTTACAGTAGTATCTCGCAGACAGACAGATGCACAGTCACGCTGCTCACTGCTGCAATCTGCAGAGTAAGTATGGCATTGATATCTAGGGGAGTGAGGAGAGGAAGACACAGAACATGAAAAGACTAGTGCTAGGAAAGGGGTGTGGGAGCCTGAGAGCCAGGAACACCTTGTCCCTTTGGACTGCTGCACAGCTGAGTCAGGGTACTTAGGAGCCTCTACCTCGGTTCAAATTTTCTGTTTCATATACTTCAAAATTAATTAATATTGGTGTAATATTGCTGGGGCTTATTTATTTTGATTACAAAGAAATGGAAACAGCATGTTTGCATCAGGGCTTTGCAAACATGTATGTTTTTGTTCAAATTTGATGAGATTAATATTGTTTAAGAAAAGAAATAATCTAAAGGCAAAACAAAGTTCTGATGGATAAGTAATATTTTCCTTTAAATCAATGATGAACAAGCTACATGAAGAGGGGACGATAATGAAACCTTCTATTTCTGTATTGACCAAACCTAAAGATTTTTGCTTGTTTTGCACCGATCTCTCACAAAACCAGGTTCCCATTAATTTTATACAGTGCAATGAATTCAGTGGAAGCTTGTTTAAAGGTTTGTCTTTGGATGCAAAATTATCTTGTAAATTGAGTATTACCCTAGCACAAGTATTTGGACATACGCAAGATTTATTGCTCAAAAAAATCATGTGTTTCTCTAAAAATGATTAGCATAGGATAGGCTGAATCTTCTGCAGTACTCCTCAGTCCTGTCTCAGGCTAATGCCATTGCCGCCTGTGACACCCTTGAGTAGTTTATTTCCAGTTTCAAAAGGGAGTTTCCTGTAATACACTGGAAATAATAGGTAGAATGGCTTGGCTTATGCATCACCGAGAGTCCTGGGAGGTGACCTCAGACACTTTCTGCGCATGGAGGTGAACACAATTCCAGAGTTCCAGGGTTCCTGAGTTAGGGGTAACTGCTTTTGGCATACTGGTTCCATACTGTACATTTGCAACTCACTCTGTATCTCATTGGTGCTGCAATGATATCTTTATCTTGCACCAAATATTTTATACTCTGAAGACATTATAATTTGCATACTGTGATTGCTGTTTACCCTGAAATTCGAATGATATCAGTGGGAATTATGTACAGGGGAGACTTCTGTCTGATAACCTTACATTTCATATGAATCTGCAATGTTAAAAGCCATGCAAAAGTACTTACTGTGAATAGTGCTGTGAACAAACTTAGGCTTTGACCCTGCAAACAGCCTCACTAGAACAAAGAGACTGTTTCTTAGTGCATTAATGCTCCTATACATTGCATGGACTATTATGTCTGTTTGCAATAGGATTGGACCCTATGGGCTCAGCCTGTCATTCTGTTCCCTTTTTCATTTTGAGTTCACAACAGTTTTCAGCTTATTTTAGAAAAACCAGCCAAGATAATAAATGTGAATTCCTAGTTCTAGTTAATTTACCAAGAGACTGTCTTTTAAATATGCAGCTAAAATAAAGAGCTGAGTTAGTTATAGATTATTTTCCATAAACCCATCTTGTGTATTTTATGGTAAAAATGGACACAAATGCGAATGTTTGGGGGAAAGAAGAAAATGCTTGTCCAGTTTACCGATCTAGTTCTGCAGACTGTTGGATGACTAGAAAATACGAATGTTTAGGGAGGGAGTTAAATAACGGTGAGCGATGATTATGGCTACTACGAAATAAGCCCTGGATAGGGAAGCCTGTGTCGCCAAAGGGAGGCTGTGCCCACCAGGGGGCGCTGGCGTTTTTCTTTATAGGTGGATTAATCTAAATGTACATTAGGTTTCCTCTCTTTAAAAGGCGTACAAAGTGCTTAACGTTGCAGGGAAAAAAAATATCATGCGTACAAGAAAACGGGAAAAATCGGTATACTGTAAACCTGTGGTGTTTTTCTTTTTAAAGGTTAAAAAAATAAAATAGGTTCTTTATTCTAGTAAGAGATGTATGCAAATTCACACTGACGACTGCATGTGACTGCAAGAACTGATCAGCAATCTTTAACTAATGTTCTGTAGCTCACTGTTGTAAGCTCCGACAAAATCTCTTTTGTTACTTTTTGCAACAAATATGAATTTTAAACCTGTGATTGTAGACACGTATACATCATTTACAAGAAACATGCAGAAGAAGTGAGAAACATTTTTTTTTTTTCCTTGAAATTAAAAAGTAACATTTTCATATGAGGAAGCAAACATCTTTTTCTTCTGTATAAGCAAGAAATGCTGTAATGTGCAGCAAAAAATTAGGCTTTACAAACCTCTATTATAACATGGGTAATAGTGGCAACCTTTGAAACTGCCCAGATCTGTCCCTTTTAACAAAATGTGTTTCTTTTTGCCAGATTTTCCAAGTTTAGGTCAGTGATCCTGTAAGCCTGGCGCGTGACTCATCTGATCGTACAAATTGTGAATATCTGGCTTATGTCATCTTGATTAATGTAGAAGCAAGTGAACTCAGAGAGCAACACTTGTCAAAATGTGGCAGAATCATATTAACAATTGTTGCTCATAAAGACTGCTGCTGCCCATTTATATTTGTAATTTATCCCAAATTTTGTAAACCTGCTGGCAAAGCAGTTATTTTAGCATAGGGAAGGGAATAAATGCATAGGGAAGAGAAGTGCTGATATTCAGCTAAGGATGAGTTTAAATTTTTGCAAGACTGAACTTTGTTGTTGTTGTGATGCATTTGAAATTAATTTAATTTTGTAGCATTTGTAATTAACTTAGTGTGTAATTAATGATAGACTTACCAATTGTGACATTTAGATAGTGCTGGAAAATGACTTACAGACCAAAATCCTGACATGGTATATAACATGTGCTTAAGTAAGCATATATTAATATGTAGTACAAAACTATACAGTTAATTGTATCAGAATAAATGAAACAATTTGGGTGGGACAAAGGAGATCTGAAACACAAAGCGGTCTTCAAAATGGTCATCTTTGATTCATCCTTCTACTGCAAAATTTATTGAATTAATCCCTGTTTAGCTACAGTGATTACAGTATTCTTTTCCTGGGTATGAAGTTGATACTATTTCTGTAAAATGTTTATCACAGAATAAAGTTTTTAAATAGTTTCGGTGTAGAGACCAGGAAAATAAACTCTTTGAAAGAAAATCTACACGTATAGAAATTAAAAAACTGATTTGGTATCTCCAACTTTAGCTGTTTAGAACTTTAACCAATTTGATACTGTCTCATGAAAATAAAGTGGGTTTTGTTGGCAACAGAATTTCTGCTCAATACCACATTGGACTAACAGGGTGGTTAGATTTTTAATTTTTTTTTTTACAATTTGATTATAAGTAGTGATGTACGTGCAGTTTTTGTGATTAACTTATGAAGTGTGTGTTGATCACTGTAAAACGTAAGAAGTTAGTGACACAGCTGCTGTCAACCCCCTCCTACTAAACTGATTATGTAATTTGTTTTCTTCTGAGATGTTGTAGGTCGAAGGAGTTTAAAGGGCTTCCTTCTCTTTGGCAAAGCAAATTTTTCATTGTATATGTATTGCTTCCTCTTTTCAGACTGTGCTTTGTAGCACACCTGGTCCTTTGTTAGAATCATGTGGAAAAATTGAATTTTAAATGGTTCTAATCCTGCCACTATTCTTTTGATGAGTTGTTTAAGGTGCGAATATTTTAGCTTCCAGGTTTTTTTGTTGTTTGATTTGTCTATGCAAAAGCCTATCCTAAATAATTGGCTGAGTTAGTTAAGTCTGTTGAAAGAAGGTGGTGTTCAGAGAACTTGTGGTTTAAATGAAAAAAAAAATCTAATGCTTCCCTTTATCTTATAAGGGAAAAAATAGTTTGTTTTGCGAATGATTTTGTAAAAGGAAAAGTAGCACTGAGATATAATCACCTATTTTTTAAGGAGATCTTCCTACAAAATCTTAATAGAAGCTTTTGACCTATGAACATGAAAGGCTCAACAGTCTGTAATGTAAAAGCCACTGCTGATGGATTTTTTTTGTGTGTGTGAGTGATCACTTCCTCCTAGAAGATTAAAGAACAAGCTAATAGGATTCAAAAGATGCTTTTAAATAATATATATTTCTAGAGCTCAGGCATTGCCCATCTTCCCTTCAGTGCGATCATATGTAATAAGCTAAGGTTATCGTCATAAACAGGTGCAAGCTTGCATAGAAGATACTACTGAAAACCATCAGTAGCTTGACTTAAACTTTGGTGTAGAGAATAAAGTATTTTATCATAGAATCATAGAATCATAGAAAGTTTTGGGTTGGAAGGGACCTTTAGAGGTCATCTAGTCCAACCCCCCCTGCAGTGAGCAGGGACATCTTTAACTGCATCAGGTTGCTCAGAGCCCCATCCAACCTGACCTTGAATGTTTCCAGGGATGGGAACTCTACTGCCTCCCTGGGGACCTGTTCTGGTGTTTCATCACCTTCATTGTGAAGAATTTCTTCCTTATATCCAGTCTAAACTTACCCTGTTTTAGTTTAAAACCATTACCCCTTGTCCTGTCACAGCTGGCCCTACTAAAAGATTTTCCCCGTATTTCCTATAGGCCCCCTTTAATTACTGAAAGGCTGCAATCAGGTCTCCCCGCAGCCTCCTCCAGGTTGAACAAGCCCAACTCTCTCAGCCTGTCCTCATAAGAGAGGTGCTCCAGCCCTGATTTTACCTGAATCTATGATGCAGTCCAACTGTAATTCCTTGGAGAGGAGAGTGCAGAATAGAGAATTGTGTGAATTACTTTGTCAGGGCATTCCATATATTAACTGCAGTGAGTTGGAACAAGCAAGAAAAGAACGCAAGCGAAAAGAAAGGCATAATTATAGATTAACAGGCAAAAGTAAAGTGCATTTTTAGGCAATTTCATTTGTGACAAAACTACACCTGCAGGAGTACTTCAAGGAGCACTAACTTTGTGAGCTCTACCATTACTAAGTTGTTACCAAACATATAACCAAAAATTTTTTTAAAAGTATGTATATATGCAAAATGGTAGGACATTCAATCAGAAATTCAGAAATACTAGACTCAGGGTTCTCTTGCATATGTCATTTGAACTTCTTGTGCAGATGTGTTGCAAGATAAGTTTTTGATAACATTTTTTTCTTGTTCTCTGTGCCTGTTTCCAGCCAAGCCCATCCTGCGCTTTCCTCACCATTTGCGTTGCATTTCATCTTTTCTTTTTTCTGTCCTGACTGGCAGGCATGGTCTTGGTTCTGGTGCTTGCTAGAACAATGCTGGCAAGCATCCAGCAGAAAACAAGATGGTTAATTGTCCAGTACAGGAGCCTTTGAAGAATGTATTGCATAGAGATGGAATATTCACCAGATAAGATACACCTGCCCATATTCCCATATTGTAGACAGAATAAGCTGCTAACCTTAAGAGCTTTTACTAACTCTGGATGAATTTAAGACACTTATAAGGAGGCCACATTGGCTGGGTTTTCCATAGAAGTGTCAATAAGATGTCTGACAGCAATGTAGTTCTCATGACTTGCCACAAAATTTTGGATTCCTGCTTCAGTGTCTGAAGTTGAAGAACTCCTTATCGAAATAGATACTTAACTTTCTTAACATGGGCAAACATACTTTTACGATCATAACCCTTAGAAAAATGGATGAAACATTTTAACTCAATAATTTTTTTGAAAATCCTTTTGAGAGGTACAAGAAGTAAGGAAAAATAAGCTGAGATTGCAAATATTTATTAATACTATAAGAAACTGAAAAATAGTCATACTGTGGGAATTGTTCAACAGTTGAAGCTGTACTTGTCACAAATGTCTCTATCTTAAACAACGTTTTCAGGGAGATGGCTGAAGTAAATCTGCAGAATCAAATTAAGTAATCTGCAGAATCATGGTCTCTGTTGTTGAGAAAATATACATCACTTTTTCCACATGAAGTTCATTATATTTATATGAATGACCTCAAGTCCTGTCCAGCAGAATAGTCTGTAATGCACATATATATATATGTATGTGCACATGTGTATATATATGTATAATGCACATAAATGTATATCACCTTTTTGGTGACTACAGGATTTTGCTGTTCTTTATTACTGACGATAGGATATTATTCCTGACACATTGTTGTGAGGGGGACTATTCCTGTAAGATTATAAATTTGAGGTCAGGATTTACATAAGAATGAATATTCTAGCGTTCATATAGTTTGTTATTAATAAAAGGATAGGCCATTTCCTGTGACAAGTAATTACATCTTTCTTCTGTGTTTCCCTGTACCCTGGGGATCACCGAAAGTGGCAAATTATTTTTTCAGTGTAATTTAGTTTTGAAATTGTAACGTTTATAATTCACACAGCTATTTAGACATGCCTTAGAGAAAAAGTGTGAATATTAAAGTGGACCAAATAGCAGTTATTTTTACTATTTTCTTTAAATGTTTTGTTCATAGAATCATAGAATCATTTAGGTTGGAAAAGACCTAGTTCATCAAGTCCAACCATTAACCTAATCCTGCCATCCCACCACTAAACCATATCCCTAAGCACCTCGTCCACCTGTCTTTTAAATACTTCCAGGGATGGGGACTCCACCACTTCCCTGGGCAGCCTCTTCCAATGCTTGACAGCCCTTTTGGTGAAGAAATTTTTCCTAATATCCAGTACACACCTCCCCTGGCACAACTTGAGGCCATTTCCTCTTGTCCTATCGCCCATTACCTGGGAGAAGAGACCAACACCCACCTCGGTACAGCCTCCTTTCAGGCAGTTGTAGAGAGCGATAAGGTCTCCCCTCAGCCTCCTCCTCTCCAGGCTAAAGAACCCCGATTATAGAATGATTATAGAATTGTTCCAAATAAGATTGAAAGAGGGCTTTTTAAAAATGTGTTCTTTGTCTGAGAATGCCCCATTCCCTGGCTGCAGGCTGGTGGAAGGGGCCCTCTGGTCTGTTTCCCTGTTAACAGTAGCTGGGAAATGGGGCAAGAATGGTGATTTCACCAGGGAGCCAGGTAGGACTGGCAAGATCCGTGGCTCGGGGGCAGCCCCTGCGTGGATTGTGCAATTACAGACTGGGGCCACCTATCTCAGAATTGACAAGCGTGGTGCGTGTCCAAATTCTACAGTGAGGAGATAAGGTTATAATGGCATTTTGACTGAAGTGTTCAGCATCTAAACTTCATCTTTGGTTAGAGTTAGAGCTTCTAGAGCTTCATCAGCTGGACTCAATGATCTTAAAGGTCCTTTCCAACCAAATGATTCTATGATTCTTTAAACTGCAGGCTTCCAGCTCCTTGAAAACTCCAAGGCCCTGTGCTCTGAGAGGCAGATGCTGTCTGGTGCCGGGTAGGCTTTCTCAGGCTTGTGTGGTAGCAACAAACAGGTTCCAACATCACTGTCTCTGAGACAGACCTACCAAAATGATTGCTGCTGGATAGGAAAGCTGGAGTAAATCTGTCCAGGATTGGGTAGAAGCATAGGAAACTTGGTATTTTTGGAATGAAAGAAGTTTAAGCTTAATGATACAATACTTGTGAATATAGCTGAAAGGATTAACATGGACAGCTGAACATCAGTCATCCTCTGTTAGTGTGAAGACATTTATCACTGAAATACTTTTGGTGACATTCAACTAGAAAAGATACCAGCATGAAATGTGTGAAATGCAGAACAAGTAACACCAAAGTTATAGCTGCATTATCAGCTCAGAATTGCTTTTCCTAAAAGAAGGGATGAGAATCTGGAATATTGTTGGTGATCGTCAGAGTACATTTCTGTTTTCAGTGGTCCAGAACAGTTTCTCAGTTCTGAAAAGCTTGCACTCTTTTCACCTCTAGAGAAGTATTCCATAACTAACTGTATAGCAGAATGCTTCTGTCTGTGGTTTTACGTATTTTAACAGGATGGGCTCTCAGCTATTGTCCTTTTGCATGTTCGGTTAACAAAATGAGCTGAAATTTAGGTAGAGGATAAATAGTGCATGTACCCCCTAGGCATTGCATTGTTCCTTGAAGGCAGCCTGCCCAACACATAATAAATGGATCTTGGCTGTGAAATGGATAATGTTTTGTTGGTGTAATCAGGCCGCATCAAAGGGGAAGCTGCTAGGATTTACAAAACTATTTAATACAAGGAAGGGTTCTGCTGACAGAGTTGTGAATGCAAGGCAAACCCATATTTCTCTACTTGTATCTTTGCCACAGAATTACATTTCAGAAGGTTTGTAACTGTAAATTAGACATTGGCTCTTAGTGGTGTAACAGCACATTTATGCAGTAGTTCAAGTCACCTGTATGTGAAGATTAGTTATGACCGTGATATTCAGGAGCTTAATTCAGGATCTTAGAAGCACGTTCAGTGTCTCATTTGGAAGAAGTAGTCAGTTAAGTTCTGGTTTTTGCTTGTTAATGCCCCCTGACCCACACATTTTATCAGCATACATCAGAACACTGCTATTGTACCCTGCCATTCCAAGAATTGTCGAGAATTATAAATATATGAGTATTTTCTTGTATGTTACTTGCATCAGTTTTGTGACATGGAAAATTACAGGTTGGTTTGTCAGCTGATATGTAATGTCCCAGTGTCATTAATTCCCACTGAATATTTTTCTACAAATATCTTTACTTGAAATACTACAGAGCCCAGCACTTATTTATCAACCAACATCTTGTGTAATAAAAATAGAAAATACCCTTTATTTAAAGTAAATGCTTATTTTAAGTTTAAAAAAAAAAGAATTTATTAGAAAATTTGTTTCAGGTGGTATGACTCACTTAAAAAATGGGTATTTAAATTTTTCTGTGAGTTTACCTATGCAGTTTTTAGTTAGCTAGTTATTAGGCCCAGTTTTGAGAAAGAAGACATCAGAGGGATTTCTGTATAAATATTTCACAGCTGCTGATAAGAAATGGGTGGTTAGGATGTGAGCTGCAACATTGCTTCTGAGGTTAATATTGGGCTCAAACACTACATACTTAATCATTGCTTTCTCTTTTCTCTCAACATTTAGCAAACAAACCATTTTAGCAGGGGGAATTTTTACCCCTTTTTTTAAAGGCAGATGTGTGTCGTGATGTCAAATTTATTTTTCTCCCTAGAAAGCAATAAAAGGGGGACTGTTCTAGTAGCAAGGCTTGAGTGCAGCTCTTTTCCTTTTTTGTATATGTAATTATGATTCTATGAAGGTGTTGGCAAAATATTGGTGAAGGAGTGCCAGTAGGTATGACTTACTTGGATTTTCATAAAAACCCTTTGTCAAAGCCTCTCACCAAAGGATACTAAAGAAATAAAGTAGTCACAAGGTAAGAAATAAAGTGCTATCATGGATTAGAAGCTGCCCATGTGCAAAATAATAATAGTGAATACATGATGCTTTTTAGTATTTCTAATTTTAGCAATCCAGTAGTGGTGGAGTAGTACCTCTATTAGACTGTTACAGTTCAATATGTTATTAGTCTCTTCTGGGAGGTAGGTGATAAGTGAAATTATATTTACAACATTAAACAAAAATATCCAAGTCAGTCAAGACCAAAAGCAAGTGAAGGATTTTCTAAAAATTAACAACATGGCAGTAGATGAATTTTGTGGTTGAGAAATGTCTGGGAACATATGAGAAAGAATCATTTGAACTACTCCTACAGTTGTCAGACTTCTAAATTAATGTGAACGGTTGTGATGAGTTGTTTGCAGGCCCATAACAGCTGTGGACATAAAGGAGCCAGATACCTGTGACCCGTGCTGTTGGGTCAAAATGTAATATTGTCTGCACTGCATATTCCGTTTTGACTTCTTTCAAGTCTCTTTCAGTTGTTCCTGTGTATATCCAGTGAGCTATCCCGGTTTGCTATAAAGGCTTTCTGTTCTAGTCACCCTCATCTCAGAGTGGATACAGCAGAAGGGAGGGAGGTTGGAAAATATGAAGAGGAAATGATTGGAGACTGACAGAAGTTGAAGAGTTCTATGCATACCAGTTTAAAACAGGAATGAAAAAGGGCGTGCAAAATCATTAGTGAGTATAAATTGGTTCTTGTTTGGCTTCTGACAGACTTGCAGCTGGAGATTGTTGGGTGAAGTTACTGCCACCCTTAGCCATCTGCCTTGCCCTGCATCTTTAATAGATATGGGAAGCCCTCAGGGCAGAGACATCTGATCTGCTTGTAAATCAGCTTGTGGATCTGTTGTTTTCAGCCCAGTGCATTAAGGAAGCCTGTTTCTGTCTAGGAGAGCAGCAATGTCTGTCAGAGGAGGGGAAGATGGTTTCTGCTGGTAGCACCGGCAGGCAGGGTGAGTCTGCCAGAGACCTCATACATTCGATATTTCAAGGACAAAAGCTTATAAAACTGTGACTACTGAAATCTGATAAGAAGGGAGATGCTTTTTTTATCCAGTGTGCATTTAACTGGTGGAGGTGTTCACAGTCACATAGTTGCAAAGCCATAAGCTTAGTGTCATGTAAACCAGTAGTGATATTCTCTGTATACCATTGTTCTCCCTGTAAGTTTTCAGCCACTGGTCTCCTGTGAGGCTGGTTTTCTATGCACTTACATGATTTCGTAAGGTGGGCCCATTTGTCTTTGACTTTTAGTCCTAGTAACTTTTAAAGCTACTGGCAAATTTCAACTGAATTTGGCAGGTCTCTAATATAAAAAAATTCTTCCAATTTCCTGAAAATTGGTATCTGGATAGAAGACATTCTCATTAGTACCACCCTGAAGCTTCAGTACAAACTAAAGAGGTACTGTTGCAGATTGATCAGCACTATGGCTCTGATTCAAACAAAACATCTGCTGACTTGCTCAAGCAATTTGGGACAAGCTGTTTGAGTTAATGAAGGAGAGGAAAAGAAGGAAGATGGGCAGAATTACTAGGGCGAGGATACCGCAAGAAATATGGAGGGAAACAACTGAAATTAACATGAAGGAATTATTGGGATGTAACACAAATCTATAAGAATTCAAGATTCATTAGGTTCACTGCTTACAGAATAACTACCTCTACTTTTTTTTGTTCGTGTTTCTTCTCTGACCTGGTGGAATTTTAATTTTATTTTTGTTGCAAGGTGTGTGCTCTTACTGTTGAACATGCTATCGAGTGCAACACTGAATTTAAAAGTCGTAAGAGAAGTGTAATTCTAAATACTTCAATCAGTAAATAATATAACAAACAGTAAATAACATGACAAAACCCAAACTTTGTTACCTGTTCTTACTTGAAAACAGTTGATTCAACATGTATGAAAAGGCTGTTGCTTGGCCAGCCATTCTTTCTAATAGTTTTGCATGTGAAGAGATTCTGAGAGTGTTGTTTTGTAAAATTAAAGTAGAATAAGTTTTTTCTAATGGTTGTAATTGCTGAAAGCAAAAAAGAGGATGGAGGAAGAATAATTATGGAGAAGAAAGAATAGAGTGAAGTAAAAGATCATTTAAAGCAAAGTAAAAAGGGAACAAATGCTTTTTCAGCAAGATAACTCTTCTGATACTTGCAGAACTCAAAACTTAGATTTGGAAAGCCTTGATAAAAATGAGAGAGAGATTGAAAAAAAGAATTAAATAAAAGCACCTCTAAACAGCTGTTCAGCCCACCTACAATTTCAAGTATCCCATTTGTCTATTTTGATTGGTGTCTTAACAAATTGCATGACAGAATTTTCATCAGGTAAAATTAGGAATACTGCTGTGACTGCCCTACAAACAAAGGACAGCTTCAAGCAGTCCAATTCGGATACTGCTAGCAATGCCAGCTTTTGTAATGTGTAGGTAGCAATTCTGAGCAGACTGAGAAGCTCATTAGCCATTGCTGTGATTCACAGGGTTACTGTGGCACACGGTACCTTGAGTTTGCAAGTTCAGTGCTAGCTTAGACACGTCGCTGTGGTAATGGCAGTGCGCCTGCTGACATCAAAAGTAGTGCTACCAGCTTCTCTTCTTGCATTTTCTTTAATGACCAAGCATTCATGAAGACATCGTTCTTTGTATGTGACTATACTGCCAGTAAGTACTATTATATGTAGGACATTTTGACTATTAATGTAGCAAAGATGAGAAAGAGGCAAAATGTAGCAAAGGCTATACTGCAAGAGAAGGGGTGGAGTGGCAGTCTGTGGAGACTGGAAAGAATTCAGATTATGAGAAGTTCAAAAGCAGAAGAATTAATAAGAAAATAAATCAGGGGTAATCATCAGTTTATAACATCACACAATGAGAATGCTGGAAAATAAATAAAAAAGAACCCAAAGGAGCATTTCAGCTGAAAGATGTCTGTTGTCATAAATAGCTACTAGATCCTTTGCATGATTTTGAGGGAGGGGCAAGTAGAGTAAGAATACATCCAAACACCTAATCTAAAAAAAAAAGTGTGCCCATAAACAAAGATGAGGCAAGAAAGAGGAAATAAGCTAGATTTAAATATAAGAATCTGAGTTATCTTTGATATTAAATCATTTGAAGTCCATGAAGTTATAGTAAGTATGAGTTGACATTGGAAGCTGTTGTATGTAATTCTGTATTCCGAGTCCTTATTACACTTACCGTTGTTTTTTTGCTGCAGTCAGGAGGAGTGTTGGGTTAAGCTTAATGTCTATTTTTGGAGCAAATTTACCTTCTAACCAACTTCCTTTGTAGCTATGAAAGTTTTGGCAATTCCTGTATGTTGTCTCTGTACTTACCTACTCCTGCAATGATCTCAAGATAATACATACAATATTTCTTGCATAAACTAAATCTAAAACAAGAGGTGTTAAAATAACTCCAAACACTAATTTCTAGTATCACTGAACATATTCTCAGCTTGTAGCCTACCTGATTTCAGCTTCACATACTAAGAAAAATGAAAGTGATATTTCAGGGTGAGGAAGATATATTATTATTTTCTATGAAGATCCTCACTTGTGGTATGCTCTAGTTTAACTTCAATAACCACCCATGAACCTGTTTTAATCTAACTGGTTTTATATCACCAGACACTGAATTGAAAAAATATTAAGCTGTGTTTTAAGATCAGCTCTTCTGATTGCCCATTTAAAACAGTCCATGTCTGAGCAAGAAACCTCAGAGAAGGTATTGAAGGGTGAGTCTGAGCTGGGCCAAAGATAACCCAGCCCAAAAGAGATAACCTTCAGGCAGATGAGCTCCCTGGCTCAGCTCCTTGTGGGCCGCACAAGCAGCAGTGCTAACATGAGGATGGGAAGTGTTAGTCGGCTGAAGTGGGAGACGGGCAGGTCTGACTCTTCCAGTGGCAGCGCAGGCTTAGTTTAGCTTAAACTGACTGTGAAACTGCACCTTAAATCATCGCTATCTTGGAACTGTGCAGGAAGCACGCTTAAAAAGAGTTAAATCCTGGCTTCACTGCAGTGAAATATGAGTTTGGCCACTGATGCATATAAAGCCAAGGTTTTGCTGGGAGGGAGTATGATCATGGGAAGAGAGATGGTGAGTCACCTTTGGAAGAATATATAAAACGAGGATGGAAATGGTTAGCAAAATATTGAGATATGGAGCAGCTGAAAAAGAAATGAAAATTTAATAGGATATGTATGTATGTGATGTTAAATGCATAAAATTTATACATTCCTGCACTGAGCAGTTGAGGTTACAGTGTGCTTTTGTGACAGAAGGAGGAGTTTTGAACACAAGAAGGTTACATTTGTTGGCCTACTGTTTTCTGGGTAACATTGATGTAGCCCAAGTTTCCTTTCTGTAAAGAAATGATGTATCTTTGAAGTATCCAATAATGAAGGAATAAAATAGAAATGAAAAGAACTATAGTTATTCCACTGTGTTTAATTCTCTTCAGAGAAACCTTACAGTCCTGGGAATAATTAAATATAAATAAATATGCAAATAATAGGGGTTTTTCAGTTTTGATTTTTAACCAGATGCAAAGAGAGACAAATCCAATTGCGGCTTCAAAAAGGTTTCTCCCCTTATTTTATTAAAACCAGAAGTTATAGAGAGATTGTTTTCTTTTCAATATGATGAGAATAAAAACTTGAAAAGATGTTGTAAATGAAACAATAAGAATACAAAATTGTTCTTAAAGGCATAGTTCATAATAAAAAAGTGATAGACATGTATTTGTCCTTTCCAACAAAGATAAAGAACATACTTTCTTTTTTCTCCGAAACATTCCTGCATTATTGCAGAATTTTTAAGTGTTATTGACTTTTAAATTTTCCTATTTTTGAAACTATAAATGCTGACATTGAAGTACCAAAGTAATGTTGCCTATAATCCTTTCTTAGTCTTCTTCAGGTCTCTTCTGATGTGAAATTTCAGCTTCAAGATTGTTCAGAGAATTGAAGTACTGTCCAGTAGGCTGGAAAAAGTAACATTTGTATTATATAAAATTTACATTTATTGTTATTGTTCATAAATCACTATTCTAAATAATTATTTATGGTTTATGTGAAATGCAAATGAAGGATAACTAGTTTTTTTCTCATACATAATCTTTTGCCTAACTAAACTCAACTGAAAATGTAAGGCTTCGAGATTGAGAAGGTAAGCCATGTGCATGTTTTACAGTTTTTATGTAGAAACGTTCCTTTCATTGCTAGTAGATTCCTGAGCACCTGAAGGCAAATCAGCTGGTTTCATCTGCAAAACACTCTAGAGATGGGTCCATGTCCTGCATATGCCTTGAAGAGAAGTTACCATTCACTGTGGTGGTTCCCTGATACAGTAGAGAAAAGTAAAAGTAACGGTAACTGAACATAAATTTCCTTCTTCAAACATTGAACAGTGGACCAGAGTCCTCGCTTCTCCCCTACACATAGAGAATACAGGCACTTCTAATTAATGCTTACTTGTGGAATTGATTCCTCTTGATTGCCTGCCACACCTCTGAAAGATTACTCCAGCACATCAGTCAAATGTTTTTTCTTAATATATGGATTACTCTATATTTTATTTAGGATACTCGCAAACTGACTGAATGGTTGTCATTTTTACATATACAAAGGAACATTATGTATCATTTAATTTCTGTTTCTGACTCTCAGTTAGTTAGTTAATGTATATATGACCATAGGCAAACGCGAGTTAATGACTGGAGAGACAGTTCCTCAGAATGTCACAGATTTAATTGTGCAATCACTATCACCTAACTGCAGAGGTACTCTAAGTAATGGTTGGGATTGAGGAGGCTTGACAAGGTGTCTGACAATAGTTTGCAGACCTATTTCTCCATTTGGCTGTATGGGGCAATGAGTCTTTGCAGAGGATTATATCAAATGCTTTTCATGCTTACTTGGATGCCCTTAGAGGGAGAGAAAAATCTTCTGACATATTTGAGTATATCTGAGAGGAACTCGTTTTCCTGTCATTTTTCAGGAAATGAATAGCAACTGGGTTATGTCAGTCACAAATAATTAGGCTGGATTTATTGTTGCGCTTTTTTATGAATACTCACATAGTGATCTGATAAAAATAATACTTGTTTTGTGAAATTTGCTCTAAATCTATGTCTAGTTACTAGAGACAAAATATTGGTAAGGTCTAGCTGCTGAGCAGTAGTTATTTTTTCATCTTTGAATATTGATTGTCTATTGATGTGTTCAGAAGCATTGGTGAAAAGGCTTGAATCATGTATTCGCTTAAGGAATCAAAACTCTTCTGTGAAAACTTCCAAATTCTGTAAATATCACAGTTATACCACCAGTGCCTGGTGAATTCCGTTTCTGATAACCTGTTCTTTAGAATTGGTTTGGATTATATTGGTTTGGTTTGTTTATATTGGACATAATTTTCAAGTTCTAAATGAGCAATAATTTGGCAATATTTCACATTATATTGATTTTACATAGATAAATGTTTCATAAGTAGGTGATACCTGAACAGATCATTAAACAGGTGGGAGACTATCACTGGCGTGATGGGAAGCTGTGTTAGCTGCTATGAGTATTTACTCAGGGTGCTTATTGAAAGGGTTATGAGAAGGTCTACAAACTAAGCTGCTCAGGTGATAGGGAACAGTAAGAGGTTTTGACAGCTGGGAGAGCTTCTTGCTCAGGATTTTTGGGGTGCACATCTGAAAGGTGTCTTTGAGTGTGCATAGAGAATTGAAAATGTCATTTGGGAGCTGAAAGAAGTTTTTCTCTTGATCTGATGAAGTAGTATTAGGCGTTACAAACTGTTTCTTATATTTTGGAAAACAGGGGGTGCTGCATTTGGAGGAATGGAGTTGAACTGATATGACATCATTTTATGGATTAGCAAATTTATCTGTACATTAGTTTCAGAATAATATTTGCATCCATGATAATGAAACTGATAAATTACTAAGTTTTGAAAATTTCTTTGAGCACACTGATGACCTCTCTGTGATAACTTTCAGAGTAGCTGCAACTTCAGTTTTTCTTTCAACTACTGGTAGAGGAAGACTCATCCATTAAATCTGCATTCACTTAAAAAAAAAAATCTTTGTACAGTCATATCATAATATCAGAATTCGGTTAATGTACATTGCCATATTTCAGGAACCCTAAAACAGATGAAGAAAAGGTGATGAGAAGGTAAGACACTCTGTTGATAACAAGAAAGCTTGAACATGAGAAGCAGGTTAAGATCATTTACAAGTTCAGTCACATTAGATTATATCAGCCTGGCATTACTCTGTTAAGTAAGAAAGAACAGAAAGGCAGTGATTACTTGGCAAATGTAATAGATTTAAAAAAAATAAATCCAAAATCATATCTTTAATGTGGTAACACTATTAAGAATCATATTTTGATAATTAGGAAGCTTTGCTGAATACATACTTGAATATTCCTGATATAATACCAGTTTTGAAAAACTTTGATTCTTGTGTCTGGAGAGAAGCAAAATTACACTAAGTTTTAAGGTCCTTAAAAGCAGCAGTGGTGAGTTACAGATGAGGTATCCTCCCATCAATGTAAAAATGATGTCTTGCTTACTTTTATTTCTGATACTTTGATAAACATCTTTTTTTTTTTTCTTCTGGTGCTTTAGTCCTGTAGCAACATATTAATATTCCGAGTTGTTGGTAGTGTTGATTAAATACCCAATATTTTTACCCCTGGGGATACACTTCTGGGAGATAGGCTGAGCCTGACTGAATATAATAGATTTCTTTCACTAAAGAAGGTGGTCTTACTTCCTCCTCTGTTCCTCCACACTGGGCTGTATGCTCCTGTTGTTTCTTTTAAACTGATTTTAATGCTTCTGTCACCCCTCGGTGTGCTAATGTGTCTCCCTAAGCCAGATGCAAAAGAATTCAGCAATAACATGATATTTTTCCCCAGAATGAGCTCACACCAGGGTCAGATAAGAATCAAGCGCCAATATCACTGGGAACAGTAGAAAGGGGAAAGAGCAAAGAAATAAGTGGGACTTTTTCTATCTCTGGGAACAAGCCACTGGATTACAGAACTGCACCCTTAGCGACTGCTGCACCTTGGAGTTTGACCTCATTCATCCATCGCCTGAGCTAATGGTATTTCAGGGGCAGTGAGCTTTGCTAGTGCATCTGAAGACTGAAAACCATGAATCGCTTGGCCTTATTGTGTTGACCTAACTTTCCTCTTAGTGCAACACTACCTGTTTTCTTTTTGCTTGCAGTAGATCTCCTCTGCTCTATATTGTTGAACATACTTTCAGTTTAGACTTCTTAAGTTTTTTATTTTCTCAGTTCCTCCTGTTGATATGGTTTGTACTTGCAAGTTTGACCTAATTTCATTTTTAGGTTATCTATCAGTAAAACTGCCTGCACTCTAGGAATTTAGTACGGGTAGTTCTTTTTGAGAGGGAAAATATACTGAATTAGTAATCTATCTTCTGTGATACGATGTATTCTTTTCTGCTGCCTCCTTCCAGCATATGATGATTGTGCTTCCTAAGGTTTTGCATTTCCTTCATCCTTGGTTTTTTTACAACTCTTTGAGGAACACTTGCTATCCGATGTTGAATTGGCTTTCCATTCTAGGATCTCTGCCTCCCTCTCAATCGATAGAATTGCTTTGAATGCTTAGCCTGCAGTTTTTATACTCTGCAGAGGATGGCGTAGAGTGCCCACCAGGCAATGTGGTTCACATTCTGTTCCACTACTGTGGACTCCAAGTGAAACATGTCTCAAGACCTACAGGCATTTCACAGCTGTCATATTAAGGAGCTAAAACCCAAAAGAGAGCAACTTGCAATATTTTAGATAAATTTTCAGTCTGTGGAGTCAATGGCAAATTCCCCTTGACTTCAATGGAGTTGTGATTAACCTTAGTATGTCTTGAGAAGCAGAATTGTCAGGTAACACTCTGATTTGTTTACAAGATGGTTTTATAGTTCTGAAATGAGATCTTCTGGAGAAATGCGTGGTTCTAATTCATATCCAGAAGATAAATTAGTGCTGAATAAAAGCAACTGTATGTCTGTGATATATAAGATAGTAGGCGTGAGCTAGCATTATGTGAACTAACGTGCAGCAATGCCTGATTTATTTTTTAGGCAATAATCTTGTCTGGTAATATTCAGTGAAAGTGTAGCAACCACATATATTACATGTACCACTAGATTATTTTCCATTTCAGCCAGCCTTCTGTCTTGTATTGCGGGATGCTTGCACAAGCAGTGTGGCAAACCCAAAAACCTAATTTTCTCTTATCCAAACCAAAAGCATGAGCAAACATAACCCAATAGTGAACTGAACTGGTAGGTTACACAAAACAATCTAACAGAATAAGAGGCACCTATACGACACCCCCACCTACACAGGTTTTTCAGTAACCGAAAGTTTCTTTAAAAAGCCTTTACTTCTCTTCAGTAAAAAAATTATTGGAAAACTGTGGTTTATTTGGAACTTTGTTACCTGGCTGATCTATTGGATGTGTGAGATGGTTTTGACATACCTGCTAGTTTATCTGCTTGACCCAGCTGGGGAGGTAAAATTATATTTAAAAATTCTGCTCTACCCTCTCTCAAAAGACATCAGTGGTATGAATTTAATCAATGAGTGAGGAAGAGCATGTACTGTCAGCTGTGATGCCATTGGTATGCTGATGGTATCCAGCTCGGTGTCTGCTGCTCTGAGCGTAGACAGTGCAGTCTTCCAGATGTCCCAGTGTCTGGCCAAAACAGGGATAGTGATACAAAACAGATGGTCTTGTCTCAGGACAAAGCAGTTGCAAGGTCTTGTCTCAGGACAAATGCAAGTTGATAGAAGGATGGAACTGGAAGAAACGGCAGAGCTTCAGTTGTTGGATGCCATCTTATTCTTTGATTCACAGTTAGGAGAGGTGACAAGGAGGGCAGTTGTCCTTTGCAGCTAGGCAGAAGTTTGAAGAGCAGTAACAAAGATCCACAGGTTTTTTTTTCTTCTAGCTTATTATCTGAGAGTTTTGGTGATTATTATAGAATTACTGATATATCTGTCTCAGTCACGACTTTAATGCACCTAGAGCTTACTATGGGCTTTCACATATGACATACTAAGTATCCTTTGCTAAATGTACCTGTGCACGCAGAGAGTTTAGTGATTTCTTTGCTTTCTTGCTGCCTGCCCAAACTGTCCAGTCTGAGATTGCTCATATACGAGCCCTTAAATTAACTGAAACTTTGCTAACACAACCGCTTGGGCTGCAGCCGGGTGCATTTGGGTCTAGTGCTTGACTAAAAAGCACTTTTTTTAAAATGGGAGATGCACTGGTTTCTCAGTAGAAGATTTAAGCTGTACGAGCATCTTGCTTCTTACTTAGTGTGTTTCTCTCTTCGTGAAGAAGATTCTCTGAAGTAAGGTGTTTGACTTCATGTGGATTTTGATTATTTTAAATAAAAAAAAAAAGAAAAAAAGTTGGGAAAAAAGAGAGATTTCCACTGTAGCAATCCTTGATCTGGATAGGTTTATGGAAGAGAGCATACAGATGCTCTAGTAACTGGCACTCCAGAAATGCTTGTACTAACAATTTTTTGAAAGAAAACTGTTAGAAGGTTCAGTATTAGTGGAAATGTTTGGCATAGGATTATTTGTAATTTTTATGCTTTGTCTCAACTTTCATTTCAATAAAAGGTGTATGAATTTCCACTGGCCTCTTGACAAGCCAGCTAAGCTTAATCCTATCAAGGGGCTGCTAGAGTAAATGAGGTGGATGCAAAGAAACACGAATGTGGCCCTCAGTGCAAAAGTTGATTAGTACAAACCTAAACAGTTTAAGATCTTCTCTGACTGGCTGAAAATTCAATGTAGTTGCTTTATGTTTAGTGAGGTGTACTACTGAATTAATAGATTACTATTAATGCACTCATTTATCTAAAACTTCATACAAACAGTATGCAAATTATCAGTTTAATTCAAAATAGAGTTAATAAAAATGTAAGCGACAATGTAATGTGAAATTCAGTATTTTGGATATATATTGTAAGGGACATCTGTACTATGTTAACCAAATACACTTGAAAAATATTACGGCTGACTTCTCTTTGTTAGAAAATAAAAAAACAAACTGAAATTAAAACCAAAATGAAACCTTTTAAATATACACTCCTTTCTAATGCTTTGATATTTTTGATATGATTGAAAAAAGGCTTACTGATTTAAACATGGCTTATTCTATTTTTATGACAAAGCTTTTTTTTTTGGTGTTTTTAAGAATGCAGAGCTGTACTGAGATCTGAATTACATATTCAAATAAATGTAGTGGTTGCATAAATAAATGATATCAGAATTGGAGCTGATTAGAAATATCGATCAAAATTTCCTTTTAATTTTAAAAGTTGTTTTACTTAAAGCTACAGTGCAAAAAGAAAAAAATTGCCAAGGAAAAACATTAAAACATAAAAAAAAAAGAAAATTCTGAAGTCCAGAATTTCTGGATGCTTTGTGGATTTTCTCATTATGACCTTTTTCTGGTTATATATTATCATTACAATGCAAATACTTTTGTACAGTTATGGCAGTTGCAGTAATGCATTATAGAATATGATGTAACAAGTTAAATATTCTAAATTTTATTTTATTGGAAATGTAGAAGTAATTATGTGCTCCAATTAATAGCAGATTCCTGTTATTGTAAAAATAAAGTGTTTGAAATAATTCTTTAGCACCTAGTGAAACTACCTAGTTGATAGTTTAGACCAATGTGTTTGAAATCACTATTGGTGTGGGGCAACGGTGGTCATATAGTCAGTCGTTCCTGAACTAGCCAGTAGGCGGTGGTTATTAGGAGATATTAGATCATTTGTCCTAGGGTTACCAGTAGGGAATGATAGGAGAGCATGATGCCAGTTCTTTTCTACTGTGGTGATGGACTTTCTCATTCAAATAAAAGGAGACTATAATGTTGCAGTCAGTAGTTTGGGCAGTTGGGATATCTGAGAATTGTTTTATCAGCTTCATCTGCCTGATTTGGAGCAAGGGTCTGAGGCTGAGACATTGCATCTTAGAGACACTCTCATGCCCTAAGTCAGTGCTCCATCTGTCTTGCCTGCAAGTAATTTGTTTTCCGTAGTAAACAGATACCCCACTGAGTGGAAAAGGGGAGAATAAGCAGGAGGCCCTGTGGGCCAGTGCTTAGCATAGTTGTCCAAGATACTGAAGTGTGCTCTAATGAAACTAGGACATCTGCCTCAGAAAAGGCTAGCTCCTATGTTAATTCCAGTCCCATCTTAAAATAGGAAGATAGAGAAACTGAATACAGATTCCTCTCACTCTTGCTGATTAAAAGTGAGAACTCTAATCAATGATTTATTGTATGTTTCAGTACCTGCAAACAGTGCTGCTTTCTGGAGTCCCATGCTGGTTTTGTGTTTTTGACTGTGGGGTGGGATTCTGCTAGATTGGCTCTGACAAATGATACAGGTAGAGGTGGGCATGCAAACTCAAGGACTTAGTAGCATCATGTTTCAGTTGGTTTTGCATGCGTCCATCAGTGGAAGCACAAACATTTAGGGAATTTACTACCAACTTCAGATGCTTATAAAGTAAGAGGTCTTCAGAGCATTGGGTTCAGGAATCTAAAATGGCTCTAAGGAGTGAGTGTCTCTTGATGGATTTACTTAGGATGATATTGGCATCAGCAGTCTATGGCATGCATCTGAACTGGGTCCAATTCCAGTATTTGAAGATGTTAATAGGAAGACCTATTAGAACATATGTACCAGACTAACAGCATTTTCTACTCTGACATTGAAGTCATAGACGAATAAGAAGAAACAAATTGAGATGTTCTATAGCTAGTATATTGCAGAAGATCATTCCAGTTTTCTTTCTGTTGAAGTAAATGATTAAACATAATTTTGAGGAGCGGAGCATCAGGTGTTCTAGATTAATGGTTCTTCTTTGTCTGGATGCTTAATTCCTGCTTGCCCCAACAGTTCTTTTGGAATTAAGGTGGGGTTTTTATTGGGTTCTCTTGATATTGGTAAGAAAATTTATTTAAAACAGAGAGGATTGTTTAACATATTAAGAAAGATACAAGTATAACATAGAAAGCAACATAAATTCATGGAACCCAAGCAGAACTGCTATCGGCAGTAGGGTTTTGTTGGTTGGGTTTTCTGGGTTGAATTTTTTGTTTGGTTTTTTTGGTTGTCTTTTTTTTAATTGAGAGTATTAGAGCGTATTAAGAGTCTGTGCTACAGTCAACAATCCTTGACAAATCAATGCTATGTACATGGAATACATCAATGTCTATCATGATGTAAGAACACTGCGTTGAGTAATTAATTGCTTGAAAGAAAGAGGCATTACTTTACTGGTGCATCAGAATTGACTGGTGGCCTGCAACAATATAAATCAGAATTAATTATCTGAATTTTTTATTTTCACATGAGAATGTTTAGTGCTTTTCTTAGCATTAGACAGAACAGACAAACTCTGAGCTGTCATAACCTCTCTAAAGATGAATCAGGATTTTTTCCAGCTTTGCACCTTATACTTCTTGAATTACTCCTGGGAAATTACTACATATTTTGTAATGAAGGATGGAGAAAAAAGTGACTGGATCTTATCAAACAATGTAGCACATAACCTGATTACATGAGCCTTCTGTGCAACTTCAGTTCATTTAATATGAGTTTTGCATACAAGAGTTCTGTCCTTAAAGTGAATGGTGTGGGAGTCTTGTAGGATGATTCCACACCCTCTCATCCCAAGACATTAAGCAATCTTGCACAGTTTCTAGAATGCTCGGCATTAGTGCCCCTTTCCCTCTCCCCAGCCTTTTCTTCCCCAAAAGAAAGCAAGTAAATAATTACAAACAACGTCCTATTTAAAAACAATTCCTTGTTACTGGGCTATGTTCTTGTTTAGCAGAAATAGATACCCTTTTTCTCCTTCCCTTTTTGATGAAATTTGTCTATAAGAAAATCACAAAGAATTTAGCTTAGTGCAGCATTATTATTAATATAGAAAAATCTGGCTCTGTGCTACGCTGTATTACACTTGTGATCTTTATCTCACTTTTAAGTATTTTTTTGTATTATTGTTATGGCAATGCATGAAGATTGCAGCTGTTTGATTTTGGTGAATTGCTGATTTGAGAGAAATGTAAGGGGGTTTTGTTTGGTTTGTAAGTAGTTTTTTTTACTACACAGAACATACTTAATGGAAGTTGCTATAGGACCAAGGTAGGGTCTTCACATACCCTATTCATATAGAGAATAGCAGAGAATTGGCGTTAAATCAGAGAAATACAGTGCACAGTCATGCATTAAAATAACAAACTTTTATTAGCAGAAGTGAGTTTATTTCATTTCTGTGAACTTCCAGCCTATCGCTATACAAAGATCAGTAACAATTTTCTAAAGATTTGAAAGAAAGGTAACAATTTTCTAAAGATTTGAGAATTTTCACAGTATTCTTGCTTCCATCACATAAGCAGTCATCAACTTGGCTTTTCTTTCTCTCTTTTCTGCTGTATCATCACTAGTTGGTCTAGCAAAGAAGACAGAGAAAGAGAAAAGATTCAGTGTTCCAGACCCTGTAGCTGAATTGACTTCTCAATGAAATCCTTTTATGCTAAGGCTGATTCTTTCCTATGTTACATAGAAACATCTGAATCTTTGGAAACCTTTTTTTAATTCTTAAAATGCATTATTGCACTAATTGTTTGTATTTATTTTAATAACATCCTTATTTATGAACTATTCTTCTGCAAAACACGCATCAGCTGTTGAATGATATATACACACGTGTATGCACACACACAGAGTTTAGTAGTAAAATTACTGTATGCTTTATTGTTGGTTTTTTGCTTGTTTTTTTTTTTTAATTCAGGGCCTTAATAATGAATGTGGTCAATCAGGAAGATTGCCAGATGGCACGTAAACTTGCTCACGACTCTAAATTCCCATCTAAAGTTATGGGTATTGGGAACCAGGCAGCTTCTCAAAGCCTAGTTACTTTAGTGAGAAGAAAGTGCAATATCTGCACTGTAAATTTGAGGTATCCAGAAGAAACTGAAATAATTCAATCCTGAGGCAGTAAGTGCAGTAATCAGAGTTAAATGAAATGCTGCACTTACTCTTCAGATTTGGTAAATGGGGTTATACTTCTCTGTCTAGTTGGAATATTAACAGCTTTTTGTAGCTTGCCATGGACAAATCCCATCCAATGCTGAATTAGACCAGTGAAAAATCCTAGAGAAATTAACAGTTGTATACAATGTAGGTTTTTTTCTCTTTTAAATCTGCATTTTAGCATGTACATTACTGCTATTGGTTTAACAGCCAGTGACAGTAAATCAATACTGCATAATATTCTGCCTACTTGTCTGTTAGCTACAACTATAGGCACCTCTGAAATCCACGTTTCTTGCACAAAGTTTCACTTAATTTTCTCTTGAGAGAAAAATGTTGGTAGTTGACAAAAATTGAAAAAAGGCATGTTTTTGATATACAGATTCAAATATTAAAGGTACGATAGAGGGCAGCCTATGTCATCGCTCCATTGAAACAGTCGTCAGAGAGCCAAAAGTTAATCAAGCAGAGAACAGTTGAAAACCTCATTTAAAGGAATCACATCTGTTTAGGGGGGAAAAAAACCCTGAGGCATATGCTTCAATTTCATTTAAACTGTAATTCATCCAGTGGTTAACATCTGTTAAAAAATATGGAACTTTTCACACCTCTTTAAAACACAATTAAACTGTATTTATTTTAATACATAATGTGTTCTGAATATGTAATACCTTTTCTGAAATGACTCATAGATGATTGATTTCGTAATTCTTTATCATATAGCCTTCCAAGTCCTTTGAATTAGTTTGTATATTAACCATAGATGAAATATTAAAAAAAAAAAAAAGGTGTGAAAATGGTGTAAATTGATGCCAGAAACTTCAGTGGAACTGTCAATCTATACCACCAAGCCAATGAATTTTGGGAGGGAGAAAAGTTTTCTTAAGCAGTAAAATCAAAACATTACAGATACAAAAATCTAATTCAAGGAATTCAGTCACAAAAATTTCATTTAAGTTTAACCTTGCTGTTCTTGGATGTTGCTTATTAAAATAAAGCCTGTTAACGTGGCATAATCCTGACAATCTGACCATACTGCCCAGAGTTTGAAGCACAGTGGTAAGAGTAGTGTCTATGAACTACAGAGGGCAACTTTAATGTGTTTGAAGAGGAGCTTGGTACTCCACCGTGTATCTATAATGACTACTTGTGTATTTTAAATTCTAACTGAACATTGGCTTTTCTGATTTTAAAGTTCTCTGTGACTTTTCCCCATCTGATGTCAGGGTTTGAGGTCTGCCTTTATTCACTTTCTGTTCCACCACTCAGATCCTTTAACATCAGTTTTCTTTTGTAAACATAAATATATGAAAATACATGTGTATACATTGTCTGAAAGATATTTTAATTAGATGATTGCATACTGTATACCATAAGCCACATGCATCAGTCAGTACATGGAATGCTTGGTGGTCATTTAATGGCAGCTAGTCGGTGTGCTGCTTGTTTACTTTTCAGCTAGAATCTAACCAAATTATAAACAACTGAGAATTGGTCTTTATGGATATGTTAGGTATACAGAACTTGCCTATTTTTTGTTAGCAAAATATATACAGATTATCCCTAAAGAATGTCCTGACTGTAAACCAAGTGAATTCATTTACAGTCTAACTGAGCTACATTACCCCAGTGTGATCTGAGGCAAAAAAATTCTCTGAGAGCCTCAGCTGTCTTCTTGCAAAATGTGAATGATTTTACAGTAGTAGAAAATCCAGTTATTATTATGAGTTGCCCAAATATTACAGCAATATGGTGGGTATAAGTATGCACATTATGGTCTCTTTCAATGTGATATATGTATCTGTTTCACATTTTCTGGGTTTAGCAGAGCACTTTTATTTAGCAATATTTTTTCATTGCTAAGTGAATAGACGATGAAAAAAATCAGAGGAGGAACATACACTCAAAAAAAAAGAGTTTTCTCTTCGATATGCCCTATGTCAAATAGAGCTATTGGACAGCATCTCGATGACAAGTTTTTTACAAATGAATCAGAGAAATAAAGATCGATGAAATATGCAGCACCATTTGAAGTGGAAATGCTATGGAATATTTTTCAAGGAACCCCTTGTAATAGGCTGTTAATATATATAAATACAAAGCCTCTCAAGTGTCTTTTCATATTTTTATACGAGTGCCTGTGTTTTCTTCCTGATTTTTGAGTTGTTCCACTCTTTAGTGATTCTACAGGTGAAGCACCTTTATTGCTACAAAATTTAATCATGTGTTCATCCAGTCATTCTGTCTTGTTGCAGAGGATCTTGACGATCTAAGGATGGAAGGAGTAACAAGTGTGATGTCTTCTGGGAGCAAATTCAATCAAACTCGAAGTGCTCATACGGCTGAGCCTCAAGCAAAGGTCACATTGAATATCTGTGCGAGATGTGCCAGGTAAAAAGCAAACCAAAACCAGATCATGCTAACCAATACATTTTTTTTCCCCAGGTTTTCAGCTATGTATTGTGCTTATGGGCCAGGTGATGACCTCTCCTGTGCTAAAGAAAAAATAATTACTTAGCTACCGGCTACCCTATGACCTCCGGCATTTGGGTTGTGCAACTTATGTTTATGCTTGATGTGTCGCATCAACAGTGAATCAAAGAACATAGTTAGTCTTAGGCCTTACTTCACAGCTTGAAACTATTTTAAGCCTTTCTGTCTCTGAATTTCATTAGTTATTTGAGCTTCTGTGGTTTTTCAGGGGATGAATCAGGGAATTTAAAGGTTCAAATCCAATTTGAAAAGCACCTGTATAAATGGAGATTTAGTTGCACAGGTGCAGTTCAGTATTTCAAATGGTTGCTTCTTAGCACTTTATAATCTCATCCTGTTTCACCTCTGAGAAATAATTTAATCAGGTTGAACCCCTTTTAGTTTTGACAGCTGGAAATAATTCTTGGATTTACAGTATGAGGGCCAAATAAACAGGTTGGTATTCCTGTATCCAAGTCAACTTGAGAATGTAACACTAACAGAAACCCCTTAAATTTCCTAGATGCATTCTTCTATGTAGACAAAAGCTCATTTGGGGAAAGGATTTAAGCCTGTTTAAATGACAAAACTAGCCTTCTCACCCTTCTGTTAATGGTTCAGATTAGCAAGAACAATACAGAGGCATGCCAATTTTATCTGCCTGCCTTTGCCAATGGCTGCTCTATTGTGTAGTTTGAGAGGGGATTAGCTGCTTGTAAATAAAAAGCAACCTGTGGTGAAATTAAGTCAAAAGTTTGGCCATATGCCACCCTACGCTTCTACTTTTTTCCCATTTTGCTTGTAAATTACTACTTTTAAAAGGCACTTACGTAGGAAGAAAGGCTTCACAACATTTTTTTTCTGATGCTCTGGGAGCATAACTGCAGGCATACTGAATAACCCATGCAACAGCATCTCTTTAGCAGGGTTGTGGAGCCTCAGGGAACTTCAGCTCAGTACTGTCAGAGCAGCAGTGTCTGGATGGCCTTGTAATTCTAGAGAGTTTTGCTGTCAGCAGTGTGGGTTATGCTTTAAGAAAAGAGCAAACATACTAGTCATGGGATTCTTCCCATTTCGCTAGAAACAAATTGCTTATGTTGTAAAATGTTTCCAAACGACTAGCTACATGAAAGTGTGGCACCTTTTTTCAACTGGCATCAGTTGTCCATGGATTAACAAGTAGAAAGGTAAGGAAAATAGAAATGTGAAGTTCTACGTGGTCATTTTAAACTTACATAAAATCTTGTATGGATTACTATGAAGGTTAATTAAATTTTAAATTCCCTAAAGTAGCCGCTAACAGCAGGTGCCGAGATACTATATATTCTCTCAGTCCTGCACACCAGGGAACAAACGGCTCAGATCTTGAGCCAAACCTAGCAACCTTGGCTGTTGCTATTGTCCTTTAACTGGCTGTACTATATGACTCTGCAATATAAAATATGAGTTGTGAAAACTCATAAAATCCCATTTTGTCACTTCACTTACCAGAGAATGCAAAGCAGTGCTTTATTTCGCCTATACGCCTTCAGTTCATTCCCTACCCTGTTTAACGAAGTTGGCAAGCAATTATATGATACCTGCTTGACTGTGGTTCTTGTCACTCTTGTTGCAGTTTAGCAGTTTCTTTAAACTTTGGAGGAATTTTAAAAATACACCATCTCATCAGCAGCAAGAGAAGTCAAAAGAGAGAAATGGGGTTTGCTGTTACATTCAGTAGTGAGGAATCTAGCATTTATTCTTCAGGATGATGAAGTCTATCCTTTTGGAGTGTTCCTTCCTTCTCACTGAGTCTGAGGACACCTTTCCTCTCTTACTTCAAGACAGAGTTATTAGTGCAGTTAGCTCTCTCTTTCGATACCTCCACAACACATTTGTCCAGTGCCTTCTTGCAGCAGTTGAAGGAGCAAGTAGTGGGAGTTGCATGAAATAAGTGGCTTCAACGACATGAAGATAGGTTTTTTCCTGTTTGGTTCCAAGAGCAATTCAATTTTTTGTTACTCAGTGATATAGCCATTGAAAATACCGTGCTATAAAATCACAGCCTGAGTATTTGGGTCATCTCTGAAAGTGTCTCAGTGTTGGCATTTACATTCATTGTTATGACAAAGCCTGGTATTTATTGTAAGCTCAGAACACAGAACCTATTAGTATATTTATTTGTTTTAGAAATTATGTTTTTACTTTTTCATATTCTCTAAGTAGTCTTGTGTGCTGTACAGTTTATATATAAATGCTATGGGATTTGATTGTAGGCACATTTTCAATGCAACTGAAAAAGAAGTCAGTGTAAGCTGTTGTTATGCATACTTTTGGTTACAATTAAACAAGTGTCTTTCCTCTTAATTTTACCCATTTTTTGGTTGTATAAAGTGATTTAAACTGAATGGAGCTATTAATGGCAGTGGGTGTTCTGTAGATAATAGGGCTTGTCAAATCAGATTACTAAATCAGGTTTGCTGAAGGTATTTTGGCTGTCTGTAGGAGGAATATGACTTTTTACTTGAAATTTGATTGGCGGAGTTCCAAATGTTAGGAAACGTGTTTCTTGGCTCAGACAAAAAGTTTAATTTTACTCTTGCATTTGCATAATCTAGTTCTTTCACCTCACTGTATTTTTTTAAAAAATGCTCTGCTCTGATTACTCTCCAGTCAGTTTACCTTCTACAACACCTCCTCCAGAAGGTTCCTCACTTCCCTGGACATGTATGGGCTCTTCTGAGAGGGATTTGTTTAAATAATTGATGGAGTTCGTCTGTACTAGCTTTAACTTAATTTGGCTTATTTTTTTGGGTCTCTCTTGGAAAGGACAAATAGTCTCACTGAAGTTCCACCGTACCTCTTCATTAAAATAATGTATAAGTTTTAGAAACTCTTTCTACTTGGATTACATTTTCTTGCCCTAGATCATTAGAGCTTCCTCATTATTTGAGAATTAGAGAGAACAGGTCTATGGCTATGTGTAGGTTACTTTAGTCTGAGAGGAGTGCTGGTTTAATTCTGTATGCCCACTGAGAGCACCTGCAGTAGGGTACAGTGCGGCAATATGTCTTATCTCTTCTGTGGCTTCTATAGCTTCCTAAAATGGGCTGAACATGGGAATATAGTGACTTGTGAGAAGAATGGACTGAACCAACTGCTCCTTCCATGCTGAGATATTTGTCATCAAATTTTATTTAGCTCCTTCCCTTTGTACCGCTCAAATATATGAGAAAATCAGGACCCAAATTCTAGAATGTGATACTAGGAGGACCATACCAGCAGCTTCTGGTTCTCTCTCTCTGTTAGTACATCCTTATTCCTTTGCTAGTAACTGGTATTTAGTTTAAGCCATTTGGCAAGTCTCTTAGACAAAAGTAAGAGCTTTTTCGTGAATCTAAGAAATTAAACAGAATGGACGTAATTTGAACTAGAATAAAGCCCCCAAACTTTTAAGTGTTTTTTAGAAACTGGTATCTAACCTTCGATACTGATAATTTCACCAATTATCTTCAAATAATAGATAGATAGAGTAATCACAGTCCCGATCAGTAATTTTAATAAAAGCTAAAGTTCTCCACCCAGATGGGGGATTTTTTCAGGCTATGACACCAAGTTGGTTTTTACAGTTTATTATTACACCACCACCACCACCCCCCCAAGTCCCCCCAAACCCAAGCAAGCAAAAAAACCCCAACCCCCCAAAAAAACAGAGAAAGAGAAATAAAAAAGGAGGGGTTAATTCTCCTGGAGTATAAATTGGTTTGTAGACTGGAATATAGCTGTAAGAAACAGAGAGCTTACTGTTTTCTGTATAGATGTTTCACACCCGATGAGCGAAATGCAGATGGGTAACAGCTTTAAGAGGTTTTTCAAATGGGAAAGTAGCTACAGAACAATGTTATTCCCATAGCTGCTCTTGGACTACAGTGCAAGTTAAGCAGCATATTAAGTCATCTAAATAAAGGGGTGACATCATTCACAAGGTGGAACAAAACAAGGTTTATAGATACAGAAAAAAAAGGCTACAAAACCCCCTGTATTTGGAAGGTTTGCTTTTTGCTATTTAGTCTGGAAAATTAGCAAAGACACTTTTAGTACAACTGATCTGGATTTAGATCATTTGAGCAACAGTATTATAATAATAATAATTCCTTCTTCATCTAAGGGCACAACTAGTCTGACTGACTTAGGGAATAGACTGACTAATTTTATAATGTGATTTTGTGAATCCTTTCTCACATATAGAGAAAACAAATGAATTTCAGGTTTGGCCAATGAATCATACGACACCCTCACACACAGGCAAAACTCATATGGGTTAAATAAAGATCTAAATGACAATTTGTAAAAGCCAAACAACACTTCCATATTTTCTCATATATTGTGACTTTCACATTGAGTGTTTTGCAAGAATTTAATCAGGCATAAGGTATAAGATAATATTAATGTACTATTGAATGAATTTTATGGGGTTTTCTTTTTTTTTTTTGTAAGGACCACCCATTAGCCTTGTATGCCCACTGCCATGCTCAAAAGTTAAATCTTGTTCTTGTGGAGTCTTGCCAATGCATTCCTAGAAGTAAGAAGCTTTTTGTTTTTAATAGCGCAAGGGCTGCATTCATTCTTCTTAACATCAATAGAATACAAAAAAGGGGTTGCATGTGATTAAAAAAGAAATGGGATTATAGAAAACATACTGTGCCACAAGCTTGAAGGCTTCTGAACAAGAATGTTGGGAAGGAGCACTAGCCGCATACAAATGTAGGTCTGAGATGCAATATTTTACTTAATATTTTAAGATTAGCTAGAGCAAAAGCATGATGTCCTAAGGCCTTTTAGCATATTAAAGGAATGAAATATATAGATATAAACAAACAAAGTACATCTGTAGATTAAAAAGGTAAATGTGGCTTTTCTAACAGTCACCATTGGGATGTGGAGTACAGTTCAAGTATAGTAACTTGTGTGCTTGAGCTGCTAATGTAGAATAAATGAGATGCTCTGTGCGTGCTACCGTTCACAGATGCTCTCTGAAAACTTAGTTTGGAAAAAATACTCAAAAATTCTCAAGTCAGTTTGCCTTAACTGTGAAATCTTCGTTGTTGCCCTGCTCATCATCTGTATCTCTGACTCTTTTAAGATGTGCTCCAAACAATCTTCAGGTTAGCTTGCTTATTTAACAAGGACAGTTAACATTTCTTTCTTTAACCATCTGGATTTTCGCAATATTTTCGTAAGTTTGATTTTCTACAGTGTGTTCTCCACACTTACATATGTACTTGGGACATAGTCATATAAACTGCATAGTACTATGTGAAATTTAAGAATCACGTGTAGGTTCTCTGAAATACACCACTGGACTTTAAGCAGATCATGACACGGAGCCATGAGGACCATGGATGTGTAGGGGAGGAGACGAGAATTGGAGTAACCAGCTATAATTTGTCATAAATTGGAGAATAATGGTGGAAAGAATAGAACTGTTATCTGAATTGGCCATGTTATATCTCTCCAGAAAAGAACAGGAATTAATTGTTTGGTCAGGGAATTCTCTGGTGTTAATCTAGCTTCAGCCATCTTAGATTCTTACAGAGTAAGAGTTTGTATGGAGATACTTTATCTGAGTAATACTAATGAGACTTGAGGTCATTAAGAAGCATTTGGTGGAAAATTTGATAATGAGCTGTGCATAAGATAGTGTCTGAAGCTTGATAAGTGGATCTCATTTAACTGTCAAAAGCAGAAAAGATGATGACTGCAGAGAAAAAACTGCTGTTAAACAAGCCATGTTACTGTATTGCTGTCCACACACTGAAACTTCAGATAACAAAGAGAAAAATTAATGACATTAATTACCCCTGTGAGGAAGAACATAAATACTGACAAAAGACTACATTTAAAAAGCGGTTAAAGATGATGGGCTCCTGGAAGATTTCCTCAAGTGAAGGAAGGAAGCTTGCTGAGCTTCTTCAACTTCCCTTCCTTATTGTTTCTGGCTGGTCTGCTCTCATTGTCATTGTGTTCCCTGCACAGAAACCATTGGGATGGCTGACTTGACTTTTAAATGAGATCAATTCTCCTATCTTTTCCAGGCATGTAATCCCAGACTAACTCCCCAGCTGGGGATGGGAAGGTGTCAGGGAGTGGGTGCTGCACCAATGCAACATTGGGGTAGGGTCTGATCAGGTAGGATGAAGAAGACAGGCAACCTCTGACATCCCATATAGATGCCATAGATCCTGGAAGAAGGGAGGTTGCAGAGTTTGTTGCTGGTGTGGTTTTTAACAGGTGGTCTAGGTTTATGTTTCGCCAGATCAGACCAAACCACCACTGAAGATGTTTCTGCTCTGTTTTCAACAGACTGCTGTTCAAGTTTGAGTGTGAGGCTTTCCCAGGCTGAGCTGTTGTGGTGCGAGTCACTCTAAAGGGAGTAGTATCTTTAAAATGCATGCAGGACTAAATGACATTAAAACTCCATGGACTGTTTTTCCCTTATCCTGAGCATATCTAACAGTATGTGGTGTCTGGCTGAGATGATAAAAGGCTATGCTTACAATGAAATCTGGCAGGGAGATTTCTGCTTGTGTAAAAATTCCTTAGCTGCTACATGAATTGTCAAAATTATTCAATGATAGCATCTACAGATTCTAATTTAAAGGCAGTTCAGGTATTTATAGGCGGTTCAGGTATGTTTACGTGAACTATAATCATCCCTTTAACTGTGGTGTTAATATAAACCAAGAGGTGATGGAATTAGATAGAAAATAACCTGATCACTGGGAATATAAAATGATCTATTCCTCACAGTTAGGAGTAGAGCACTGTGTATGTGACTTCAGAGGATGTCTTCAAATCCCTGTTTTTCTCTATAGACTTTGACTTCCTTCCTGATTTAATGTTTTGTGGGGAGTAACCTACAAATGGTGGATCCTGGAATGCATATGAGTAGAAATTAGGATTTGAGGAGAATAAATTCTAATTTCTGATATCATAATCATGATATAACATGCTATATCTATTTGAAAAACCTAACATTACATTTCCTCTTTAGACCTGACCCATAGTTTTGATTCCTCTTTTTCCTAGCTTGCCTCACTACTCCCCAAGGGTCTGTGTAAATAAATGCATAGTGAGTATTGTGTCAGAGTGGAAGGTGCAGAGTGTCGAGATGACTTGCATCTGAATCTTTTATTATGTTCTCCACTAAGTTCCATTTTTTCTGGTTTTTATTGACTGCTTGATTTTGAATCATTATGATCCGTTTTTCCCTGGTAGCTTTTCTCCATGGTGAATTTTAGGTAAATTCGTCCTTTTGTACACTTAAATGGGTTTTGATTTGTCTAGAGTGTAGCCTTTTACACAGAAATGTAACAGAAATTTTGCTTATTTGTAGGTTTTATAAGTGTCTTTAGTCTTTTTCCATGTGCAAATACCTTTGAAATATGCAACCTTTTAAAGGAAACAGCTAATTTTTGTCTAATCATGCAGCAGAAAGGTGGGAAACAGGATGATATCGCACCATACAACTTGTATTTCTAATTAATAAATAATATATGGATGTGTCAGAAAGAATAATCTCTCAAATCCTCTACATAATAACCTCTCAAATCCTCCATATAATCCCTGGTTTGGCTCTGTACCCTGTGATGTAATCCTTGGGAATGGATACAGGTATATGTGTGGTTTGGTACATGTATTTGCATATAGAATAGTTTTTGTACGTCTGCCCAGTAGTGGTAAGGCCAGCTTAGTGACTCAGTTTCTGGCAGAAACTTCTGGTTTGTTAATAATCCTGAAATTTGGGAACAAATGACTTGAAAGTACTGAGGGGAAAAAAATGTTTCCAAACTAAAGTGGTTAGTACAGAAATAATTTTTTGGGAAAAATTCTCTGGTTGGAGTTCATCCACAGAATGTCAGGAAGTTTATGTCTTCAAATGTTACCAAACCTTTTGATGATATACATATATCTCTTCCTTTCCCATCTTGCATTTCATATTAGCTTTCTGTCTGTGTACTATTTCTAAGTGGCTATTCTTACAGAGGAGAAAGTGCTAAACATTCCAGATGACTCGTGTCACTATTTTTCATTTTTTCCTACCTTAGTTTTATTGGACCTCTTGTTTCAAAGAGCTGAATTTTCCTCATGTTTGTTTATACTAGCTTCACAGACTTTGTCCTAAACAAAGCGTTTTATTTGCATCTTTTTCCTTTTAAGAATGGCAAAGAAGCAAATGAAACTGTGTATAGTAGTGCTTTATAACTTTTAAAAATCTCCTTTAACATTGAAAGACTGTGGAGAAAACCCTTATTTTTCCTTTTACTACTTAGAACTTCTTATGGGGTAGGGAAAAAAAAGAATTACAAGAAAAGAAAAAGTTGTAGCAAAAAAAATTAGTTAGAAGATTTTCATTTAGCTTTTTGGCTGAGTCGAATTTGAGCAATAATTAATTTGCCCAGCTTTAATGCATAAATAACCACAATAGTGTCTTCATTGTCTTCTCTTGATTTTGTAAGTCTTAAATACAGCTGTAATAAACCACTTTATCTTTCCTTTTCTAGAGTGGTGAACGATGTTGGTGTCTTACTTGTTCTTTCAAAAAGATAGGAAAACACTAAAGAAAAATAATAATTAAGAAAATGTTTTCACTGGTCCTACTGGTTATCAGGGACAGAGAACATAAATTAATTTTTAAAAAGTTAGTAGGTTGTTTTGCTGAGTTGTCAGACTAACACACTGGCTTGCCTTTTCTTTCACGGACTCCTGTGTCTTTTGAACATCTTACTATATGCAAAATAGAGAATATCTGTGTGATTTCAAATTATTTTTTTGAGCCATGGATCTAAATTTGACCTCTAAAATGCATAAGGTACTATAAATATTAATCCCAAACCTTAATTAGTTTTATGGCAAACTCCCAATGAATGTGTGTTTTAAAAGAATGGCCAAGGTCTCTCTCTTTTCACAATCTTAACCTGTCTTGGGAAGGGAACAATATAAGACAGGAGATTTATATCAAATGCTCAGACAGAAATCCCAGGAGGATCAGACTTCTTTCCTTCCTCTTTTTTACCAGAATTTCCCACTGGATAAATCCACCAAGCAATAATTTCAGACCTATCAGAAGTTCCACAAAATACTATGATAATAAAAACATCATCTGTTATCAAAAATTGTGTAAGCTGTGAAGAAACCAGCATTTTCAGATGAAGCATATGTCTCTTTAAAAGGAACAGCATGTGTCTGTGTCCTTGCATTATGCATATTTTCAGAGATGAAGCATTTCCCTCTGATTTAACAGTGATTTTATTTCCTTAAAGGCTGCATGTGTGGGGTAGACTTGGTTTTGACATAAATAAATGTCAGCATAGGAGAAATGGAGGAACTCTGAAGATAAGTGTTTGCATCTTAGGGAAAATAGAATTAACTTGAAATGTTTACACTAGGTACATAAAATTTGCATGTGAACTGCATCTTATTACATCTTATACTTACATACTAATGTATTGTTCTCATGATAAGACTGGTTTTGGAAATGTGGCACTTTTAGTGTGCCAAGTTCATCTGGAGATAGCCCTACTGTAACTTTACTGACTGGGAATTAGTATCTGGCTTTGGTTATGAAGGAAGAATACACTATGAGATGCTGTGAATTAATGATGTGTCACTAGAACATCTTTTCTAAGAACTATTGTTCAACAGTAGCTGTATTTTTTTAATCTCAGACGGGTTGTAAAAAGATAGAACTGGTATTAGGACTTTGGTACATGTGTAAACATTTAAAAATACTGTTGAGAAATTCTAAGAAGAGTAGACTTAAAGGATTTTTGAGTTTTTTTGAATGTACCAGTCGATTTGTAATAATGAAAGCAGTAGGAGCATATTTGAAAATGAAATTAATATTACTTTGTGTAGTCCTGAAAATTATTGTACTCTCTCTCGATTTACTGGAGGGTAACACCCATTTCATCCCATCCTTCCTTTGTAGCTCTTGTCAAGAGATGTCTTTCTCTTTTCCCCTACAAAACACATTTAACCCCCTCAATAATTTAAAAAGACAAGTGCTTTCCCAAGCGTTTCCCCCTTCTTTCCCCTTGTTCTCTTTGATGTATGCTTTGCAAGCTAATTCTTTATTGCAATGTTTACAGATTCTGTTTGGTGCTACACCGTGATGCATATCAGCAATAGGATGTAAACGATATAGGGAGGAAGCCAGGAGATCATGAGCTTGGGGAAGCTTGTTGGTCATAATTTGAGGCTCTGGATAACAGTTTAATATAGCTCTTAAAGACACACATGCACACACACACAATAGACTGACAAAGACTGTAATTTTTCTCCTGTGAGATAATGGTTTGAAGCCAGCAGCAGATAAAAGATTGCCATAATAATGGCTTAATTCCCCATCTTGTAAAAGGATTAGATAATTCAGTCCCTTTATGGATTCCTTACTCTGGGAAATATATTTCCACTTTTGGTTCTCCTCAGAAATAGCTGTGGAGTGTACTTATTTAAATGCACAAAGACCTGCATTCAGACATTTTGAAAAGGCAAACAGCACACAGAAAAGATTATTTTGCAGGCTGTGTCAATGTGTAAGTTTTGCTCAGCAAGTGAATATTCTAGTTTAACCAGCTGAAAACATTATGGCTGTGAATTACGTATTGGTGACATGGAAACTTTCCACAAAAATCTTCAAGAGTGACTGGAAAATAATGGTTTTAATTTGCAGAAAGAGAATGGACTTCAACCAAAATCCATTTTTAACTACGGTTTTCATGAATTTTCAAATCATCTCCTGTGTTTTAGTTTGTAAGCACTGAGAAATAGCGTCCTTAAGAAAGTGAGTGCAAAAGTAAGAAACAGACTGATCCAAATAGTATCAGTGAAAATTGAGTTATTTTAAATTAACTGTACCTTAGATCAGGGTGAAACTCAAAGAATGTGAATGCTGTATATCTCACATAAATAGAATTGACCGTAATAACAACATTCTCTTGCCTGAGAGCTTTGCACCACTTCTTTAAAATGGATTTAAAGGAATTATAAATCTCTGTTGGGAGCATGCTGAATATGTCACTAAGCTTATATTCCTACACTTCATTCAGAAATTTTGTTAAATATCTCTATTTATTCATGTGGTCTTATAGTTTAATTTTGGGAACATCTGCCTTCCTGGATAATGTTTTGCAGGATAATCCAATAGTCCTCATGCTTCATTTCTCTTCAATGCAGATGCTTCCTGTATTTTAGTCTATGGTGAAAACAGAAGCTATGACACTGCTTTTTTTAATGTAACAAGGTGACAAGCTGCAGAGCTTTCCCATTATTGCTTCAGATGTGAAAGGTGCCAGCCACTCTCATTACTCACTGAATTCACAGTCCTCTGTTCTTTGCCCCCATAGATCTAAGACATTTTTCTTCTAGAGTTTATTGATCTGAAGTTTGTATAAACGGCTCTCAAAATCTAATCTTCGTTAGGAAGCTGGAGTATGTAGCTAAAGCAGATGGAGAGTTTTGCCAGCAAAAAAGTACTTTTGCCTGTATATTGTTTAATAGCATTTATTTAATACAATTTTACTGTTGTATTAACTGGCATAGTCTATGCTGGAAAACTGACATCCTTTTGTCCCCGGACCTGTGAATACACTAAGAATTTTGCTGGCACAGTTTTAGCATTTTTATTTTTGTAAAAGACATTAGTAGAACAAATGGAATAGGTCAGAAATTCCTGGCTTTATATTTAGGTGCTGGAGAAGCTTTTGATTTTACACCAGTATAAAGGAGCGCAGAATTCGTGGAGACAGTAAGTCAAGGTACATGAGATCAGAATTTGGATCAGTATGTTTGAGAACAAAGAATGAAATAAACTCACCGTATTATAGGAAAGTCAGGACATGGTTATAAAGCTTGGAGTACTGTTACTGGTATGGTGTTGAGGTTGCTAGGGAAAGGTGCAAGAAAACATTCTATGTAACCTAAAAGCATGTGGGGACTTTCAGGACTTTTGTTGTCTGCACTCTGTTGCTATAACTTCCCTGGAGTTATGTATTTGTTCTAGGAAAATTATAATTCAGTATTACAGTGATACTAGAGAGAGATGTTAGATGTAGATGTAATGCTTTAAATTACAGAAAGGAAGCAGATGATTTGAAAGGGGAAAAAAAAGGGGGGGGCGGAAGTAAAAAAAGTCCAATTTATCCTTCTCGTCATCTCTGGTTGAAATTCTCTTTGGTTGCCAAAGAAACATCATCATGTTATATTTTTAATAAGTTCACGATATTCATTAATCTTAGCAAATATGTATTACAGTTTTTGACCCAAATTAATAACTACTTCATAAAGAAACTAACTGTAGTCACTGAGGTATTTGTTAGGATTTTTTCAAGAGCATAGTTAACCTACTTTGAAATAATTTAAGCAAAATAACTGATTCAACAAGCCCAAATCTCCTTAATTAAGATTCTATTACAAACATGACACTATGTCTGGTTTTCAGAGTTGAGAACTTTTCTTTGTGGTTGTAGCCTTAAAAATCTGATCTTTGTTGAACATGAACAGCTTTACTGCTGTTTTCGCTGAAAGATTTAAGGATTCTTTGCTGATCTTTCCCCTACTTCTCACCATGTTTATCTAAAAGAAGTCAGCTGAGTCTTCAGCAAAGCAGATCAGGAATGTTCCAATGAAACATGTGTTCTTTAGGAAATAATGACTCACAGAAACCAAAATGTTTTACAGAAATTATCTGGATTCAACAAAATTTAGTTGACACAGGTCAGAGCACAGAGAATGGCTGGAGCTGCAATTCTCAGACATGTAATTTCCCACTTCCTCCTCAGGGAGTGCCCTTTGCTTTCTTGGACCCCCGGAGGAGTTTTTCTTTATTACTAAAAAGCCAGCAGAAGCATTTGTATTGTCATGAAATAACAGCTTTTCAGGATTTCTTCTCAAGTGGAATTTCGATGTTTCTGTTGTTCGTCGTTGGGGAACATCAGAATTTGAGCAAATTTATCCAGCTCTAGTTTGCTATGTTTAAAAAGAAGTCCCATAGTCATGTACCAGAATTTGAAGGCCAGCCACGTACACAGTAATTATAGCTCTTGCCTGTAGTTGCTTATGTGGGGATCAAAGGAGAGTTTGTCCAAAAATAATAACACTTCCTCTTTGTGGGTTTTTTTGGTTCATTTTTGGGAGGAATAGAATGGGAATTCAGTTATTTGAGTCAGATGACATATTTCTGGAAGACTATGTGAGAACAGTATTAATCTAAAAATAATCCCAAATTCTCTGTCTGTGAGTGAACAATCACCCTCCTCTGAAGGTGAATCTCCTCTCCTGTTTAGTATTTGATTTAACACACAAATTTCCAAAAGCACAACCTCTACTATACCCTGACACAAGGCAATTTATAATGCACATACTTCAAATTAGTAGTCTACGCAAACAAATACTGCAGAGCATCTATCTCAATATTAGGTATCAGAAACATTTCAATTTCTTTCTTTTCAAGATACTTTATTCCTTCTCATTAGGCCCTGATGTTAGAAGGTACCTATGCTTGTGGTCAAGTGTTTTTAATTACATTTATGAATCTGATGTAGTCCCTGGAAGTAATTTTTTTCTTCTAATCCATTAATATTGCGAGAATGGTGTTCACCAGTCAACTTTTTTTTTTTTATTGTAATAATCCGCTATAACATGGAGTTTAACTTCATTTACTACTAATTTTAAGAATATCATAGCACAAGTATTGACATAGAGGACAATAATTATGTATGTCTACATTTCATGCACTGGAGGAGTTCTTAGGTAGGAATTTGTCCTGCATCTGTACTTGCAGTCATGTACAAACTCAAGTATAGGCATACCCATAGTTGCCCTCAAAGCAGGACTTTGTTTTATCTTTTAAAAATCCATTTTTCTCAAGTGTAAGTGTTTCCACAAATTTCAAATCTGAAAATGCATGCCAACTTTAAATTGTGGAGCAAAAAACCAATTTTAATTCAGCTTCCTTCCTCAACTGTTCCTTGTTATTTTTTCCATGCGATACAATTTAATTCCAGTGTCCTGCTGTCTAGAAACTCTGCAGCTGTAGGAGGGCTACTGTATTATTTTAGGAGTGGTACACATGGAGAAATCACAGCTCCTATAGCATTACTCTCTCCTTCCATCCCCACTATACCCACACTTTATTAGGTACCCATTATAATTAGTCATTTTAGGATGCTGTTAGATGGATTTTGGATTAATATAAGGAATTGTCTTGTACAATCATCTTGTCTCTTTCTTCACAGCTTCTAAGTGAGGTCATCAATCTAAAGTCTTTCTAAAGCAGCAATTACCACAATGACAAGAATCTGTTCTCTTAATAGATAATGTAAATTGGATATTGATGAGTATCAGAAAGATTTGAAAACAAGACCCCTAGTTCTGTCACACAAAAAAATGGGGAAGTGTAATGACATGCCATGTAGCTGATTACAAGAAAGAAGAGCAATAAACTCAACTGGACTTTGGATACTGTCAGCATTTATTTTCTTGTCAAATACATCAAGTTTGGGGAAGGGCTAACTTGCAGATGGTAGTGACAAGTTTCACCACACAGTCTGCTTAAGTAATATCAGTTTGGTCAGAGAAAAGATCACTAAGAAATATGTCCTAGTGAACTGTGTTAGGAAAAGTAGATGTCATTTCAAAGATTTGCATATTGCGGAGAACAGACAGACCCTCCTTATGTAAGGGTCCTTTCTTGTGTCTACTTCTATTTAGCTGTAATTAGATAAAATTATGTAGCTAGCTCTAACTGTAATATTCTTGGCATAGTTAAGTAGCATGTGTTATAGTATCAAAAGGACTTACTGGTAAATTTCATAAATTAAAAGGGAAATGCTCTTACGTTTTCAGAGTCATCTAATGGGGAGTATGTTGCTGCTATGGAAATCTCACTGGCTTTAAAAAAGCTTTACACCATGTAGTCATTCATACTACTTATTCATTCCTTCTTTAGTACTAACAGAATACTCTTTGCTTTATGCAAATGCATGGAAGAAGCTGGCTCTGATTCAAGCAGACAGTACAATCTAGAAGCAAACGATGTGCTGGATGACCATTCGAGCCCAAAGCAAAGCTGATCTTGCAAAATGACTGTTCATACTGTGCCAATTTCTTTCCAGCTGCTAAGTAATGCTAGAAGAAAGATCAGGATGCATTCAGTGTTTTCTCCTTATAGTAATGATTGGATTGCCACAGGGATGTTATTGTGGCTTTGAAAACAGGGTGGGAGGATGAGGAGGTTGCTGTGAAGGGAAATAAAGTTAGTCCATGAGGCATTAAGTGCTGCCATCAGAAAAGCTCAAGAGTCTTTCTCTGAGTGCTAGAATGGGTCTTTCTGAAAGGTCAGGCACAAGAGAAGCTTGAGACTTCATAGCACTTGATCAGTCTCTTCCAATTGGACTCCACCAAACAGTCACTCAACAGAGCTCATCTACCAGGCAGGAAGCGCAGATCTGCGCTGAATCCTTAGCCCACCTGCACGGTATATGATGTCCCTGTCACTAAATTCATGTTACAGATACTTACATGCTGCATATTTAATCCCTGTAAAACTCCCCTGGAACATTCTGTCATCTTGAAAATGGAAATAAGTTGAAACATTTATGGCCATTAGTCTGCTTTGTTTCACTTTATTTTCAACAAATGGAACTAGAGTAGGAACTAGTATCTAATACTTCTCTGGGGTATTGCTTCTTGCACTGCCCGCAGGATGAAATCAATGAGTCAGTGAGTTGTTTTCTGCCTCTGTAATCATAGGCATTTATAAGTGTTTCATTAAGACTGTTGGTAGTTATGATACTGCAGAGCAATATGTTCCTAGGTGTTGTCAGACACTCAAAAATGCCAGGGAAATATTGAAGACGTTCCAAGAGAGGTTGTTATACTAGTCAGAATGGGGTTTTATGTAGGCTATTTCACACAGCCTCATTGGTAAGAGGCTACACAATGTAAATCACAGAGATAACCTCATTTTCATTTCAGTTTAGCAACTGGGAATCAAGTAATAGTTTAATTTTACTATTTTTTCATCTGGTAAAACAGGTGACTTCTATTGAAATATCAAATTGTAATATCCTCATGATATTGATGATGACATGCCCTGTTCTCCAATAATCTATGTTTTAAGAAAGAAAAACAGCCTAAATGCTTGAGTTCAGCAATGCACTTAACACGGGCATGATTTTAAATGAAAAGTAATCTAGTTAGATAGATGTGTTACTGAATCAAAACTGTAACACTTTTTTCGTATCACCTTTGTGCATGCTGAAATAATTTTTCATTTTTCTAGTGAAAATTTAAGATGGCTGAACTTTTAGACAAAAAAAAAGGTTCGTGTTTTTTTGGGCAGGTTACTCCCACTTCCAAATACAGCACCATCACTAATAGAATAATTAACATAGTAGATAAAGGCAACTTATATGGAAATAGTATTAAATCTTTGATAAGGTGATAAATCTTAAAAAATTGTAGAAAACATTGCTTTTTCAGATATTACGTCAAGAGGAAATATTTTCCTAATCTGAATCCTAAAGGAAGCAACATGGTTTTTTTTTTTTGCTGACTTTAATGACTGCCATTTCTCAGATAATACTGTGTGTGCTTATAGATTGATCATTCAGGAGCGTGAAAAGACCTTTTCAATGTAGTGAATGAAAAAAAATAATCTATAATTTCAAACTGGACTCTGTTTTTCCTATTTGCTGTTCCCTTCCTCTGATGAGGCAGTATAGGATTTTATTATGCTGTGACTCATTCAACGAATGTAGATGAAATAATTTTGTCCTCTTTTTGCATACTCTTTATTGTATCGTATTTTCTAAATCATACTGCCAGTACAACTGTGTTTCACGCACCCATAAGCTTGTTTGTCATGATAGACCTGGTATAATGCTGCTGCACCCATCCTGTAGAACTTATTCAGAATGTCCCTGGTCCTGAACTCCTTGACAGTTTTCTTGGAACAAGTAGTACAGAATGCATTATTTGGGTCAAAGGAAATTGAAATATTTGCCTGAAGGCTGTTTCCCTTTGTAGCTCCTGAAGTTCCAACATGCAGCTGGTTGAACGTAGCTGAATCATAGAATCATAGAATGTTTTGGGTTAGAAGGGACCCCTAGAGGTCATCTAGTCCAACCCCCCTGCACTGAGCAGGGACACCGCTAACTAGATCAGGTTGCTCAGAGCCCCGTTCAACCTGGCCTTGAATGTTTCCAGGGATGGGGCCTCCACTACCTCTCTGGGCAATCTGTTCCAGTGTTTTACCACCCTCATTGTAAAGAATTTCTTCCTTATATCTAGTCTAAACCTACCCTGTTTTAGTTTAAAACCATTACCCTTTGTCCTGACACAAATGCCTCTAAGCAAAAGATCACACTGTAAACAGAGTGTATATAGAAAAAAAATGCTGGCTATCAGGTATCGAGTTTAGACTCCCATTAAATAATGAATAGCTGAAATAATGTTTTGGTTAATAACTGAAATAATCCATAAAGTATTAGTAAGATAGTAATTTTTCAGTAACTTGGGTTTTTGTTTGGTTTTGGTTTTTAAGAGTACACATTGAAAATAACGACCAAGATTTTCAAAGCTAGCCACCAGTTTGGAAAAGCTCGACTCTTTTTAGAAAGCTTTGCAAACAAGTATGCGACTTTACATTGCTCTTTTTATAATTGCCTTTTCCAAAGCAGTGGATGAAAAGTTCCAACATGACATTTTGGTCATCATTTTACCTTTTTTTACTAAAGGAATTTCTATCTGGTATCTGGTAATAAAGAACCAAGTCTACCTTGAACTTTACACTTTTGTGTACAACTAGTCTGCAAAAAAAGGGTTGGAGATGAAAATGCTTTTGTAGCACCAGGGAGCAGATAAGTGGATCTCCTAGCTTAGGCTTTCCAACATTAATGATGCTTGCAGCACAGTGCCACAGACTTTTCTTGGAAGACTTTCAGCAAGAATGAACCAGGGAAGAAAGCAGCATAAACAAAGACAGTTTAGAAAAGATATCTCTAATCATATTATAATGAGCTTCTGAAGCATTCAGAAGCTCTCCTAGACCTGTGCTTCTTTCTAATCTATTGCTTAAGAATTTTTAAGTGTTTTCATTTTACTGTGGAGGTATCTTATGAATGGTATTACTATTGAAGAAGATATCGGAATAGTCCAAGTAACAGAATTCTTTTGATGAGCAATAGCATTTTTGACTTCTTTTGTTGCTTGAGTCACATTAGAATCTAACCCAATAAAAATCCTCATGTAACAAATACATAAATAAGTTGAAATTTGGATGTGAAAATGAAGTCTAGATATGTCAAACATCTTATCCAGCCATCCATCCACCCACCCACCTGGTTCACCCAGACATTTTGTGCTACAAAGGGAAATCATATGAAATGGCTTTTCTTACTAGATACATTTAAAAGGTTTTTTTTGCATGTTTTTCATGAGGCAGTGGGCTACTTAAATGTATGTAATTTCTAAAATAAAATGAGAATAATTTAAGTTGTTCATGTCTGGTTTGTATTTATGAAAGCTCAGAATTAGAACCTGTTATAAAACCTTAAAAATTCTGATGGGATAAAAGAAACAGGTCCTACTTCTAGGGACATTTTTTTTTATGACTGCAATACAAGCAGAGAAGGTTGGAGTAATTTTCCTTTTAATTAAACACAAATAAACTATCAACATGGCTGCAGAGAAGGGCACATCACTTCTGGTTCCTGAGACTCCATGCATATCCTTATAAGCTTGAATACATGCTTGTAGTAAACACATGTATGTAATGAAGGAAGACAGGTACAGTTTAATGCAAAGAAAAATGATGTGTTTTTTGAGATCTTCCTTTTTCGTGTGGTTATTTCATTTGCAATTTGTTTTCTCCCTACTTGAATATCTTTATGATAGTGGTACAAAGTATTTGGTTCTGTTTGACAGTCATGCTTAAAGAGCCTGTTTGACAAGCTAGGCTTTTAAGAATCGGTAACTAGAGCATTACAAAACAAGTATAGAGCTATAAAGGATTCATAGAAGTCATTTTCAAAATCAGGTTTATGGCTTCTAAGTTTTACACTTCTGTTGCCTCGAGGAGTTTTGTGTTCTGTGGAACTGCCTCCTCAGGTAAGAGTCATTATGAATTTACACTGAGCTTTCTGTCATAAATAAACCATCTCAGGGGCAATAAAAGGAGATAAAGTAATTGTGGAGAAAAGGGAATGGTTTTGAGAAGGTACAAACAAATAGATGACTAAAGATCAAAATATATTAGATAACTGTGAGAGTCATAAAATGTGAAATTCAGATAGGGCAGATATGGGGGGGGTTCTGCTTGGTTTCAAAGGTTAATTCAAATGTAGTGTAAAGCAGCTGCAGAGAGTGAGAATACAGAGTGAAAGGTACTTTTTTTAAGAGATAAGTTATTTCTTTCCCCAAGGTTTTACTTCAATGCATTTTTATGATTCCTGGGCTTTGCAAAATTGAACTGCATTTTTCATATTCTTTTCATGTCTGAAGAAATTCAAGGTAAGATAACCTTTATGTAAATGGCAGTTATATTGTGTTAAGAGCTACAAACCGTTTCTTCAGAGCAGGATCTGTAGTCAGGATTCGTAAGAGCCTGAAGAAGGATGGTGTGACTCTTAGGATGTTGATTTAAAAGAACAGATACAAGGACTATTTTTTGTAAATTGCTGTCAAGGCATTGCAGTTGGCTCATGTAGTGGGAAAGCCTGAAGATGAAGCCTGCTGTAATTACTGTATTTTTTCTTTTTAAAAGTAACAAAGGAGGAGGAAACAGTCTTGCATGTATTTCCCTGTGGTGGGTTAACCTTGGCTAAGGGCCAATCCCCCAGTCAGCTGCTTGCTCATTTACTGCCCTCAGCAGGACGAGGGGGAAAATAGGATGAAAAAGCTTGTGGGTCGAGATAAAGACAGGGAAATTGCTTAACAACTACTTTTGTGGGCAAAACAGACTTGACCTGGGGAAAAATAGTTCAATTTATTGCCAATTAAAATAGATTTAGGTAATGAGAAACAAAAAGGCAAACATTAAAACCACACCTTTCCTCCCCCCTTTCCCAGGCCCAACTTCACTCCTTCGCTCCAGACTCCTCGACCCCTGAGTGGTGGCAGGGGGGATGGGGAATGGGGGCTTCTGGTCAGTCCATAATGGCTCCTCTCTGCCCTTCCTTCCTCCTCACACTTTTCATCTGCTCCAGCATGGGATCTTCCCATGGGCTGCAGTCCTTCAGAAAAAAAACTGCTCCATTGTGGGTTCTCCATGGGCCACAGTCCTTCCAGGACATATCCGCCTGCTCTGGTGTGGGTCCTCCACAAGCTGCAGTGCATATTGGCTCTGGTGTGCTCCTTGCCATGGGCTGCAGGGGAGTATCTGCTCTGTGGTGTGGAGCACCTCCTCCACTGACCTTGGTGTTCCTTCTGCTCTTTCCCACTCTTTCTGTTCCCTGCTCTTCTGCCTGTGTGTTGTTGTTTGCTCTTCCTTAACTATGTTTTCTCTGACACCACCATTTAGGCTGAGGGGCTAAGCTGTGTCCTGCCGTAGGTCTTTTGGAGCTGGATGAAACCACCTGTGTCCAGTACAGGGCAGCCCTGGCCTCTGCTGACCAAGGCCATCCCGGTAGCCCCACTGCTGCCAACACCTTGTGTGGACACCCTGTACAGTCCTGTTCAATTAAAATATTTCTGAATATAGTAAAGGAAGCTTGCAGTTTCATATGCACATGATACCACCAAACCCCCACTGTTGTTAGAAATAAGTCTTACAAAAATACATAAGCTAGGATTCAGCTGACTGTTTCTTAGAGGCTAGTTTTGGTTATTAGACAATTTGGGATATGATTGAACCATAGATGTTGGCTTTTCAGCAAAGCTAGCCTTTTAATTAGGACAATGTTGTGAGTAGGGTATGCAGTCAGAGATAATACTCTTCTGTGTCTTATCTATGCAATATGATTGCAAATGTTTTTGTTCCATTTTTCCACAATTTAGATTGCAAGGAGATAATTTGGCTGAAAGGCCAGAAGATGTCTCCATGGTATCTCAAACATCTGAGCCAGCAGTGTCAGACTCTGATGGTAAGTTACATAAATATTTGCTGCTCATAAAATGCCCCCAAATGCCAACATCTTGAATTTAAGAGTAGAGTTTATGTCTGTAAAAGAAGATGAAACACTTCCAGAGAGTGTTCCCGGGCATTTGAACTTAATCATTTACACTACAAATCTGTTAGAAGATCCCCTAACATGGTTTTTGTCATGGCCAGTCAGCACTCCAGAATAATTTCTAAGCATATTTTGGGAGCTGCCTTGGGCCAGGATTCATTCTTAGTAGACAGTTTGTATGTTAGCATACTATTATGGATGAAAATAGCTTAATAGCATAGACATGTCCTGTTCTTTGCCAGTTGGCCTCTATGCCAAAGAATGGTCTTTGAAATATTTAATTTAATACTACAAATGCATCTACAGGATTCAAATAATATATGGTAAAAATAAAAAGAGTTATAGAATTTCTCCCCTGTTTTTAAACTAAGTTTCAGAAATGCTTGTCTGGTCTCTCCAAGCACCACTGACTAGAATTAAAATAAAAGAAAAAGGAGTTTATACAATAGCTCTAAGGAACATGTTTTTCTCCTCGGACAACAAACATAATCATACGTTGCGCTAATCTGCAGTCAGGGCACTCAGCCTTATTTCAATTTCTGCTCAGGTTTTTGAACAGAATAACACCTGAAATATAATGGAAAAGACACTTCCTAAGGGATATCTTGCCAGAGAATGCCCTGCTTTCCTATGAAAGATTAAGTTGATGAAAGTTAACTTTATCTTAGCTGTCACTGGAATGGAGACAGAAAAGAATAGAGGTTTGAACAGAGAATCTGCAAAGATAAATCTTTCAGGTCATTCCCTTACTGTTGGGCAAAACCAGCCGAGTCTATTAATTGGAGGAGTTGATTTGCAGTTTAGTCTTCAGCAGCCACAAAGTTAGCTATGTTGATTAATTAATACAAAACAAATCGGAACTAACTTTTGTGGGTTTTAATTATCCTACTAACTGTCTGCTATTTAGTGCTATTAGGTGTGACGGCAACCTGAGCTTTCACTTCTTTGTCTTGCCTCATTTGTAACCCAATGTATGTCAGCATTAGTAACTAGTATGTCTTTAAAGATAAATTTTTCAAACTGGTTTTGTGAGAGTGCATGGCTTCATGCAGTCATGCCATTTGTTTTTCCTTTTCACCTGCCATTGAACACTTTATAAAAAAAAAAAAATAATAGGGGATGCAGAATCTCAAAATATGATGTTTTTACAAGTGTGATGAAGTTCGTCAGCAAGAGACCCAGACTGGTGACTGCACTCAGGCCCTGTGAAAGGAAGGCGAAATTCTTCTGTTGTGAGAGTAATCCCCAGGGTGGGAGGCAGTGGTGCCTTCTTTGGGATAGGTAAGGGGATATGCAAGCATAAGATTATTGCAGCAGAAACAAGTAGAGGGGTAAGACATACATGTAGGAAAAAGTTCTACAGTTCCTGAAAAAACTTGTTTTGAACAGATGTCTGCCTTCCCTTTTCCTTCCTGTGTACCCTTGTTCTTGAAGTGGAAATATGCCCGCTTTGCCATGCTGTCTTCTGAGACTGTGGGCTTCAATAAAATAGTAAGCTGTTGCTACGTGGCAGAGGCACCAGGATTAAAGAAGGTGAAATAGTCAGAAAGTGCTGGATGCTGTGTAATAATGAAGCTGGATCTTCATGGTCCCAGAGTATGGAGCACAAGGGTGCTATAGCCATCGCAACTTAGACCGCTTCATATGCTTCTGGATACTCCATAGTCAGTATGGGTATAGAGAAGATGGAGAATGCTTTCCCTAAAAAACAATCTCCAATAAAAATGTAGGGAGTAAAAGTTAGATAGCTTGGTGGGGCAATGACATTTATGTTGTTATAAACACATCTGTCTTATGTCTGTGAATATACATGAACTTGTTAGTCATATAGATAAAAAATAGCAAAGCCCCTAGGCCAAAAGGACTGAGGTCAACAGTGAGGTACTGCCAAATTTCTGTCAAGAGGCGCTCTCAGAAATGTTCTGCCTTTCAAAATATATTTTTTTTCCTAAAATGTTGGCTAGTATTACATTTTGATTTGAAAAAAAGCACAGCTGTATTTTACAAGTAGGCACAGACTAGAAACAGGCACAGAACTCGGGCAACTGCCCATTCTATCAATCTTTCCTATAAATGCAGCACATTACTTGTTTTGTGTGCATCTGATATTTATTTCCAATAAATATTATGTATGAGAAGAAGGTGATAAAAGAGACTCCTAAAGATACTGTTAGAAAACCCTAAGTAACCAAGGCATCATGTTGCATGGAGTTTTTAGTTATGTCCTCTTAAGAATGTATTATATCATGAAAAAGTAACTAACAGGCTTCACTTACCAGATTTGTTTGAATTTATTTTCTGCTCTTAGTTATCAATACCAGTGACCTTACTGAGAGAAAACCATGCATTGGGAAGTGCTGATGTAAACCATTTGTTCAAAAATATGCAAGCAAGGTGCTGATGCACAGCAAAGTTGAGTGTAGCTTTCTTTAGATAATGATCTGTTTCTGGGTTAGTGGGAAATTGTTAAGTTGTTAGATCTGGAGCATCTCTCTTGTGGCTTTCAGATGAACTAGGTTCAGAAGTAATTGGCAGCACATCTGATCTAACAGCCCTTATAAATAATCCTTACTAAAGCAATTCCACCTAATAAAGCCAATGTAATAGCTTATGTAAAAAGATCATCTGCAGCATGAGGCGCTCTACTGACTCTGCTGGCAATCTGGATCTGGTTCTACAGTTGTGTTTGATCTAAGTAGTAAAAATGGAAGATGGGAATCAGGTCTCAAGATCGGAGAACGCAAGGCACTTTAACGCTGCAGTTTCTTTTTACTGTCCTAAACTATACCTCTCAAAACTGTTTCACTTTCCCATTGGACCACTTCACAGGAAAGAACTAAGGGAAGAATTTAATAGCTAGGTTCTTGATTTTGATTAGAAGCAGCAGCTTCAGTGACCGCACAGCACACTTCCCCTGCAGATGCCAAGCCCGTCAGGTTTGTCTCTTGTATCGGTCCTCCATTAAGCCTTGCTCTTGTTCTGTATGGATGGATGGGGAGAACAGCTGAGGCTTCAAAAGATAAGACACTGCAACAGGACTGATCCCGTAAAAATCTGCATCTGTCAACCCCCAGTCTGGTTTTCAGGTTAGGGTGTTGTAGAAGTCATCTACTACTGTGTGGGGTTTTTTTAATTTGGATATTAAGAAATAGTATCGCTAAAGGATAATTGTTCATTTAATCCCAGCTGCCTGTAAGTACCATAGGACCTTGTTTCACTTGTTTCAGGCTCTTTTGCTGAAAAGTACCTTACCCTTTGAGTGAAAGCCATGATATAAGGCAGGAAAAGAAGCCATTATTGCAAATAAGATCTTTGCAGTCAGTGCAATCTTGCAGAAGAAAGCTTAAAATATAATAACTTACTAGGGAGCAAACTCTTAATGTTGGATAAATGTGAAGCGTAGCGCTTCTAAACTTCTAAACCGCTCCTCAATTTGTCTGAGAGAAGCTGTTTGTGAAGTGAGTTGCTTTGCAGTGTATGCAGCTCCACATATTTCTGAGGTGTGGGCAAAGACTTGTTTCTTTTGTGGCTCTACCTGAAATAATGCAATTGGACTGAAAATGATAGATTACATGGTACTATGCCACAGTGTGCACCTGTGGTATTTCCTATCCTATTGTGTTATTAGATCTACAGATTATGCTGTGATACATAATATTTAGTTTGCTAAATGAATTTTACTGAGCAAATTTCACGTCAGTAGTTCATCCCCTATCAAACAGGAGTCACTGCTTTTTATTATTTGCAGTTAGCCAGCTCCTGTTTCTGTCCAGTAGAAACTAGAAAGTTTTGAAGAAACTAGAAACTACTTGAAGAATCTTGAAAAGACTAGGATGTGTGGCTTCTGCATATTTGTTTTTCCTTTAAAGTGCCAGTGTAGTAGAAAGTTCAAAACAGGCATTTGGATGTAGAGGAGATGTTTAAAATTGGGGATCTTCAGTAGAAACGGGAATGTATGAAACATATAATGCTGTTCCAGATGCAACTGCATGATGAGGGTAAAAAATTAATAAGGATGCAAATAAGTGGGAATTAGGGTTAGGAACTAGATACGGCAGTGGCAAAAATGGTGGCATCACCTCCCAATTCCTACACAGTTCTCTGACCACAACTTTGCATCATCATCACCTCTTCCTCCGCTTTCGTTTGTGTTCGCAATGAATGTGGTAACCATAGTTGACATAGTTCTGTATAGCTCTGTCTTTATAGTAAGTACAGTCTGGAAACATAAGGACCTCCCTGCCAAGTGTCTGAATAACAGCAGAACCTAGGGAAGATCGGGGCATCTTGTTTTCTGAGGCTGCTTAAGAAGAGCATCTAAGTGCCTAGCAGCCTGTTGGGCAAAGAGTGAAGCTGCATAGTGTGTTAATTGGAAATTGCTTTCTCTGACATAGGTACATAAATTCTGTTTTAAGTCATTACTTATGTGTCAAAGAGGCATTCTAGGCTTTTCACCAAAGCATGTTGTTTCACAAATGTGGCAGTGTGGGCAAAAGTGATAGCTTGCATGGCTTTAAAACATTGCCTAAAGTGACCAGAACTTCTTACTCCAAGGATTTTAACGATATTCTAATTAGTTTAACAGAATTAATTAAATTTAATTTTATTGATTTTATTAAAGCTGAAGATCCACTACTCACTTGTGTAAAGAACAAACACTATTTAGTTTTAACAGTAAAAATAATAAATAACCTATGAGACACCTTGGCAGCTGAAGGAAGTTTGCTTATCACTCTAATCATGTTAGAGACACTGTTCCACACTGCATTAAGCTTATAAATTAAAATCAGACATGAAATCAGACATAAATTAAAATCCATTGAAGTGTAACTGAAAAGCAGTGCATTTACAGTAGCCACATTTACCTTCCCAGCAGTTAATTTATAGGCATTTTATTTTCAAAGTGACTAATGCTTACTTAATTAGAGTGATTTACTTCTCTTCTACCTCTTTGGAACAGCTCAAGTTCCCGGGGTTGAAACTCTTACGGAAGATATTGATGAATTTCAGAGTGCCTCTCAAGTGGCAGGATCTGTAAGTATCCTTCCTTATGGATAATCTTGTAATTTTTAAAAATTATATTTTGCATGAAGATAAAAGCTGTGCTTGCCAGCACTGTCATCTTAGAGAGAAGAAAACTTAATTTACCTAACCCTTCTGAATTTTTAGTTCTCTGGCTGGTTTTATTTTTTTAATTCCAGGAAGGGTGATATTTTGAAATAAATTATTATCATCTCATACCAAGCCATATGTTGTTGCACTTACATGTATAGCTCCCATTGAAAGTGCAGTCATTTTATACTATGTCTGTATATTCTTAAAGGTTAGTCAAATAGCCATTTTACCAGACAATATTCACTTTTGCAAAATCAAGAGAATAAAATAATTCAAACTCTGAATTTCATTATGAAATACAACATTATAATATCTCAAGTATAACTTAGCTTTTTGGTAACATTTTCTTGGAAACTAATAAACAAGAGATTATTTTAAATGTATGGCTAGCATTTTTTTAAAGAATGCAATATTATGCTTGGTAATATTTTCACCAGTTCTTTTATTTTGAAATTTAAGAAAATCTTTGCAGATTTCCAGTTTGCATAAAATATAACCAGCAATAAAATAGTTTTTGAAAACTTATATAATCAGAATTTTAGCACTAGTTGTATTGCATCAGAAATTTTGAATATAGGTTAAAGAAGGGATTGCTTTTTTTCTAAGGCAAATAACTTGCCAATAGTTGTTTCTTTTCGCAAAATTTTAGACAGCTGTAAGAGGGTACATTAATTCCTGTTCAACTGGAGCAATAGTGGTTTATAGCACACTTCAGTGCTGATAAAGTAAGTGAAAAGAAGGGCTCAGTATTTGTTAGCTAAGGAAAAAAGGGCAGTATTAAAGAAAAATGACAATGCAGGCTGATACTGCAGTCTTTCAGGCAGCTGATTAAGGACTACTAAGAAAGTACTCAGTCTTCACTGGCAACCTCTCTCCTCACCCCTCCCGAGTCGATGGATGGCATGAGGGGGACCGGGAGGGCAAAACCCCTCCTGCTGTAGGAGAAGACCAGGTTCGTGACCACCTGAGGAACCTGAATGCACACAAGTCCATGGGACCTGATGAGATGCATCCCAGAGTCCTGAGAGAAC
>NW_009258952.1:7118582-7121057 GCF_000687185.1 Egretta garzetta | reverse complement strand
CACTGGAACAGGTTGCCCAGAGAGGTAGTGGAGGCCCCATCCCTGGAAAGATTCAAGGCCAGGTTGAATGGGGCTCTGAGCAATCTGATCTAGTTAGCAGTGTCCCTGCTCACTGCAGGGGGGTTGGACTAGATGACCACTAGTGGTCCCTTCCAACCCTAAACATTCTATGATTCTATGATTCTATGAAAGGCAAATAATGCTGGACATACAGTATTTTGAACTAGAGTTATCAAAGTAGTTGGCAGATATGGAGTTCCAGATCAGTTCTTAAAGCTCTTTGAGAACTTGGAGTGCGAGAACTTTACAGAGCATTTGCAGATATTGGGCAAAAGGAATAAGGAGCAGAACTTGTGTTGCCATTGCTTTGAGCTTCTTTCTCAAGCCTCCTTTCTGCTTCATACCTGTGAACAGAGAGGTATAATACATTCTGCAGCAGTTTCTGAACCCACATTTTTCTTATTGATTTGGACCTGCATCTACCAGCTTTGATTTATCAGTTCTGCAGACATGTAGCATAGGGAAAAAGCAACAAATAAATTGAATTCCACAGAAAAATAAAGATACAAGGAAAACAAAAGAACATTATGTTAATTAGCAAAATCTTGCTACAGAAGAGTACAGCCTTCATTGGAGTATTTTTAGATATATACTCTATGTGTGCATGCTTACGAACAGACAAATAATATGTACACGTATCATTTAATGCTCTGCTAGTTCTAGGCATAGGTGAGGTTGCCTGGAGCAGTAGACTGCCAGAGGCAGCAAAGTTGCCTGGGCTGAATCCCTGAAAGCCACACTGGTATTGTTGTTATTGTCCGTGCTGCAAAGAAAAGGCAGGAAGAGCAGTTGCAGCTCTTGCTCTGCCCACCCAATCTCTCCCTAGGGAAAGGCAACGAGCTTCACTTTCCTGAGATCTTGGAAAATCCCATTGACCTTGTTACTAAGGAGCCATAAGCAGTAATGGTTAGTTCATCTGCTTTTGGGTTTTTTTTGTAGTTTGTATGTTAAAGCTCTTGTTTAAATTGTCTTTGCCTAGCTGGTTGTGTACTTTTATCTCTTTAAAATTGCTTGTTATTCAGAACAAGAGTCAGCTATCCAACACGGTATGTTTGTCTGCAACTGTACCTCCTCCAAAAGAAAAAATGATCCAACTGTTGTTGCCTTTTAGGGCTCTGAAGGACTAGATATCTGTCCCATGGTCCCCTAATAACTTCCAGTGAGACTTACTCTTTGATAATCTTGACATACAAAATACAGAGGTAAAACTGGGGTCCCTCACAGGGAAGCTGTGAAGATAAATGCATTCTTGCAATGGATTCCCACAAATCCTTCAAAACAGTAAGAAATATGCCTGTAAAATTACTTCAGAATTGATACCAAATTAGATTCTCATGACTTGAAATTATTTTCAGATATGATATGAGATATGAGATACTATATGAGATACAAGATGAGGGAAAAATAGAATAAATATGTTGATCAGACATTCCTCATAAATTGGACAAATTGGTTCATGGCATTCACTCAGATGTGCATATTACATGTAAAAATTCCTGATCTGTCTCAAGGTGTGCCATGTTTAATACTGGTACTGCATTCCAATAGGGTAATTTGAGTCTGTTGCTAGTTAAGTGGATCATTATCATAAACCTCTCTGCTCATGTAGATTTGACAATTTTTCTTCAAAAGTCCCTTCAGAGGAGAAGCGTTTTGAGAAAAATCATGGGATAAAGGAGCAAGAATTATGCATAAAGATCTCTAGAGAAGATCCATGTGGATTCTTTTTTCATGTCCCGTGTATAAGCCCACATCTAAGATCTGTGAAGTGGAGACTAAAGCAATCTGGATACCAGTACTTAGAAGAGATAGGCAACATCTATGTCTAGAATGTGGCTCATGTCATTTATACTATGGATACATTATGATTTTATTGTAACATTGTATATGTTTACTGTTCTATTTCTGAAGAATCCAGAAGTTTTTGTAATTTGACCTTTTTCCCTTAAACCTTTTTTAGTAAACTCTTTTGCTATAGAATCATAGAATGTTTTGGGTTGGAAGGGATCCCTAGAGGTCATCTAGTCCAACTCCCCTGCAGTGAGCAGGGACACCACTAACTAGATCAGGTTGCTCAGAGCCCCATCCAGCCTGGCCTTGAATCTTTCCAGGGATGGGGCCTCCACTACCTCTCTGGGCAACCTGTTCCAGTGTTTTACCACCCTCATTGGAAAGAATTTTTTTCCTTATATCTAGTCTAAACCTGCCCTGTTCTAGTTTAAAACCATTACCCCTTGTCCTGTCACAGCTGGCCCTACTAAAAAGACGTTCCCCATCTTTCCTATAGGCCCCCTTTAGGTACTGGAAGGCCGCAATCAGGTCTCCCCACAGCCTTCTCTTCTCCAGGCTGAATCCCCCCAACTCTCTCAGCCTGTCCTCACAGGAGAGGTGCTCCAGCCCTCGGATCATTTTTGT